>NC_135499.1:14750163-15088396 GCF_052857255.1 Amblyomma americanum | reverse complement strand
ATAGTATGATAAACTGGTTACATGACAGCGAATGGCCAACCAGAAAAAAAGCAATTATGGCAATACCTCTTTCATCCAGCTGCTGAAAATTTTAGCGTAAGAAAGTAGTTAAGTGAAATAATCCTTCGAAAAGGCGAAATACATATTACTAATATGTAACAAGTTATTTTATTAGCAGCTACACTTATTCGCATGCAAACAAACAGTTAGATTATTTTCTTTTTTTCTTCATTTTATCTGGTTTACCTTCTTTTCTGTCATTTTGTGAATAATTTTATGCATGGAAGTATAGTATAAATACCAGGGGTGATGGAAACATTCTAATTTATAGCTGCTATGCACATGCCGGAATATCTTAGTGTCTTAGTGTAACAGGTGTTATCAAGCTGTGCTTGCCTCTAGCCCGTAATCATGTTTGTTTACATGAAAATTGTAGGAATTAATGGAATACACCGGTCTTATTTGGACGGTGTCCGTCAGCCTATAGCACTATCAAATAAAACACAAGCTGGACTGCATGCAAGAATGGTCAAGCCACTCACAACAAAACTCCCCACGCTTTTACGTGCAGCGTGGGGAGTTTTGGTACGAGTGACTTGACCTTCCTTGGACCTTCTTTGACTGTGGTCATGCCGTCGCTCCATGGATATGATATTTTATTCACTAAGACAAATGCCTTGCACAGCCTTTGATTGCCTGCCATCTATTAGTCTACACTGCAATCAAATAACACAATGCTGCAGCCTTGCTTGTATAACACATTCTCTTCTGCATTTTCACAGTGAGACGCAAATTATGGCAATAATGCTTTAAGGAAGGCCAAAGGTTTGGTAACTGGTTATTTTTTTTTTTTGCAGGTTCTAATATATTTCTTGCATGGCAGTTCTCGTTAGGCTTCCCTTTAGCTTCAATTCTCTTTAGCTTCAAGATCTTTGCGCAAGGCATGCCTGCTATAAATTTAATCCTTGCTAGAATGGCTGCATGCATATTAAGGCAAAGACATGTCTCCTCTGGATAGGCAGTGATCCTCTGGCTTCGATCACTGGATAAAGATAAATTTTCCTACAACTGCGAAGCTTCTGAGGAAGCTTTATGTAGCTTACTTTTGTAGCCATATATCTGTGCTCAGGTGGACGCAACAAGTAGTTACTTCCTTATTATTATAATCAGCTTGAACAATTCGCAGACACAAACTTAATTTTTGTCATAGTCAAATAACACATATATTGCTTGTCACACATAATGCTTTTCACATTAAACTGCAATTATCCATAATTTCATGTGTAGCATATGACTGCTCACTTTGAGAAGCATGACATTCATTCAGCTTACTCTCTTCTTTTTTGTTCACATCAAGGAAAATTCTTATGAAAATCAGATACATGAGTTGGTACACATTAGGGAATTGTATCACTGAAATAACATTGACTAAATTGCGATCAGAGTTGGGCAATCTCATGAGGTTTCGACCTCATGAGGTCGACCTCAACTTCAAAATAGCGTCAACTTCACGAAGTGAGGTGAGGTTGAGATGAGGTCGGCGCCAGGTGGAAATTTTTTGAGTGAGGTCCGAAATTGGGATCGCAACCACGCGCATGAGTTTGAGGTTGAGTGAGGTCGTCATTCGGTGAGGCCGGGTTTTGAGTTTGAAATTTTCGATTGTTTACCCTGATGAGCGCCCCTTCCCAAGCGCAGCTGAGCGCCCAGCCGCGTTGCGCAATGACGCTTGGTATTCGGTTGCCCCGCTTTGAAAAACAGATACCGCGGCCTTTTCGTAGTTTTTTTGGCACTCCACAGTTATGTCTTTTCAGTCGTAACGCTCCCGTCTAGTACTCTTGGAAGGAGTGTGTCTACTGTGGGTCTCACTGTGGCAGTGAGACCCACCTCCTTCGTTTGCGGTCAGGCTGCCCGAGGTCGGGCGCTTGAGCACAAAGCACGTAACTCAAGCCGACTCGGTGAATTTTCAGCGTCTGATGCCGCAAAAAAAATATTTCCAACCCAACAAGCAATGAAGAAACTCCTCGGTGATCTTATAGTCCGAACAAATACAGCTACGTCCATGCCCGGTACATGCCCTTACATCACGGCTGCTGCTTTGATTTCGAGTGAAAGGGAACCCCGCTGTGCAATAAACGGAAGCTGGAGCAACCTACACTAGCAGGGGGATGCAATTAGGGCAGCATACAGCTGCCGCACTGAAGAAAAAGATAAAAAAGCGAGAGAGTCACAGGTTTTCAGGTTTAATCAGGAGTGTTCCCCTTCCAGTTGTGAACTATAATTTTGTGTATTTCATTCCACAAATGTAAATAGTAGATGTACATATAGTTATTTTATCTTCGCCCTAATAACATATGGTGGCCTCTTCTTGGTTCTGGCTCGTATTTTTTTAGAATCATGTCATGTTCATATGGACACTTATGTTCCCGTCAAAAAGTTTCCATAAAGTGGGTCGACCATGGAATCGGATATTCGGGAAAACAACCCCATTTTATTGCGAAAAGAAGTTAGCGATCAGAGGTTGTTTCTGTGGATACTGAAGATAGCAGTATTATTCAATGTAAACAAAGCTGACCTACGTCAAGGACGTTCTCTCGGTCACCGTTGTCTTGAAGAAACTGCAGCGTTGTCTGCGGAGACTCGGTAGCCATGGCAGCACCCTTCGATGACTAGATTTGATCCAAAGCTTTTTGCTTCGTTCATAAGTGAAGTAAATCCGGGAACTGAACGACTTTCCGCAGAACACACCACTTCGTTGTCACCTATACTCGTCGATCTGGAGCTTGACAGGACCATTCAGTTCCGTTCTTCTGAACTTCATGCTGGCCATTGCAAGGCTTTAGGCTGGACTTCATATCGTCCTTACTAGAGTGCTTGTAAAGCAGTTTCTACATAATCATCAACAGCCTGCTTGGCTGAGATGTAAGATGCCGAGGCCTTTCAGAAAGAGTGGTAGCTGGTGCACCGACTCCGTCGAATTGAATCATTGGGTCGAACTGTAGCAGCCCGAGTGTTGGGATGTTATCGCGCCTGCCATTCCTTTTACCCCAAAACACAAAGGCAATGCTTTATCAGAGCCTCTTTTTTTCCACGCTAAGATAGTTACTTAGTTTGGGGTACGACTACTGCTACCAACCTAGATAAACTGCAAAATATACAAAAGAAAGCAGTGTCCATCATTTCGAATGAGGTTCATGACACATACACCAGGCACATTTTCTAAAAACTGAACCTCATCCCATTACAGAATCTCTACAAATCTGTGCTTGCTTCATGCTACCAGACCTCGATTAAAAATCACGACCCTTATCTCAGGGAACTTGCAGTTACGAAATTACGGCACAGTGTCTATATAACACAAGAAACACAGAACAATGACAGTTACGATAAGCAAGAACAAATTACGGTTACCACATGCTAAGGTACACCTTACCGAGTGTATTACATTTCTGAAGATATCGCTCATTTCCAAAAATCTACTCTGCACCTTTTATGACCTCTCTGTGATTCGCTTTTACATGTTTATTATTGCTTTGTTGTTCAAGATTCCAATCCTGTGAAATTCCATTGTATCAGCCTTACCTCATAGCCTCCTTTACCTCTCATTTTTTCACCTTATTTCACTCGCTTTGTAATTGTTGCCTTAATGTTGATGTACATGTTTTGCTGCCATGTACTATTTTTTTATTTTTCGCTTATTTTGTGCATGCAGTTTTATCACACCAGCTTCTGCGTCGCTCTGCCACCTGCAAACGGGGCCTTTGTCGAGCTTTTTTTGGCTTCGTGCTTGCCGCTTCTCAATATTACACGTGTCCTGTGGACGTTGATGCGGAAAGAAATTTGACTTTGACTTTAGCTTACATTATTGTAAATGAATAAAAAAACATATATGTGCAGATTTGTCTAAGAAAAGTGCTTGCGTTTCTTTTTTATCTGAGCAATGCCACAGGATATTTCTAGCTTCAGTGGTGCCAGAGGTCAGCCCCCTAGAGTTCGCGACCTGCTCGTTTCCAGTTTCCCCTCACCTTCTTGCTCGCGGCGACCGTGGCGGGGAACAAACAGGCGCTGAGTTTACGTAGCCGCGAGCCAAGTAACACGAGTGCACCCCCGCGAACATTCGTACCCTCTTGTCGACTTCAAAAGTGTGCCTTCGGCATTCTCAGTCAACCCGAGGGAGGGGCCCATCAGATTGTCGTCTGGGGATGGCTCCGCCACTGCGGTAATTTCTCTGCCTGGACACGTCGACCTTCGGAATGTGCTCTACGTCGCTTTAGCGTGCCAGGAGACGACATATCGCCTGCTGCTTTTGAATACCAGCACCATGTGCATTTTTTCCTGCCCTCCGCTTGTTATGGCGGTGACCAGAGACCAGAACACTGGCGGGGCAACCCACAAGGAAGAGCTGCAGTTATCGACAGATCAGCTCAAGTATTCTTAAGGAGCCACACTCCCTAGCCGCAGGGAAGACAACTGTAGGGGCTCATTTTCTCTTTTCTGCTTTTGGAAGAGCCACCGCACGGCAGAAAGCAGCGAACGGGCACTGCATGAAGGCGTGGCGACACACACTGCACATATTTCACAGGCGTCCATCCACGGCCCCCGACATCGCAGCTTGCTTCTGTCACTACACGCCATAGACGTTAAGTACGCTGCACAGATTTTTACACTCCGCGGGGGTGGGGGAGGGGTTATGTGGCGACACACTCTGCACATATTTCCGCGTAGCCTTGCCCTTGTTATCATCCTGCCCAGTGTAACACGGCTACACTCTGGACTACGTTACTGATAAAACACAGCGCCACCGCTGCGCCACCCGAGGCATGCGTCACCAACGGTGGCTACAAATACAAGCTGCCCGGCTGGGAAGAGGGTTTTTATTCCTTCCGCTATCGAGACGAGCATAGCGTGACTGCCCGGTGTGACTAGGAAGCCCGTTACGCTACACAGCGCCTCCGGAAGCCCTGTTGCTCGTGACCCGGCCCCCGGCCTGCTGCCGCGGCGTCCAGGGCTTGGTGAAAATGGACCTTCCGACGCCTGCGACACGCCCCACAAAGGCGCAATGTTTCAACTTCAACTTACCGGTACCGTCTCGGCGGACGACCTGATCGATGCCATCGAGGAGGTCGTCGGTGTCGGGGGGCTGCAGTATCTGCAGCACCTCAGCGGAACGAAGTTCCTAGCAGCAGTCAGTTCGATGGCGCAAGCCACGAAAATGTTGGCCGTGGGCTCTCTGCTCGTGGCCGGTCAAGTGCCGCTGGTCCAGCTCGCTGCGCCAGTGGTGTCCGTAACGGACCGGCGACTTCCACCAAGCGTGAGTGACGACGCGCTCGCAGCCGCCCTGCGCCCCTTTGGCAAGGTCAGGGCAGTCACGGAACCCGTTTTCAAGTCAAGGAGCCATGTTCGTATCGGCGCCCGCCTAGTGAAGCTCGACATGCAGCGGGCGCCACCGAATTTTATTACTGTTGCGGGTCACCGCGCTATGTTGGAATACCGTGGAATGAGGAAGGTGTGCGCCCGTTGCGGCGCGGAAGGTCACCTCGGTGCCACCTGCACCGCCACTCGCTGCGGCGGCTGTGCTGCGTACGGCCACGGGGCGGACTCGTGCCACGCGGGCTGCAAGCGGTGTGGCGGGAACCACGTCACCTCGGACTGCATCGCGCCGCGTTCCTACGCGTCAGCCCTCGCAGCTCCGGGGAATGCGCGTCAAGCACTGCTCGAGGCAATCCCGGCTCCACGCCGGGACGAAGTGGACGGCTCCACCTCGACAACCACCCTCGTTGAGGCTCGGAGGAGCCCGGCACTCCAGTGACGGACGAGGCGGAATCACCCTTCGCCGATGAGGTCTCGATGGACGTCGCGTCGTCAGACGTCCTCTCTGACCTGGAAAATGTAGAAGCTGCCTTGTTTCACTCGCAGCCAACGCCAGCTCAAGGACAGCAAAGCGGTAAGGAGACGGAGTCGACGACTCCAGATGTCGCCCCACAGGACCGTCGCCTGGTCAACTCTATCAGCCAAGTAGCGGACCTGGTGAGAGCAGCCAATGGGCCACAGGGCGCCAGATCTGAAGCCCTAGCTCCAGTGAACACTTGTGTCCCAAAGACGCAATGCCCGGGCCCCCGAGCGACCACCGCGTACCCATCTCAGAAGGGGAAAGATCCCGACGAACCGATGCGTCAGCGCTCCTCGTCAGACAGCGGGCCCTCGTCGAGAGTTCCCACTGCTCCAAAGAAAAAGCATAAACAACGGAAGAGGGTGGAGCCCAGATGAACTTCTCCGATTCCGACGAGTAGAAGCCATGGCTGCGCCGAAGAATCTCACCGGCCGTCTCGGCCGCCCGACGCTTCTCGCCGCCGCCCTTATCGCGGTGGCCGCGTTAGAGCCGCGCACACAGCTCGCGCCGATATCAGCCTGTTCCTGTCGACACCAGGGGCGCGATTACGGATCGGTCTCAAAAAACTGTCTCAATTTTGAGATCGTGACGTCAAAATGACGACACCGAGTAATGCCGACCGCCGAATCGGCCAATGCGGAGCAAGGTTGCGGTGGGCTCCGCCCCGAAATCACTATTCGCACGACAAGGGACCGTAGACTAACGTTTTGCAGTAAAGACGAGTAAATGAAAACGAGTAATGTTTTATTTTGCTAAGAACCTGTATTTCAAACCCAACAGCACCAAGCAAAAGAAGCAGTGTTTTCATTTTTGCAATGAAGTTTGCTGTTCAGTCACTTTTTTTGCCGCGAAGGTGTGCTGTCAGCGGTATAGCGTGAACATGTTAGTCTGAAAATGAACAAAAACGCAATGAAGAAAACAAGTAATGTTTTATTTTGGTAGTAAACTGTGTTGCAATCTCAACAACACGAGGGAAAATTAGAAGCATTCTCAGTTTTGCAATTAAATTTGCTGCAGGTTAACTTCTCTTGCCATGAGGACGCGCTGGCAGTGGCATAACGTGAACATGGCGGCCTGCAAGAAAACAGCTGATTCCATGGCTAGTTCCTGTTTCTTCGCATGTCGTCTAAAATCAAGGTACTTTGCAGATGTCTTAAGTGCGCAGAGAAATCTGATTGAAGGCAGTGAATGCTACGGGCCTGTCGAGATCAACTTACAAGCAGCGCTCGGCTCGAAAATCGACGAAGACAACTTTAGTCTGTGTTCTCGGTCGGCGCCTATCGATCACCGAGTGACGTGTTGTTCTGTTTATTTTCTTTAGAAAGTACCAGAAAACCATGAATCATCACATAGAAGCAACTGCCGACAGACGGGAGCAGACAGGTGCAGCTGCTGATAGCTTGCAATCTCGGTGCGGGAAATGAGCCGACACGGCCTGCCTCTGTGGCAGCAATCACTCTTCTGCCTTGTAACCAAGTGTTGCCGCCCACATCGGGCTAAGCACTTGATGTGCCGTTTGTATTTTTGTAGCTCCGTTCCGTTTATGTTCAGTTGTTGCCGTATTTTTTTTGTTTTTTTATCCTGTAGAAGATGCAGAAATTGTGATGTTTATGCTCCACATTAAACTGTTTAGAGAGAAAGGAAGCACTTGACTTGATAACTTTGCTATTGTCACCGAGGAGAGAACGAGCTTGTTCCATTAACGTTATTTACTGATCATGTAGTAGATCCAGGGTCAACCAGGAAAGAAGTAGTTTGCTTGTATAGAAGCTAATTGCAACTGGGCAGAAAGTTGAGCAAGTTTGTTCATGTTTGCTGGTACACAGCGCTTGAATTGCATATGATCCACGGCAGTGAGGTAGGTAGGACAGGGCAGTGATGTGTAATATGTTATTGTATTTTGCTCAGCAGGCGGAGTGATGTTTCTATAACTGGGTTTCATGAGGGCAGTGTTTGAAGGGCTTTAAATACTTTGCGTAGCTTCTAACATGCACTTCCTTTCAGGTCGGAAGACCACTTGGTTTTTTTTTAAATTATGCTCCATCATATCTGAGGCACCCTGTATACAGGCCACTCCAGTTTGAAAGGGAACAGCCAGTTTAAAATGACTAGGATATTAAATACCTAGGCGAAAAGTAGCTTGAAAGCAGTTGCACTTATCACACATATTATGTGATAGCATAAGGAGCTTGTCCGGCCATTCGGCATTGTCACCGTCTCGTGTCATCATGGACAAGACTTCATAGCCCTGTGTTACGCAAACCAAGCTAGGTGTCAGTTATGAGGCAATAACCGAGTGCTCAAAATTTCTCATAATGGAGCTGCCTGTATATTCTTACAGCTGTAGAGCATTTCCAGTAACGGTGTTGCAGATTTGTGATTGTAAACTAACGTCTACTCACACACCATCTCCTTGATGATGTGTCTGTGATGTTTACACATCTTTGTGTATCAGTGAAGATGTTCAAGTAATTCAGCAGTCATTGTAGCCACTGCACCTTACAATCTTTATTATGCATTGTTGTACAGCGGTCTCCTTGCAGTAGGTACAGCTTTTAGCACAGTGAAACCCCTAGCCACACACCATTAAGGTAAAGCTTAGCTTTGGTATTTACACTACTTATATGTGCCAAAATGTTTTGTAGTCCGGAAAATGCATTATGTACACTGTACTATGCCATATTTATTGTACAGGTAGCCCCTGTATGAAAGAAAACATGCACTTTGAACTCAATTTTTTAGAATTTTTTTTTCTTAACTGCACTCAGAAATGTCATATGGTAACTGTACATCAAGGCAAAGTATGCTTGTATGTACACTGCCTTTTCTGCAATAAAAACACTCGTGTCAAATGCTGTGCCTAAAAAAATAAACGCGCTTACTGAATCTATGATGCAATAAAAAACAGCTTTTTGATTGCAACAAGCATCAAAAATATTTCATGCCTTATTCCAGCACTACACGTTTGGTTCATGCATGTTCGTCACACAGGTAATGACCACAGGCACTTCACCAAGCTGGAAGGAGACAGCAGAGAAGGGGCAGGTGGGCTGACATAAGCATTGACAAAAGACAGTTCAAAATGATGCTTTTCAGAAATGGGGCGAGCTGCTTCAACACCTTTTCCGTCTTCAGGAAGAGACTGCATCATGCTGCTGAGGAACTGGAAGATATACTAGCAAACACACTGAAAATGAAGTGGCAGCGGGTGGGGGGCACTTGTTTGTCACTGCTGGCTTCTGGCTGCACACAGGTTGGCCAAGGGCACAACCACATCACACAGTTGCTCACACACTTGCAGATGTGTGTTGTGCACTGACACAAGGAAATGACAGTGGCAACAGGGGAAGAGTGGCTGATATGACTCTCTACGCCAGCATGGTGAGTCGTCTCTGGACGCTAGATTTTCCATCGCAACTGCCGCTGCACCATCCCTCGGTACGCCTTCCTCTGGAGACGGGTCGTCCTAGAGAGGCCAAAAGTACAGCATCCTGTCTGTACGAGGTAGCCACCATTTAGAGGTGGCCCGTTGTTGTCTGGGTCAGAGGCAGTGATGATGCGCACTGCCCACTTCCACTGGCAGTGGTGCATCCGGTGCCCTTGAAAGCAACGGAAGCAGCTCTTCGGCACACCAATACAGCGCTCAGCCACAAATTGTGTGAAAGCATGTGGCGTGTTGTACAGGCCTTCTGCTGAGTCAGGTCTGTGATGCCCCGCAACTGGTGCAGGCAGCCATGGCTCCAGCGGGTAGACATAGACTCCTGCATAACAAAAAAATGACGCAGCTAAGCATGTCCCTTCTCAGTGATCTCAACAGCATTACAGTACACTCTGCTATACAGTAGAAGACTCATGCCAAGTAGCCCACATCCAGGCTTTGCTGAATATGACATTCAAGAGCATACATACATGCAGGATTTAGATGTATAAGTGAGCACTACTGTAAGGTCAGTCTTTTACCACCATATTCATATAAATGATGCGCTATGATTTCCTACAAAACACAAGCGCTGTCAGGTGCATTTTGCTTCGGTTTCTGCATTTCAACAATGTAATATGTGTCCTGTGTTTCTGCTGCAATTATATTTACCAAAAGGAAAGGGTGGCAATACACTGTATCATAGTGTAAAGTGTCTGCATTTGTGTAACTGTCCAGACTGATTCTTGTAGCTTTAGCAGATCCGCGCAAATGCATAGTGCAGGAGCTCAATAGATGTGACTGAGTTCGCCCGACGGGTGACACGGCTATTTTACTGCTTACCCAGAAAAAAAAAAATCACCGTCGTCCAGCAGGCCTTCCTCCGCCTCGGAATGCCGCCAGACAAACGCGTCGCGGAAGGATCCGGGTCAGCGCGAGTCCACGGCCAGGATGCACATGTTCGCGCCACAGATCTGAGAAAAAACAAGCACAGCCCGTACTCACTCTCGCTGCCGAGGCCCGCACTTGTAGCTCATGCACTTGTAGCTTGTAGCACTTGAACTCATGCGGTCAAAAACAGTGGCCGAGGTATACTCACTATCACGTCTGCAGCGTAGAACCGCTTGCGGCTCGTTCGCAGCACTGCCCCCAGACTCCTTCAAATCAAAGGTTTATTTGCACTTCATACAAAGAAATGCAGGGCATAGGGACAAAAAAGCTTGTCAGAAGACAGCTTGACAGGGCCCCTGCGCCCTTACAAATTGCTGGCGTACAGTGCAACAAAAAGCATCACTAAGGACTGAAATAACATGACATAATTACCACAATCAAAACGAAATTAGGTACACAAAAGAACTACTACAAAGATTTAGTTGTTTTGACCTTGAGGAGTGATCAGTTGCAGACACATTTATTAAAATTCAACAGATACGTCTTAAGTTCGGCCGGTTTCATGCTGTATACATTTACATTTTTTGAGATTAACTCATTTAGAAGCCTGCTTATACGATTTTCAATGCTGTTCCACCCCTGACTCGTCCTAGAAAACGGAACCAACCATGATTCCTGGTTCCGAAGAGGATATTGCACGTCAGGAGGCCGTTTCAGATTAAGCAGTGATGGATATGCCTTATTATTGAATTTCAGGCATGTCTTATATCACGTTATCAGTCGGTAGCTGTACAAGTTAGTGAACGGTAAAACGTTGTACGCTTGAAAAAGAGGCATTGATGGTGCGTCCCAAGAAACTCCCGCAACTTGCCGGAGAGCTTTTTTCTGTAATATGTGGATTCTATTAATATTTACCTTTGATGTTGTACTCCAAACTAAAGAGCAGTAGTCTATTTGGGATGAAAAAAGGCAATTATATACCTGAAGTTTAAGCCTTGCAGGTAAGACATGACGGCAGTTACACAGTACTCCAACTACTTTCGCCAAATTAGCAAGTACATAGTTCACATGCGAGTTCCATACCAAATGTTCATTAAATATGACACCGAGCACCTTAGTCTCTGGTACAAGTGCAATCTTGTCTGACCCAATATAGTGGTCAAATCTGCAACTTATGCGTTTTTGGGCCACAGTAAAAAGGATTGCCTTAGTCTTTTTAGTGTTAATATGCAGTGAGTTTGCTTGGCTCCAATGGTGTAACGCCTCAAGGGTGGCATTGGCTGCATCATGAAGATCGTCAAGGCTGTCAGACTTTATAAATACGCTCGTGTCGTCTGCATAGATAATGAAGGAAGCATGGTCTGTGATGTTTACAATATCATTTATATATAAATTGAATAACAAAGGTCCTAAGACACTACCTTGTGGAACACCGGCTTTCAGGAATTTCGGAGTAGAATAGTCCTCATTTATTACGACGGATTGTTGCCTGTTTGTGATATAAGATTTCAGGAGATTTATTGATACTCCCCGAAAACCGTAGTGTTCTAGTTTCGCTAAAAGTGTTTCGTGATTCAAAGAGTCAAAGGCTTTTGAGAAGTCTACAAAAATACCAATAATTAGCTTCTTTGCTTCTAAAGATTTTATTATTTCCTTTTGTGTTAATAAAGCAAGTTCGGTCGACATTCCTTTTCGAGAACCAAACTGGCATGGGGATATTAAACTGTGTTTTTCGCAAAAAGAATTCATTCTAGTGCAAATAATTTTTTCTAGTCCTTTGGAAAAGACAGGGAGGACCGAAATTGGCCTATAATTTGAAAGTTGTTCTTATCACCTGATTTGTATATCACTACGACCTTTGCACGCTTCATGTCTTCTGGAAATATGCCGGATGTCATGGACAGGTTAAAAAAGCGGGCAATAACCGACAAAATGTGTTCTAAAACGAACTTCACTGGTTTTATTTTGAGACCGTCAATGTCTATAGCTTTACTGTTTTTTAATCCGAGAAACGCTGCGCAAATTTCACTATATGTCGTTGGAGAGAAGAAAACGCTGTCTTTGTTGGAGGCGCATAAGTACGGAAGGTAGGACATATTATGTTTGCTATCTGCTAGGTTAACGAAATAGGAATTAAAGGCATCTGCTAGACGCTTTCCTGTGAGAGTATTGCCGTCGCACTGTATTTCTAGAATTGGTTTGCCGGATTTACTTCGATTTAAGAGCAGGTTTAACGTGCTCCACAATTCGTCAGCATGAGCAATGTGAGCTCTTGCGAACAGATTGTTTAAGTACGCACGCTTGGCATTTCGGAGAACGTTCGTGAGAGTATTTCTAAATTTTTTAAACTGAACCAGGTCTTCTTTTTTTCTAGACTTGATAAATTCGGCGTACATGTGGGTTTTCTTGCGTATCATTTCAAGGCACTCGCGCGTAATCCATGGCTTACGTATCTTTTTGCACTTTTTTTATTCTTTTCAGTGGAAAAGACTTTGAATATATGTCAGTGAAAATTGACATAAACTTCCTGTAAGCGTCATTTACGCAGTTGCAATTGTATACCGGTGCCCAGTCTGCCATAGAAAGCTCGTACTTAAATTTGTCAAGAGTATTTGGGGTTATATCTTGTATAAAGAAAGTGTCTGAAGCGGCCAGTGTTTTTTTGGTGCAGTTTGTTTTCCAGAACATGTATATCGGTAAATGGTCGCTAAGAGAAGTCTCTATAACACCACACTCTGTATCTACGTAGCATTGAGTTATGAACATGTCAATGAGGCTCTCAGAGTCTGTTGTAATACGTGTCGGTTCGGTAATGACATTTCTGAAGTTATTTGATTCCAGTAACAACAATAATTCACTAGATGGGCTTCCTTGCTGTAGTATATTGATGTTCAGATCACCTTCTATAACAAGTGCCAGTTTGTTTTCATTCGCATAACTTAAAAGTTTTTCCATAAATTGGAAGAAGCTGCCTTCGTTGCCTTTTGGAGGACGATAAAGAACAACGAACAAACTATTTCCACAGTGCACCGACAAGGCTTCATAGTTTACACACGAAATACTAAAAGCTGGAGATATGCTTGCTGAATGGGAATTTTCAATCAGCATCGCCACACCACCACCGCGTCTGTTCTGCCTGTTTAGGAAGAAACTCGAATACCCCGGCAGGTTTAGCACATCGTACTCGGATGTATACCAGGTTTCTGTCATCATCAGGACGTGGAACCTAAAAGATAAAGCTGATAGAAAGGCTATCAGTTCGTCGTGCTTATTCTTCGCTGACTGCATGTTGCAGTGAAAAAAACTGATGTGCTTACCAACTCCGGGGTAGACGAAATCTTGTTGCTTAATCATTGCAATTCTTTAAGCAATGAGGTAAATACATTGATACATGACTGGAGTTCAGGCATCTTATGAGCACACTTATGGTAATCTCGGGACAGCGTGTGGCAACGCTGGAAGGCAAGTTGTACTGAGAAGAAAAAAAGTACTACAGCGCTTATTTCGGTGCAAAGAACAAAGGTTCCAGTGTCAATGCATGTATCAAAAAATGCACATTGTTTGCTTGGCTTGATAACGTAAAACGAGTGGTCGCAAGTATACACGTACAATTGAAAATGGGAAGAACGGGCACAGCACTGACAATGCTTATCAAGAGTCGAAGTTGGTGTCAGATAAAAGGTCAGGAGTAAAACAGCTAGGTGCGTTTTACAATTCACTCTGTTGTAGGTCGCGTCGCTGGCGACTTTGGTACACAAAACAAAGAAAAGAAAGCTTCAGGAGGAACTTACAATCTTATCTACGTCAGCTGAGCTGGTAATCCTGATTGACGGAAGTTGGTCACTTTCTCGAGCGTAAATTTTGCTAATTACGCACCCACACATACTTCCAATGTGCTTCACGTTTGCGCGCCGTTGCGAGGCCCAGGAGCCGTTTCAATTCTGGGCAAAGATGTTCATTCACGAATACCAGCTCTTCTGTTTCGATACCGAGGTCAGAGCAGTTTAGCCTCAGACGCCGACACTTTTCCAGAAGGCTGTCTCGCAGTTGCCTACGGGCGAACTGAACGATTATGTTTGTCTTGTCAGAGTTCAAGATCGGCACGCGGTGAATGACTTCAATGTCAGCAGGAAGCACAGGTACATTAACTTTTTCACCAATTTTTGCGACCAATTCGTGAAGGTTCTCTTCCGCTTTGCGTGGAATGCCCTTTATTTCCACGTTCTTGATTCGAGAATATTGCTCTACTCCAAGGATCCTATCCTCGTGCGTTTTCACCTTACGAGCTAGTTCTTCGCACATCGTCTCTAGTTTAGTATTAGCAACTTTCAGCTCCTTGTTTTCAGCTTTAATTTCCTCGTATTCCGCACTCATGAAGCTTAAACTCTGTTTTATTTCTCTCATTTCCTTCCTAAGTTCTCTTTCAAAGCTCTCCTTAAAATCTTTCAACTCCGCTCGTAGCTCACGTTTCACTTCGTCAACCAATGCAGCTATTTCTTGATAGTGATGAGTGCCCAATCGACACACCCGACGACGCCGGAGATGCTGCCGCGGCGAACGTTTAGGCAAACGACGTCCTCCTTCGCCGCCGCCTTCTCCTCGGGTCTCCTCGGAAAGCGAACACCCCTCTTCTGTGACCCAACGTTGACATTGGTCTCCGCTGCCCGCCGCAAAGGCTTGTTCACAGTCGGTTGGGCTGCGCCGACGTTTTCTTCATTTCCAACGGCGCCTTGAAACCCACCGGAGGCGAAGAAGCGCAGCGCGCACAGCACCTGCCGCTCCACTGACAGCGCACTCACCCGCGCACCTCCCAGTTCAACGGCGAGTTCGTCGCACAGACACTGCGTAGTCTCCTCGAAATAACTCTCCAGCGCGTCAAAGTCGTCTTCATGCACCCTCCGACACCGTTGCTCGCGCGGTCACCCGCGTATACGACGATGTAAACAGCCGCCATTTTCTGTCTCAACGTGTTGATACTACCTTTTCCAGTCACAAAAAATCGTCTCAATCTGCCCGCATAATTAGATGGCCAACTTCAACACTTCTGCGCCATTTATGACGTCAGTCAGTGACGAAAAAAATCAAAATGGCCGCCGTCCACGGCCGACCAATAGGAGAGAGGCAAATGAGACACTTTTTGAGACAGTTTCGATTGAGACCGATCCGTAATCGCGCCCCAGCAGCAGTTCGACGCGCCTTCATCAACGATGGGTGCGATAAAGTGCCGGTGCTGTGTGAATAGTGTTACACTGCGCAGCATAGACGACTGTGTCAATGTGTCCCTGCAGAATGTGTTTTCGTCACAAGTTCCTCGGTTGGTGTAAGCGCAGTTGGGGCGGCATGCGCAGATTCGAGTGGTATTTTTTGTGTTCACCATGAACCAGAGCGCCCTGCGCCCCACCCGATCTTGCGTGCTACAGACACGTTTTACAGCGGAGTCTAGGAAAGGCACTTCACGCACCACAAGTACGTTGTCTGCGCCTTAGCTTCTAAAGGGACTTGCCTGCTGCGGCAGCGTCCTCGAGCCACCCGGTTCCATCGCAAGTTCTGCGCCCACCGCCGCACCACACGACTTGTGAGTCGGTACGCGCTAGACTTCTGTTGTTTTTCCCCTTTCCCAAGTGTTAATGCTTTCATTTCTTTGGCTAAAAATGGCTGAGTTCACCTCATTACCTTTAATGTCAGAGCTTTTCGAGCTCTAGCCAAGCAGCTAGAAGTTATGCACCTCGCTCGCTCAGTTGGTGCAGACTTACTTTTCTTGCAGGAATGCAATTTTCGTACCCCAGCAGAAGTGTCAGCATTTCGTAGGCGATTTCATGTCGACGCTTTTTCTCGTTGACCACCTCTCGATCGTGTTGTGTCGGTGTGGTTTTCATCAAAAACACCTACAGGACGAGCGCACATTGTACTTTCGGTCTCGATGGTCGCGCCATAATTATAGAGATATTCTTAGAAAATCGAAAAACTCGGCTCATTAACGTATACGCGCCAGCCAGACGTAGTCAGACGAATGGTTTTTTAAAGCAATTTGTATATCTAGACCAGAATTGCAGTGTGTGCTTATCGGCGACTTCAATTGCGTGCTAGATTCTTGGCGAGATGTACGCGGCCCATGCCAAGGGAGACCTATGTACTACGCCAGAGAATATTTTGTTTAGTGAGACGCTTTCAGCTCACGGATGCATGGGGTGCTCTTAATGATGAAGACTTTGTGGCCACGTGGATGCGAGGCTCCTCCGCTAGCCTTCCTTGACGGAGTTTATCTCCCCCCTGCTCTCGTACCACTTCTCCGACCATGCGGGACTGTAAACCTTCCGCCCGACGCCCAGGGCATCAACGACCACACACCCGTGTCAGTGCGCGTGAACGCGTCACCCGGAAGGTCGGCCGATCAGAGTAGGTGGAGGATGGACCCCGCGCTTCGGCATGATGAAGGTAGTTTGGCCTCCATTCGCCAAGCACTAGCGGAGACCCTCCCAAAGGTTGAAGGCCTGTCTCCGGACGGGTGGGACGACCTAAAAACCAATTGGCGCGAAATTATAGTAAGGGAAGGCAAAGCCAGGCGCGTTAGAATAACTGCCGAACTTAACGACTTCGTGCGGCGCATTCGCATCGTTGAGGCCGGAGGCACTCTGACGCTCTTCATGAGCGAGTACCTTGAATCGCAGCGCGTGCGATATTACAGGCTCCTAGCTCGGAGCTCGATTAATTCGCCCGACCCAACAACGTCCCCCCGAGTAGCGGCAGGAGAACACCGTCGCGCCCGAGAGGGGGAAAACGACTGCAAAGGACTGTAACGAATCGAAAGCGTGGTCTTGCCTGACGGCCGGCACTCCAGTGCCCATTCAGATATCGCTCAAGTTTTCACGGCTCACTACGCCTCGTTGTTCTCCTCTGAACACACCAGCAGAAATGCGAATTTAAGGAGTAGGGTTCTAGAGCTGTGTGGGCGATACACGTCCCCGGAAATAAATGGGGCAGCGCTCTGTGGCCCGGCTAGTAAGGAAGAAGTGCGAGCGGCGCTAGCTCGTATGAGGGCGTCCGCAGCTCCCGGCCCAGATGGAATTCTTGCCGGGTTCTACTCGGCGTTCATTGAGATGCTCGGCGAACACTTAACAGTCATAGTCAATTCAGTGCTTCTGGAAGGTGTGAAGCCGTCGTCCTTTTCATTAAGGCACGTAATTCTCATCCCCAAGCCAGGTATGCCCCTCTCGGACCCAGGTTCATGGAGACCAATAACCTTGATTAACACAGTCTACAAAGTGGTCGCTACGGTTTTAACCGACCGTTTGAAGCCGTGCTTAGGCGACGTGGTCAGCCCGCTCCAGAGCTCGTCAGTCTTGGGTAGATCAATCTTATCTTCACTGGCTCTCACACGCGACCTTTTTGCACTCGCTCAGGCAAAAAAACTGGCTGGTTGTTTCATCTCCCTCGATCAAAGCAAAGCCTTTGATAGAGTGGAGCACGACTACTTGTTGACAGTCTTGTCATGCCTGGGCCTTCCGGACATATTTACTAACATAGTAGGTTGCCTATATTTGGGGCTGTCGAGTCAGCTGGTTTTGAATGGAGCGTTGAGCGGGAAGATTTGCGTGACGCGAGGAGTTAGACATGGTTGTCCCCTCTCGCCCGCTATCTTCGTGCTCTCACTGGACCCCCTGCTCTGGTGCAGTTGAGGACCACCCAGCTATCCGAGGCTTCCGCCTTCCGGGGAAGGGAAAAGTTTCTGTGTCCGCTTACGCGGACGACATCTCGCTGTTCTTGCGAGATGCGGACAGTTTTCTTGCCTTCTTGAAGGTTTTCAACGAATATGCGGCCCTTTCAGGGGCTCAGTTGAACACCGCGAAGAGCCAAGCATTGAGCTTTGGCACGTTTCAGGAATCGTTGCCTGGGGGAGTCCAGTTTGTCGATGGTGTGCGAGTGCTAGGAATCGTTTTTGAGTCAGCAGGTGTGTTGCCAAAATCGTGGGATTACACCATCACTCGAGCGCGACGGGCCATAGAATGGATTGCACACCTCGAACTTTGAGTGCCAAAGCACTGTTCTTTCGTACCTGCGCAGCTGCGTACGCGGGTTTTGTTGCGCGTATTGCTCCGATGCCGCGTCGCGTGGCAGGGAAGCTGAACTCGCTCGCAGGCCAAGTACTGTGGAACGGAAAGCCGGCCCCAGTATCACGGCAAGTTTTGTCCTCGGAACGCGATAGAGGAGGTTTCAACCTACCATCCTGGCAGGCAACAGCGCGAGCTTTCGCCTCAAAAGCACTGCTGGCGGCCCAGGCGTACAGGGGTCGATCACTAGTTGTTCTGTATTGATTAGGTACCGGGAGTCAGCTCTTCCTAACGCACCGAGACACGGGACCTGTGGCAGAGCAACCTATGCCCTTTTACAGAGTGGCAACTGATTTTTTCCGTTTCTGGCTCCGCTAGTTTCCGGACGCGGATATACGCGAAACACCAGTGGCACGTTTTAGTGCGGCGGTGGCTGTTTTAGACCTCAGTGCTGACCAGGTAGAAAAAACATCTAGAAAGTGGCGGTCTTTCGTTTCAAGCCCTTCACCAAAAGAAGTACAAGACTTCGAAAGGCGTCGCCGTTGGTAAGTAGTGCCAACGAAGGAGCGTCTTTCTTTCTTTCTTTCTTTCTTTCTTTCTTTCTTTCTTTCTTTCTTTCTTTTTCTTCTTTCTTTCTTTCTTTCTTTATTGAAGACATTCCGTTACAGAAATGCCTTGGGGGACGCGACAAAAGGCAATAGAACATGCCTGACGGGGCCGTGCCCCCTTTGGCTGCGGCGGAAACAACATAACATAAGCACAATAATTACAAAGCAAAAGAAACATCAATACTGCATGATATGAAAGGGCATGAAAAACACAAAAATACAGGTACATAAGAAACAATAAGTTGGATCAGTAGCGTGGTGTTATGAAAAACAGTCATCACAGTGAAGGTAAAGATCCGGAGTGAAGGCGAACGAAATTATCAGCACAGCATGGTATTTAGTTTTCATTTAAGAAAATGTCTCTAAGTGTTCTTCTCAGTCGTTGCACCTTGGTGGCAGTGAACACTATCTCAGCTAATTCAGGATGCGCATTGAGGAAATCCGGAATCAAATAACTTAGTTTTTGATCACCGTATGTTGTACGCGAACGGGGCCTTGGTATTAAGTTTTGTCGTAGATAATAAGGACCAGGTTGGGCATGATATTTAGTTTGAAATGTTATATCTGTTTGGTGAAGACGCGAAATTTCCAGGGCCAGTTTGTGTTTATGGAGTTTGTGAATGGGCATTATTTTATTACTTTTAAAATGAGGTGCAGTGTCCTCCGAAAGATCTAAATTGCCTATTGCTCTCACTGCTCGCTTTTGCAAAGAAAAAAGACAATCGAAATTTGTCTTAGTCGTTGTAGCCCATACTAGGAAACAGTAACAGAAGCGTGAATGTAAAAGCGCATAGTAGATTTGCTTTTTTACAGCAGACGGAACATGGTATCTTATCTTGTTTAAAATTCCCACGGCTCGCCCAAGGTCCCTACGCAGTACGTCAACGTGAGGCGTCCATGAAAGGTTCTCCTGGAATATTACCCCCAAAAATCTAACTGTAGTCGATTGTTCGATAGTAATGTTATGAAATTTTAAGTGCAAGTTCGTGGGTGAATGGGTTCCCCTCGGTCTAAACAGTATGTATTTAGTTTTACTTGTGTTTAATTGGAGTCTGTTCGAAAGAAGCCATAAGTTCAGTCCAGTTAACCATTCGTTGGCCTGATGAAACACGTCCACAACGTCAGCGCCCGAGAAAAACACATTCGTGTCATCTGCATATAAAATTAACTTAGTGTTATTTATTATGTTTACAATGTCGTTTATATATAGTAAAAATAGTGTCGGACCAAGTAATGACCCTTGAGGTACGCCCTGTTTTACAAGTCTGCTGTCGGATTTTGCGCCATTTATACATGTGAACTGGGCTCTAGATGTTAAGTAGCTTTTTATTAAAGACCATGCGTTGCCGCGAAATCCATACAATGGCAACTTCCTTAAAAGCACGTCATGTTGGACACAGTCGAAGGCCTTTCTAAAATCCAGAAATATTCCGAGGGTAAATATTTTCCTTTCAATGTTTTCGAGTATATGTTCTTTCACTTCAAGAAGGGCCATTTCGGAGGACTTATTTTTTCTAAAGCCGAATTGTTCACTTGCTATTATGTTATTTACACTCAGAAAGCTTACTAGTCTTTTATGTATAATATTTTCCGCTACCTTCGCAAAGATAGGGAGCACCGAGATTGGTCTGTAATTGTTCATATCGTTAGTGGAACCGCCCTTGTGTATAACAGCCACACGAGCTAACTTCATTGCGTCTGGGAACACTTCGGTGGAAAGAATAAGGTTCAGAATATGAGTGAGTGGACTATTAACTAATTCTGCCACGGCTTTTAGTGGACCGGGTTTAATATCGTCAGCTCCAGAGGCGCAATGGTTCTTTAAACCCAAAATGACGTCCAGTATTTCATATTCATCAGTTGGGGACAAAAATACAGTATTTTCACAATGTGCTTTGACGAATTCCTCGCATGGTATCGCAGCGAAGTCATTTGCGGAAGCACCCACGTTAATAAAATGTTCGCTGAACAGGTTTGCAACCTCTTCTTCACTCATAGATTCGCTGTGATAAGAAACCCGCTTTGGGGAGTTCGATTTACACGTGATGTCTCTGACCGCTTGCCATACCAGACGAGGATTTCCTGCAATATTGGAAAACTTGTTCACATAGTATGATCTCTTTGCTTTCTTAATATCAGCATTCAATTTATTTCTCGCTTCCTTAAATGCGCGGAGATCGCCTTCACTTCGTGTGTCTAAAAACTTTTGAAAAAGGATGTTGCGGTTTTTTATTCTGTTATACAGGTCGTGCGAGATCCAGGGCTTTCTTGCTCTCTTGTGTCTCTTAATAGTTTTAAAACCGAAGGATTCATTGTACGCAGAAATAAAAAACATCAATGCCTTATAAGCGTTATTAGAATCCTTTTCCTTTGTAACGCTATCCCAGTCCTGTTGTATAATGAGTTCTTTAAACTTTGACATGTTTCTTTCCGAGTAATCTCTAATCAGTATTTCTTTCTCCAGAAAAGAGCGTTTTTGCTTCGAAGGTATCAGACAGTAAATGGGTAAATGATCAGTAAGATCGCATATAATTGTACCTGATTTAACTTCATCGGGGCAGAAGCTTGTAATGCACAGGTCAAGTATTGTTTCAGAATATGACGTGACGCGAGTAGGATCATTAATCACATTTGAAAAACCATACGACTCAAAGAGCTCTTGGAAATGCAAAAAAATAATATTATTTGGAGAAGCATTTATATTGAAATCCCCAACAAAGACACATTCGAGGTTGAGCTCGAGGCTACGTTCAAATATTTCTTCTGCAAACTGCATGAATTGCTTTAAACACCCAGATGGCGGTCGGTACACAAGAGCAAGCAGTATATTATAACAGTGAATAATGACGCACTCAAAATTTTCATTCACAATGGTATAGTTTGCTAGAATTTGATACGGTAGTTGGCAACGCACATACAGAGCAACACCTCCTCCGCGCTTTGATGAACGGCACGCTGACACACAATCAAATCCCGGCAAGAGAAAACAGTCGTCAGATGTGAACCACGTCTCACTAAAGCAAATAAAGTCAAACTCGTGGTTTAAATCTGATAAAAACAAAGTAACCTCATCAAATTTATTTCGCAAACTTTGGGCGTTTAAATGAAATAAAGAAAACTTCTGCTTATCCTTGAGTTGCTCACTATGGTGAGCAAAATTGGACATGAATGGCATCGCGTTTTCTTGAAAATACAATTGCCTGCGCTATCACCTCAGATTGGCGAGGTCATCCTTATCGCGGATGACAACTGCTCGTGCACCGGCTTGTTTCCGTACAAGCACCTTTCCATTCACGTGCCAAACAAACGCGTAGCCGGATTCCTTAGCCCATTCTTTGGCAACTGTCAGAAGAGTGCGAGTGTACCGAGTCATATTTTCACACATGTACTTTCCGGTGTTGTCATCACGTAGCGCCTGCCTTTTTGCTAGCCAGGCATCACGAACCTCCTGCTTTGCGAAGCGAACAATTACGCCCCGTTTTTTGCCCGGCTTCGCGGGAAGCCTGTGCAGGGCTGTTATGTCACTCGAGCACACCTCATCAAGTTCCAGTTTTGTGCCTATTTCATTCACTTTCTGTAGTAAGTCCTCGTTTTCCGTCTCTGGTAGACCATGGATTTCGATGTTCTGTCCATGACTGCGCCATTCTAGACTGTCAACGTCCTTATTGAGCTGTGCAATTTCACAGGCCCATTCAGCTTTCTCAAGCCGCTCTACACGCTTCGTGACATCCTTTGTCGACTTTTATTGGGCTAGAAGACTTGTTTGAAACTCATCGAATTTATCTGAGAGCAGGCTGACGGATGACTCAAGCGACTCAAGCTTGCTGGACATGGCCAGAAGGGAGTCAATTTTACTTTCCATTGAAAACAGCCTAGTGATTAGTTCTCTATCGGACTGCTGCCCGTGCAGTGTATCCTCAGCTTTACGGCTGCCCTTACATGTTTCGCACCTCCAGGCCTTCCAAGCCTTTGCTCGTTTCGAAATGAACGTTTCTTCCGAAACGCCTGAACATGATCCGACATGGTACGTAAATTCACACTCTGAGCAGCACAGTGATTGACAGCTGTCATCAACAGGTTGTCGACATGCGCAACAGCGTAACATGATAATTGCGTGACACTCAACGGTAGCCTTGGCAGCAGCGGCAGGAACAAGAAGAACTATCGAAAAAACGACCAACCTGCAAATACGTGGAGCAGTAATTCAGGAGACGTGTGCGCTGGTTGCTGCCGCTGCTGCCAATGCCAAGGAAACGCCCCTTGCTGAAAATTCGCCGGACGGTGTCGGTGATACCGCTGACGATTGTTCGTGCTTTTCACCGTGAGGCTCGGCGTTATGCAGGATTCTCGAACGCTGTCCGAGATCGATGTTATTCGTCGTGCACCTCTGGCTCGGCAGCTTGCCCCGTACAGATGTCGGGCACCGTGCTCAGTGGACGGGCTCGGCACCTTGTCGCGTACAGATGACAGGCGTCGGGTAGGCTGCAAATACGTGGAGCAGTAATTCAGGAGACGTGTGCGCTGGTTGCTGCCGCTGCTGCCAATGCCAAGGAAACGCCCCTTGCTGAAAATTCGCCGGACGGTGTCGGTGATACCGCTGACGATTGTTCGTGCTTTTCACTGTGAGGCTCGGCGTTATGCAGGATTCTCGAACGCTGTCCGAGATCGATGTTATTCGTCGTGCACCTCTGGCTCGGCAGCTTGCCCCGTACAGATGTCGGGCACCGTGCTCAGTGGACGGGCTCGGCACCTTGTCGCGTACAGATGACAGGCGTCGGGTAGCCTGCAAATACGTGGAGCAGTAATTCAGGAGACGTGTGCGCTGGTTGCTGCCGCTGCTGCCGCAAGATGGGGCGTCGTGCCAAATGCGCGCTGCACCAATTGCGGCGCTGTTGAGACACAGCGGCACGCCCTGGAAGACCGCGTCGTAGCACGTACTTTGTGGCTCCTGATCTACAGGATGTTTAGGGTGCGCCCGCGCCAGCGCAACTCACGAAGGCGCTCATTCTTTGAGCGCCTCGTGATCACAGTAGTGATGTACGTGCTTTGGAAGCGACATAACTTAGCAGAAGTGCGCGGAAGACGGGAACGCGCCATGTTTCCGCTTTTGAGGAGCGTGCGCCTCATTGTGTGGGAATTCCTAGAAGAGCTGACAGTAGGCGGCGAAGCGCTGTTCTTGCGGCGCTTGTCGACCCAGTTTATTTCCGTACATAGGAACACAGTCGTGCTCTCACCCATGCAGTACTAGGTAGTATTCGATGCGTATGCCCTGAGTTTGTCGTGGTAACGGGCACCACCCCCTTACCTATTTATGCCTATATGGGAACAAGTGTAGTACGCAGATGGTAACTTTCCCCCGCCCTTGCCCCTCACTACACCCTTCTCCTTTGCCTAGCCACCACGTACTGAGATGTATGTTAGATTTGGAAAGTCGGTGCCATGGTATTTACTGTGCACAAATTTTTTACCTGTTCGGTACCTGTTTTTTTCTGTTCAAATTGCTGACTGCTTCGCCAATTTTTTTTTTTTGCACCTCTTGTTTCGAGAATACCTTATGTGCTATTCGGGTCTAATTATTGTCTGGTGTACTAATAAGTTCTCTTTGTGACCACCGCGTACTGATATTTTTGTTGGATTTGGAAAGAGGCCGTGCCAAGGTGTTTACTGTACATAGATTTTTTTGGCCTGTTCGGTACCTGTTTCTTTCTGTTCGAATTGGTGACTGCTTTGACCATTTTTTTTTTGCTCCTGTGATTTCGAGATCACCTTATGTACTATTCGTGTCTAAATATTGTCTGGTGTACAAATAAATTTTCTTTTGTCAGCGTTGGTATGCTCATCCGTTGTCATCGCTAATCGAATAAGCAGTTGTTACGTTTTTATGTTGGGATAAATCCTTTAGCAGAAACGACATACCACATATGGTGACCCGGATAACGGACAATATCGCGTCGCCATGGACGAGTAAGAGCAACAGCTTCAGGAACGGCACGACAAACTCAATAATTCCGTGCAGCAGCATCCTGCCGGCTCCGCCGAGGACGTCAGAACCCCGGCAGACGGCATCACGCACGCTGCCGCGCACGGCGTCTGGCGTGTCACTGTCAAGCTTCTGCTGTTTTGGGCCGACTCGCCCGAGGTATGGGTCGCCCAATTCGAGGCCCAGTTCTCCCTGGCGCACATCACGCAAGACCGGACCCGCTACGATTTTGTGGTCGCCCACCCCGATGCCCCATACGCACACGAGGTCCGGGATAACCTCGCCAACCCACCAACGGCCAACCTTTACGAACACCTCAAGACCAAACTCATCCGCCGCCTGTCACTCTCGGAAGACCAGAAGGTGCGACAGCTACAGTCCGCGGAACTTGCTGAGCGCAAGCCTTCGCAGCTCCTCCGCTACATGCGTGCTCTCGCGGGCAACACGGAAGTCCAAAATTCCTTTCTGCGAGCACTTTGGCTTCAACGAATTCCACCGCACGTCCTGGCTATTCTGCAGGCTCAGCTTGCGCTACCTCTCGGCCAACTTGCCGGGATCGCTGATCGCGTCATTGAGGTCTCTCTATGCCGCAGTTGTCGCCCACCGTCCAGCCTGTCGCCGCATCGGTGAACACCACAGAGCTTGCGCGCTGTATCGACGATGTCAATCGACAGCTCAGCTCCATTCCAAGACGCCTGAATCAACACTTGCCGACGTGCCACCCGCAAAGCCGTGACCGTAACACCACCCCGTCGCAGCAGCCTGGTGACGAAGACTGGTGCTACTACCATCGACGCTCCGGGGTCAGAGCACGAAAATGCCGACCACCCTGCTCCGCTCGACATAAGGTAAACGCCAACGGCAGCGCGTAGACACGGCTGCGAGCGGACGACCTGGAGGCCGTCGCATCTTCATCACCGACAAAATTACAAATCAGCGGTTCCTTGTCGACAGCGGTTCCGACATTGGCTGCTAGCCACGAGCCCATCTATCTGTGGGCCAGCATGAATTTTGGGACGCACCAACGTAGACAGACACATGGAACACGGGACACACAGCTGACTAAAAACTTTAATGAAGATGCGCGAAACGCGCGGAAATATATACAATGGGTGAAGGCGGAGAAAAGGATGGAGAGAAGGCAAAGCGCATGGCAAAAAGGCCGAACCAAAAGCAAATATAACAACAAAACCTTGGAAAAGATGATGGAACAGCCGTCAACGGGAACGCGAAACCAGTGAGCCCCGACACTCTGAGACCACGTTGCTAATCTGAGCGCACGTGTGCTGGGAATTAACAGATAACCGAAAATCAGTCCTTAGAGCAGTCACAACATAAATCTAGGCCACAAAACAGACAATGAAAGAACAAAAGCCGCGTCATAAAATCAAAACAGGAAAAAGACTGAATGAATAAATAAATAAAAAATACAGCGCCAACAACACACGCCGAAACAAAGCTACAAGTTTAAACATGAAAATGGACATGAGGCTGGGAAAATTGTGGAAAACCTTCCTCGTCTTTCTTCTGGTCTTCTGGTCTTTGTTTGTACAAACTGTGGTGCTACGGCATTTTTGGTTCAGTGATTTTAAAACGTGCTATACAGCCCCCCGAGGCCTTCGTAATAGTGTTCGCTATGTAGTGCCGCGATCCTCAATAAGATATGGTGAAGCTAGACGCTGTGTTTACGTGCCGAAAATTCTGAACGATTTGCCAAATGAGGCATTCTCGATTCAGTCAAAAAAGGCATTGAAAAAGATTATTTGTTCATTGTAACGCGGTTGTTTAAATACTTCTAAAAAGTATTGGTCATCACCTCTGAAATATGTTCATCTTATCTTATGTGTATTGATTCTTGTCTCGTGATTTGCTCCTTGTTTGTGTTTAGCCCCTTAACTGTTAATACCCCTGCATTCACCCTGTTATGCGTCGAGTGAATATTGCACACTCGTCCGCTGATTTTGCCGGGCCAAGTCCTTCAAGCCATTGGTGGCTTTGACAGGCCCGTTTCATGTATTTTGAATTCTTTTGTGCAATACAAATATTATTATTATTATTATTATTATTATTATTATTATTATTATTATTATTATTATTATTATTATTATTATTATTATTATTATTATTATTATTATTATTATTATTATTATTGGCAGTCGGCGGCGATGCGCTGGGCACACCACTGATACCTTGCACTTTCACAGGTAGTACGGCAGTACAGGAAAAGTGGAACCGACATGGATTCAACCTGTGACATGACCCTCAACTGACACCGCAAGACGCCCAAAGGAACGAGCAACCAGCTGCTGCTGTTTCAAGAATTTCGACCAGACCATCATCTGGCTACACTGAGAGCCAGCCAGCGTTTCAAGATAAAAGGAACCGCCTTCCCGGACCCTTGTGCAGTCGGCGGCGATGCGCTGGGCACACCACTGATACCTTGCACTTTCACAGGTAGTACGGCAGTACAGGAAAAGCGGGACCGACATGGATTCAACCTGTGACATGACCCTCAACTGACACCGCAAGACGCCCAAAGGAACGAGCAACCAGCTGCTGCTGTTTCAAGAATTTCGACCAGATCATCATCTGGCTACACTGAGAGCCAGCCAGCGTTTCAAGATAAAAGGAACCGCCTTCCCGGACCCTTCTGCAGTCGGCGGCGATGCGCTGGGCACACCACTGATACCTTGCACTTTCACAGGTAGTACGTCTCTTCATATTACTGTAATTTTTCAATCACATTTGGCCGCCGACTGCTCACCTTGCTGTTCTGTTATATGCTCTTATGATGGATAGCTGCATTGCTTGTCAAGTTGTATTACCAAGTGATGGGCGGATTATGAAGTGCTCAGATTGCTAACACTCATATCACTTAGGGCAGGGCTGCTCGGGAATAGCACCCAACACATTTAACACAATGGGCCCAGCCAAACGCGAAGCATGGATCTGTAAAACATGCAGAACTTCCAGAAAGCGCAGTGGTTCTTCATCGCAGCTAGACGATGTCAACGTGAAAGATAGCACTCAAGCAATTGCAGCCTTGATAGAAGAGATAAGAGAAATAAAAAGAAATGTTGAATCGCTGCCAGCGCTAGTGGTGAAGGTAGATTCTTTGCTACTTCTGAAAACAGAAATCCTGAACCTGACTAAAACAGTGGGAGAGCTTGAAGAATCAGCTAATTTTTTGTCAAAAGAATGCGACTCATTTCGAGTACGGTTAAAGGCGAGCCAGGAATCCGCATGTGCTCGGGACAAAGAAATGCAGGCATTGCGTGAGACTGTGAACAAGCAGAACGCGCAGCTACAGAGTTTGCTCAAAGAACAAAACGATGCAGAGCAATACAGCCGCAATGCTAACCTTGAGATATATGGTTTGCCAGTCACTCCAAATGAAAACCTGCTTGATAGGCTACAGAACGTGGCGGAAAAACTGCAGCTGGAAGACTTTTCCCGTGACTACATTGTCGCTGTACATCGCCTTCCGGCCAAGAAAGACAGCGTTCCGATCATCCTGGTGCGCTTCACTAACGTAGCAACCAGAGAAAGATGGTTTAACGCTCGAAGCAAACTCAAGGTCTTGTATGAATCAAAGGTGCAGGAAAAGATCTTTTTTAATGACAACCTAACAAAAATGAACCGTGAACTGTTCTGGAAGGCCAGGAAGGTAGGAAAAGAAAAGGAGTATAAATTTGTGTGGGCAAGAGGAGGCAAAATCTTTGCTAGGAAAGAGGAGAAGGCGCCTCTTATCCGAGTAGTCTGTGAAGCAGACCTAGATCTAATACAATGAACGGCGCTCCATCAGCTACGCTAAGTTTTCCTGACTTTGAATCTTTTAAGCAGGACTTCGGTCCAAACTCTGGTACAGAATTTATTCTGATAAATGGTAATATACGTAGCTTGCGCAAATACTGGGACGAGTTTAGAACTATTGCAGAAGGTGCCATTGATTTTATAGATATTTTTGTGCTAACAGAAATTAATGTTCCAGATTCCTGCCTAGATTTGATTACCCTGATGGGCTACCGACCAATGTTTGCGACTCGTTTTTCACGTAGAGGGGGTGGAATCGCTGTTTTCGCCCGGGACACGTTTAATATATCTAGAATGGATACATCATTTTCACATGCCGAATGCCTAGCTTTGGAACTATGCTCCAAGTTAACGTCTCTTATGTTGCTGGCAATTTACCGGCCGCCATCAAACAGCATCAGCCGTTTTCTTCTAGAACTGGAAATAATCTTGCAGGCTAATAACACAATAGATCAACTCTGCATAGCAGGTGATTTAAACATAGATACGCTATGTCACACTAAAACGGTTGTGGCAGATTATCTAGCTGTTCTTTCAACGTTTGGCATAGAAAATGCTATTAACGCACCGTCTCGCGAAGAACCGCTGGGTGGTAGATTGGTCCAGTCGTGTCTTGATCCCATAGACGTACGTGCTCCTAACTGCGATCTGTCGTCAGCTGTAATTAATCAATGTTTAGCCGATCATTACTGTTTGTCGTTTCTTTGACCGTACTACTAATAAGAATCCAGGGCGCTCAACTTATGACACTGCAAAAAATAACGTGCACGTTGCTATAGTGGATCAGCGCAAATTAGATAATCTAATTGGAAACTTTGACTGGCAGGCATTATATAGGTCTAATCCCCCGGACTTGGTTTATTCTCGGTTCTGCCAGCAATTAAACAAGTTAGAACAGGCATGTAAGCGGATCATCCGCAAAAAACAAAGACGTAATCATGTCTGGTTTAATGATACTATTATGCAGGCAATTTCACATAGGGATTGGTTATGGAAACGTCGTAAACGCTCCCCTAAAAATATTGAACTACAAATCGAATATAGGACCGTAAGAAATAAGGTTGTTGCGCTTATTCGTTCCGCTAAACGTCAGTATTACCGTGAACAGTTTAAGCGAGCAGCCAGAAACCCCGCCAAAACATGGTCACTGATTAATCATATCAGAGGCGTTAACAGAAAAGAGTCTTCTTTTCAAGAAATATTTGCATGCAATCTTCAGGAAACCGCAGAATTATTCAACGAACACTTCGCACGTGTGTCTCGCTCAAAATCATCCTTGCCACAAAACAGCTGTTCCTTGACGCGTACCATATCGGCGTCCGCCTATTTACCGAAGATGTCGTCAGTAGACCTTGCGCGCATAATCTTCAATTTCAAACGGAATAAACCACCGGGCCTTGATGGTATTACTGTGGCCCTGCTTCAGAGAAATTTTGAAGCTCTGGAGAATATTCTTCTTTTTATCCTTAACGGATTCTTAGAGACTGGTATGATACCAAGTACGCTAAATACAGCGATTGTGAGGCCGGTATACAAGGGTGGCAAGAGAGAGAACCTTGAAAATTACCGACCAATTTCGATTTTGCCAATACTTTCACATATTTTAGAAAAATTTATGCTAAAGTGCATGTCATCATTTTCGAAAAAAATTTCTGTTCTATCTGACCGGCAGTTCGGATTCATAGAAGGCCGTGGAACGATTTCACTGCTAGAAGAATTCTCGGACGAGTTATACGCGGCTTTTGAGCACAATATGTTTGCTTGCTGCCTGTTTCTAGATATTGCCAAGGCTTCGACACAGTAAATCACGAAATATTGTTGCGAAAATTGTACCTGTACGGATTTAGAGGTCCATTTCATGAATTGTTGAAAAGTTACAAGATCGCTCACAAGTCGTAGCCCTCGATAACAACACAGTCATTAGCAGCCGTCAGATACTGAAAGCGGGCGTCCCCCAGGGATCTATTTTATCGCCATTACTTTTCAATCTGTTTATAAATGACTTCGCATCAACAGTGTCTAATGCCTTGGTCTTTCAATACGCCGATGACACAGTTTTACTTTCAAAGCACATTTCCTACAAACATGCTGTTGCTTTACTACAAGAAAACATCTGTCATGCGATGAACTGGTTTTCTCTGAATGACCTTTTGATAAACCAGCAAAAAACGAAATTAGTCTGCTTTAGGAACCCCTTGAAGGCAACTGTACTGAATGAATCCATCTTTTTACACTGCCACAATGATAAAGACTCATTGTTCTCCAGTTGAAAGTGTCCATTGCATAAAATATTTGGGTGTTTACTTTGATGCTGACCTCACGTGGAACAGTCACTTGGCACACATTTGTAGCAAATTGCGTAGCACTGCCTGGTTACTGTTTACTGTTAAATCTTTCATACCATTATCGGTAAAAAAGACAATCATGCACGCTCTAGCATACAGTGTTCTGAGATACGGCATCACACTGTTCGCACACTGCTCTCAAAAGTGGCATGACCGTGTAGACACGCTCTTAAAAAGTATGTTGAAAAGTACCGCATATGCACATTCCTTTCCACCTTCAGATAACTTATTTAATATCCTTGGTCTTCCTTCCTTTGACCGCTTATATAAACAAACCGTTGTTCTCCGACACTTCTGGAATCCTGCGTTCAAGACAAAATCAGTTGTGGCCAGAACGCTACGTAAAGGCCAACGCTTTAAGGTCCATAGATACGCGACCAGATACGGCAAAGCAAGACGCTGTGTATACGTCCCTACATTATTCAATAGCCTTCCTGATGATGTGTTATCCGCTACTTCTAAGGCAACTATTAAACGCATGATTAAAACTCTGTGAAAAGCGTTTGTGCCAGAAAACAAATGACACTTGAGATTTGTAGTTTTTTTTCCTTCCTCTTCATAATATGTATTCAGTGTGTGTACTGTATTATGTGACTTGTATTGCCATCACTTTTCGCTCGCCGATGTTGCCGGGCCTAGTCCTGCAAGCCTCGTTTTGGCTTTGACAGGCCCGATTCTGTATGTATTTCAATATGATGTGGCAATAAATTATTATTATTATTATTATTATTGTTGTTAATAATATTACATTTGCTTTTGGTACGGCCTTTTTTTCATGCGCTTTGTCCTCTCTCCATCCTTCACTCCGGCTTTTCAAACTTTATATATCTCCGCGCGTTTCGTGCTTTTTCTTTGAAGTTGTTAGTCAGCTGTGTGTTCCGTGTGTCTGTCTACGTTTGTGCGTCCCAAAGTTCATGCTGGCCCACAGATGGATCCTTCTTCAAAGTATCCGTTCTCCTACGTCTTACGAGCTCAGCGCGGCAAACCGGTCCACAATCAAGACTTACGGCTCGCTCCGCCAGCACGTCCAGTTTATTAACCTATGCCTTGGCCTTCATTGGAATTTTGTCATCGCCGACGTCATCGATCCAATCATCGGTTCAGACTTTTTGGCGCTCTACAACCTCCTTCCGGACTGCTGTCACGACCGTCTTATCGACGCGACAACGTAGGACAGCGAACGACTACCCACCAGCCAAGTATCAAAGTACTCGGAGTTGAAAATCATTCACCGTACCACGCCATACTCGCCAAATTTCCCGGTTTGACGCGCCGTAGCGGGTCGCCACGTGATGTGCAGCACACCACTGTGCACTACATCCGGAACACCCCAGTACCTCCGGTTTTCTGACGCGCCCGTTGCCTTGCCCCAGACCGTATGGGCATAGCCGGAGCAGAGTTCAAAGCCATGCTCCGTGAGGGAATCGCCCACCGCTCCGACGGCCCATAGGCCTCGCCACTTCACCTTGTCCCGAAGAAGACCGAAGGCTGGCGGCCCTGTGGGGACTACCGTGCCCTCAACGCCCGCACCAATCCGGACAGGTACCGCGTTAACCACATACAGGACTTCGCCCATCGTATTCATGGGTGCCACGTTTTTACCGCACTAGAGTTGGTGAATTCCTACACGCAGTTACCCGTCGATCCGAATGACGTTCCGACAGCGGTGCACTACAGAGCAACATCTAATTCCGGTATCTTCTGCAGCTTTCGGCCCGTGCCCATTTACCGTGCAGAGCATCGCTTCGTCGTTGGACCGGTGCTATCAGCGGCCGTCAGCGGATAACTGCAAGCATTGCAAGCTTCGAGGGGTGAAACAAGGACGCTCCCGGCGGACAAAACTGCCTATATTAGGAGCGACGCCTCAGCTGAGTCTTCAGTTCGGCAGCGGTGCACCACAGAGCAACACCTAATTCCTGTATCTTCTGCAGCTTTCGGCCCGTGCCCATCTACCGTGCAGCGCATCGCTTCGTCGTTGGATCGGTATTATCAGCGGCCGTCAGCGGATAACTGCAAGCATTGCAAGCTTCGAGGGGTGAAACAAGGACGCCCCCGGCGGACAAAACTGCCTATATTAGGAGCGACGCCTCAGCTGAGTCTTCAGTTCGGCAGCGGTGCACCACAGAGCAACACCTAATTCCTGTATCTTCTGCAGGTGAGCAGTATACTTTTCTATTGTATAAAGCCTGAAATCTTGACTGTGCCCTGCTGCCGAACACAGCAAACATTCTCTTGGATACTGCCTTTGCTTTTGCTGGGTAGTTCTTTAAGGATTCATATTTGAACAGCGCAATAAAACAACGGGACACAACGAAGAAAGGACACCACAAGCGCTGACTCGCAACTAGATTTTAATTCACGTCCAAGCATCTTAAATACTAAGAACGCCAAACACAAACAAGAGGGAAAAACCAACTCGTCTTAGTGAGCACCACAGGTCCCGAGATAATGGGTCTTCTTGTAACCTTGCCCGCCACTGGAGAGAAGGTACTTGCACCCCTCTGTTGTCTAACACCGTCATCCTAGGAAAACATAATGACAGCCTAACGCGGGAAATTTTGGAGGCTTTTCACATCCGCTTGGAACCTGATAGCTGTATTAGTGATCCTTCTGTCACACTAACTGATAAAGAGATGATGTTTTTATCCGGCCAAGATGTGTAGTCTCGCGCTCGTGCTGATTGTCACCTTTGTGGGCATGATTAGCAGCTTTGTATCGTTTTTATTTTGGTTTTTCCCTCTTGTTTGTGTTTGGCGTTCTTAGTATTTAAGATGCTTGGACGTGAATTAAAATCTAGTTGCGAGTCAGCGCTTGTGGTGTCCTTTCTTCGTTGTGTCCCGTTGTTTTATTGCGCTGTTCAAATATGAATCAATACCAACTCGCCCAGTTCGCAGCTTTAATGAAGTTCTTTAAGGCACCTGCGCTACTTAAAACGTAAATGAGTAAGGACGTGAAAGATATTGCCAAGGCTCTCGAGGACCTGAGGCGAGAACTGATGACAGATCTCAGGTCATTGAAAGTGCCAAAAACTGCAACGATACCTGTGATGGTGTCAATGAAATCATAAGTAAAATGAAAGAACTTTGAAAGGAAGTCCAAAGTCTTTCACAAAAAAACGAACAGCTGGAAGCTGAGAACTGCAGACTGAGTGAAAGGATAGATCAATTAGAACAGTATCAGAGGATGAACAACTTAGAAATAAAAGGAGTGCCTGAGGAAGGTGACGTCGTTGATGTACTCGGGAGTACTCTGAATGAGCCGATTGCTGATTCGGACATTGATATCTGCCATCGTGTGCCCACATCAAACTCTTCCAAAAAAACATTGTTGTCCGCTTTGTGCAACGCACAAAACGGGACAAAATTCTGCAAAGAGCGAGAACGCAGAGGATGACTACAAAGGACCTTGATTATGGTGGAGACGGCACACCCATATACGTGAACGAGCGCCTTACCCGCTCAAATAAGATAATTCTGGGTGCTGCGATCGCGCAGAAAATAGCAGCAGGATGGAAGTTCGTGTGGGTGGCTGGCGGGAAAATTTTTGCCCGCAAGGACGAACGAACCACAAGTCACAGAATTTGCATAATTGCTGACACTGAGCAGATAATTGTATAGAAAAGATGTACAGGCTGTACAGTGCAAAACAGCTATAATGGAAGACATACCACAGGAATGCCACAATTATGATTGTGATCATTTCAATGAAAAACATAAAAAAGGCGAAGGAAAGTTTTCAGCAATTCAACTAAATATGAGAAGCCTTAAATATAAGGTTCAAGATCTTGAAATGTTTCTGCATTCACTTAGCTTAAAATTTACCGTTATAGTGCTTACGGAAACTTGGCTAACAGAAGAAAATGAACCACCTTACCTTCAGGGTTACAAATGGGAAAGCATAAGTAGAAAAAACAAAAGAGGTGGCGGGATAGCCATTTACTTAAAAAATGATTTCCCGCACAAGGTATCAGGTAGCATGTGCAGAATGGATGAAAATGTCGAGAGCTTATCGGCAAAACTGCTTAACACCAATTTCTGCGCCGTGTACAGGCCACCTTCTGGCTGCGTATCTGAATTCATGTCGTTTCTTGAAACTTCACTTTGTTCTTTTAGCTCGGAGAATGCGCCGTTTATTTTATTTTATTTATTTACAGAAGACTGCTGGCTTTATTGCAAAGCCTTAAGCAGGAGTGGGTGTAAAATACACTTTGACAAAAAGAAAACCTCCCTGAGGTACACGCAACTCAGCACACAATACCGAAAAAATGAACGACGAAAAGAAACAACATTATACAATATTAGACGACGCCTGGCGTCAAAATGAGCACTGGGGAAAAAAAAAGGAAAATGTTGAATGCTGCAAAATTGTTACGAATTCCTAAGCGACTCCGTAAATGACTCCACAGTAGAAGCCTCTACAATATTCGCTTTGAGGACATTCCATTCCCGCACAGTACGGGGGAAGAAAGAATTCTTGTATGTTTCAGTGCGGCATGAGCATTCCTTCACTTTTAAAGAATGGTAGGATCGTGTCGAACGACCCGGGACGAGCTCAATGTAATTGCTGCTGTTAATTCCTAATTTGTTGTGAACAATCATGAACATGTATTTAAGCAGCGTAAATTGCTGGGCTAGTTGGTTCAAAATGTTGTCAGGGTGGAACCAGCGGAACACAGACGCAGGACAAGAGAAGGAGGTACACACACCACACCGCTGGACTTGCAACTGATATATTTCGAAGAAAACCACCACATTTAAAGGATTCCCTGCGCAAGCGCACACTCTGGATGAAGGGAACAACTGTATTAAGATAAAAGAAAGTTATATTCTTTATCCGTGATAAAAACCGAGGGATCGCTGACACACTTTTCCTTGTTTTTCCTGATTAGAAACGCTTCAAGAATTTCACGCTCTCGTCTTGTTCTCCCCCGACCGATAATGCTCGTGCGGTGAAGCAAAGGAGAACATCCCTCGCATACCTTAACATGCAAGGCTAAATTGCTGCCAGTGCCTGAATTGAACGTTGTTCGGTGCTGCCTCAGACGTTCATTGATGCACCCTCCGGTTTGCCCGATGTAGGTTTTCCCACAGGACAATGGGATGCAATATACCACCCCTACTTCACACGAAGTGAACATCGTCTGGTGCTTGGTTTTACAGGTCCCCTTTTTCTGCGGACCACCAGACATACGGGCGCACAAACCAGATAGTTTCCGGGGGGCAGAAAAAACCGCAGTGACACCGAATTTTTGTGCCACTTTTTTTAGACCATGCGATGTCTTGTGGCAGTAAGGAAGCACTTCAATCTTCTTCCTGTTCTCTTGCGATGGACTAGCAGACTTAGCCGACAGTTTCTTCATCTTATTCCCCAGTGATTCAGCCACTGCAAGCAAAACCGACGAGGGAAACCCAGAATCTGACAACCGCGCGACCTGCTCGGCCAGACTTTGCTGCATGACATGTGGGCAACTTTTCTTGAGAGCGTTCGAAAAACACAAATGTGCGATGCTGCGCTTCACCAGCTTCGAATGCGCCGATTCATATGGCAAAAGCGACTTTTTAGTCCTGGGCGAATATTTCCAACACACGTGCCCATCGGGTAAAAAAGTCAATTCTAAATCAAGGAACCTAATGGTCTTGTCAGATGGAATCTCTTTGGTAAAAGCCAAGTTGTTAGAGCATGCGCTAAAAACATTTAAAAGCTGGTCTGCCACAAGAGTGAGCTTGTCAGTTTCGTTTAATTTTAAAATGACTAGAAAATCGTCCACATATCTGAAAACCCTAATAACACGTGTGTCTTGAATGGAATCCTGTAGAATCGAGTCAATTTTTGCTAAAAAAATTTCGCACAGAACTGGCGCTACACACGAGCCAATGCAGATACCTCGGTTTAGCATCACGTACTTGCTGTCATATTGAGCAATTGTCGAATTTAAATACACCTTCAACAGCTCAAGGAAAGATTCCAGAGATATGCCACACTTGTTCTGGAAGGAAATTGTCCCCCTTTTTTCAATTAATTCGCGTACAGCACAAAAGAGTTCATCATGCGGAACAGAGTAAAACAAGTCCTCAATGTCCAAAGAGAAGGCTGCATTGGCACCGGGAAAACCGGAACAGAGGCACTCCACCAGGTTCAGTGAGCTCTTCACCCTAAAAGGATCCGTCGGCACCAGACCATCGAAGGAAACCTTGAGGTAGTTGGAGACCACTTTTTGCCAAGAGCCCTCTTCTGTAACGATGGCCCTGAACGATGGCCCTGAACCAACTAGCCCAGCAATTTACGCTCCTGAACTATTATTCTTCTACTCTGGGCCCTTTTCTTCGTGTTCAAGAATCTTCGGATGTTTTATCTTCCTGCGTCAGCGCCATTGCTCTGACTACATGTAAGGCAAGAATTCTGTCGCATTGTCTAAAAAGCGGATTTCCGCCAGTGGAAGTCTGCCGGCTTTTCGGCGCTCTGCCACCGTCTTCAGGCCACTGGAAGCGTGTCTGTAGAATACTCAAGTCGGAGCTATATCGGCAGGTCAGACACCTGCGGGATTGGCTGCGGCATGCCTGCCTTCAGATCGGGAATCCCTGGGCGGCTTCTAGCAGGCTTCGTGAACAATTTCGCCTAGCATCCATACTTACGGAAACCTACTGGAACGACCTTCGACGACATTTGCCCAAGAAAAAGAGAGAGCCTGAAACAAGGACAGCTGTGACGTACCTAGAAGGAGCCTCCCTTCCATCGGAGTTCGACAACCTACTGAAGCTTGGCCCTAAGTACGCCCTGGAGCCACAGGTTCGAAAGCATGAACTTCTGGCAGCTGTGCACAGTATTGCTGGTAAGGCACCACATGAGGAGAAGAGTTCCTGCGTCTCGGAGGGAGTCGGCTGTCTTGCACGGACTTGGCCCAGCCGACATAAAAGAAGCAAGGATCTTCGCCCCTTGGTCAACCATTTCCAGCAGGAGGGCCTCAGCCTTCTGCAAGCAGATAAGGAAGGTGGGTTCGTGGTTTTGCCTTCTTCACTTTTTAAGACAAAAGCCACCGAGGCTATCGAGAAGAACTTCAGGAATTCAGACTTAAAACCACGAAAGGCTAAGGCTCTGGCATTGGGGCTATTAAATCGGAAGAGTGATCAAGACGTCCTGCGGGTGTTCTTCAGCGCTAAAACTCATAAGCCTGGTTATCCGTTCAGGGCCATCGTTACAGAAGAGGGCTCTTGGCAAAAAGTGGTCTCCAACTACCTCAAGGTTTCCTTCGATGGTCTGGTGCCGACGGATCCTTTTAGGGTGAAGAGCTCACTGAACCTGGTGGAGTGCCTCTGTTCCGGTTTTCCCGGTGCCAATGCAGCCTTCTCTTTGGACATTGAGGACTTGTTTTACTCTGTTCCGCATGATGAACTCTTTTGTGCTGTACGCGAATTAATTGAAAAAAGGGGGACAATTTCCTTCCAGAACAAGTGTGGCATATCTCTGGAATCTTTCCTTGAGCTGTTGAAGGTGTATTTAAAATCGACAATTGTTCAATATGACAGCAAGTACGTGGTGCAAAACCGAGGTATCTGCATTGCCTCGTGTGTAGCGCCAGTTCTGTGCGAAATTTTTTTAGCAAAAATTGACTCGATTCTACAGGATTCCATTCAAGACACACGTGTTATTAGGGTTTTCAGATATGTGGAAGATTTTCTAGTCATTTTAAAATTAAACGAAACTGACAAGCTCACTCTTGTGGCAGACCAGCTTTTAAATGCTTTTAGCGCATGCTCTAACAACTTGGCTTTTACCAAAGAGATTCCATCTGACAAGACCATTAGGTTCCTTGATTTAGAATTGACTTTTTTACCCGATGGGCACGTGTGTTGGAAATATTCGCCCAGGACTAAAAAGTCGCTTTTGCCATATGAATCGGCGCATTCGAAGCTGGTGAAGCGCAGCATCGCAAATTTGTGTTTTTCGAACGCTCTCAAGAAAAGTTGCCCACATGTCATGCAGCAAAGTCTGGCCGAGCAGGTCGCGCGGTTGTCAAATTCTGGGTTTCCCTCGTCGGTTTTGCTTGCAGTGGCTGAATCACTGGGGAATAAGATGAAGAAACTGTCGGCTAAGTCTGCTAGTCCATCTCAAGAGAACACGAAGAAGATTGAAGTGCTTCCTTACTGCCACAAGACATCGCATGGTCTAAAAAAAGTGGCACAAAAATTCGGTGTCACTGCGGTTTTTTCTGCCCCCCGGAAACTATCTGGTTTGTGCGCCCGTATGTCTGGTGGTCCGCAGAAAAAGGGGACCTGTAAAACCAAGCACCAGACGAGGTTCACTTCGTGTGAAGTAGGGGTGGTATATTGCATCCCATTGTCCTGTGGGAAAACCTACATCGGGCAAACCGGAGGGTGCATCAATGAACGTCTGAGGCAGCACCGAACAACGTTCAATTCAGGCACTGGAAGCAATTTAGCCTTGCATGTTAAGGTATGCGAGGGATGTTCTCCTTTGCTTCACCGCACGAGCATTATCGGTCGGGGGAGAACAAGACGAGAGCGTGAAATTCTTGAAGCGCTTCTAATCAGGAAAAACAAGGAAAAGTGTGTCAGCGATCCCTCGGTTTTTATCACGGATAAAGAATATAACTTTCTTTTATCTTAATACAGTTGTTCCCTTCATCTAGAGTGTGCGCTTGCGCAGGGAATCCTTTAAATGTGGTGGTTTTCTTCGAAATAAATCAGTTGCAAGTCCAGCGGTGTGGTGTGTGTACCTCCTTCTCTTGTCCTGCGTCTGTGTTCCGCTGGTTCCACCCTGACAACATGTATCTAAGCCTCTCGCGGTATCTCCTGAGCTGCAAAGAATCCAAATTTGCTTTCTCAAGTAGCATGGTAGGGGACGTCTGCCAGCTGTATGAATTATAAATAAATCGCACTGACTTTCTTTGAATATTTTCGAGTGTTTTAATGTTTTCTTTAGTATAAGGGTCCCACACAACAGAGGCGTATTCTAAAACAGGTCGGATAAAAGTTTTGTAAGCTAGTAACCTAATTTCCTGCGTAGAGTACCGGAGAGATCTTAAAAAGCCAAGTTTTTTCATAGCTTTATTTTTAATATTAGAAATGTGTTTGTTCCACCGTAGGTCAGAGCTAATCGTTAATCCCAAGTACTTGTAGCTGTCCACGGTAGACAGGGGATGGTTATTAATAGTATAGGCAAAACTTAATGGCAGCTTCTTCCGCGTAATAGACATTGGAACTGTTTTTTTAGTATTAATACTCATCTGCCACGTTGAGCACCAATCATGAATTTTAGCCAAGGCGTCATTAAGAAGAAGCTGGTCAGCAGGAGTTCGTATTTCATGATATAATACACAATCGTCGGCAAACAGCTTGATTTTGACAGGAATTTCTTTAACAATGTCATTTATAAAAATTAAAAGGACAATGGCCCAAGTACTGAGCCTTGTGGGATACCGGAGCTTACCAAATCTGGGCTCGAACATGCATTGCCGATTGATATGGACTGATATCGAGACGATAGATATTCTTGTACCCACGTCAACAGTAGATCGTTTTTAAAGATAGTATTTAGCTTTAGCAAGAACTTTCTGTGTGAGACGCGGCCAAATGCTTTTTCGAAATCTAAAAAAATGACATCAATTTGACACTGGTTATCAATGGCTGCGGCAAAATCCTGCATCGTCTCTAGAAGTTGGGTCACTGTAGAGAAGCCTTTGCGAAAACCGTGTTGCCGGTCGTCAATTACGTGATTGGTTTCCAGGAAGGCTGATATATGCCCAAAAAGTATATGTTCAAGAAATTTTGAAGAAGTACACAGTAAAGATATTGGCCTATATGAGCTAAGTAGAGATGAATTTTCAGTTTTGGGAATAGGAATAATTTTTCCGTGCTTCCAGTCCTCCGGGAGCTCGGCGATTAACAGAGACTTCTTAAATATGAGCGTTAAGTACTTGGAACACCATTCGGCATATCTCACAAGAAACGTATTTGGTATGTCATCAATTCCCGGCGTCTTTTTTGCGTCACAACTGAGAAGCAGAGAGAAAACACCTTCTTCAGTTACAGAAACATCAGTAATAGGCGGACAAGCTGAGTTAAAATGAGGCTTTCTACCATCATCGTGCGTAAACACAGTACAAAAGAAACGGTTGAAAGACGAAGCAATCTGTGTCGCATCAGTAATCAGTTCGCCGTCAACGACAACGCTGTACACAGGTTTCTTTTTCTTTGATAACTGCCGCCAGAACTTTGCAGGGGACGAAACAAGAAAGTTTTTCATAGATACGCTAAAGTGATACTCTTTTGCTTTTTTGATACTTTGTTTTAAGTTCAAGCGCATATCAGACAGTTTAGCAGCATCAACTGCCGACTGGCTTCGCCGAAGTTTTTTGCGAACTCTCTTAATCTTTCGTCCCATGCGTACAAGTTCCCTCGTCATCCAAGGGCTGCTGGCGCGTAGGGTAATTACCCGAGTAGGCACAAAACGCGAAATGCAATTCAGAGCAAGGTTCTTAAAGAAAACCCAGAGATTTTCTACTGAGCAGTCGCAGGATTCGTAAAGAACCACAAAATCTGAGAATGAAATATCAAGTAAGTTTAAAACTGCAACATCATCAGCACGCGAGAAGTTTGGCACAACACGCACCTCTTTCTTTTTATTTTTCGGAAGACGCAATGGAATGTTTAAAGATACCATAACATGGTCAGATATGCCTTCGAAATATTGAAGTAGAGGACCGCGACGAAAGACACTGTTACTAACGAAGAAAAGATCAAGAATGGATTTTTTATCCTTTTGTATACGCGTTGCTTGCTTTACTAATTGAGTTAAATCGTGATCAAGTACGATGTTTACAAGAAGTTCGGCTGATGTGCAGAGCGGCTCTGGAAACTGTTTGTCCCAATTTACGAGCGGCATGTTAAAGTCTCCAGCCAATAGTACATTACTTGATTGTGCTTTCGTAGTACATAAGAATTCATTTAGTTTCTCAAAGAAAACACCGTCACCTCGTGGTGGGCGGTAAAACGCGCCAATAACAAGACTAAGTTCATTTAGAATTAGTTTACAAATGACGCATTCAATTCCTTGCACGTCAGGTAGCCTGATTACTTGGAAAGATTCTTGAAAAAGAATTGCAACACCACCACCGCGAGAAGTCCTGTCTTTGCGCATAATTCTGTATCCTGGTGGTGTAATTTCTTCATCAGTGATATCAGAGTGCAGCCAGGTTTCGGTGATTATAATGATATGCGGTTTATGCGCCACTACTATACTTTCCAAATCCTCAGACTTGTTCACAATGCTCCGGGCGTTAAACTGAATACATTTTAGCGATTTAATTTGACTGTTCTCGATTCATTGGTCACTTTGTTTTCGATTCCGGCTGCCATGCTCTAGGACTCTTTCTTTGCTAGTGTCATCCCAAACAAACAGATCGTCACCAATTTTTATCTTGTTGTAGATTAGCTTAGCCTTCTGACCGGCTTTTCGAATCTCTGCGGTGCTTTCCCAGAGATTCTTCCGTATCTGCCGCGTGGTATACGAAAAGTCTTCTGAAATAGAGTAATCGGTGTCTTTTAGTTTCGAGCAGTTTTTCAGTATGTTAACTTTCTCACGATGATCCATCAGCTTGATAATAACAGGTCGATGCTTGTTAGGTTGCTTGCGACCGATTCTATGAATTCTCTCGGCTGAAACAACTTTCGTGTCCATTTTGTCACAGAACACGCCTTTCAACACACTCTGTGACAGTTCTTCGTAAGTTTCATTCAATTTTTCAGGAATTCCGAATACGATTACATTATTTCGTCTGCCCCGGTCTTCTAGGTCGACAAGCTTCCTTTCTAAGCCTGCAACTCGTGATTCTAGCTCCCGGCTTAAATCTCTGAATTCATTTATAGCTGATGTGAATTCTTCCACTTTGTGCAATTTGGCCTCAATTTCGCCCAGTCTCCGCTGAATATCTTTCTGGCCTTCAAGGAGCTGGGTCAGTAGCTGTTCAGTGGGTGGCCCAGGGTTGGACTCAATGTCGCCACACAGCATAAGTAGAGACAATACGAAGTCACGACCAATAAAATAAACTTCAAGCACTCTACTTGGGCATGTCAGCTGGATAAGGCACATATTATTGGATTTGATTGTAGAAACATTGCTACTAACCTGCATGAAAAACAGGAATGGATTTGACATGGTGTCGACTGGACGCCAGCTGACATGCCCACTGAAGAAGGACGATGGCAGGAGGGCTTTTATATCGTGGTTCGTCGATGACGTCGATGAGGTAGCACGTGGCGATCCCCAGCAGTCACTCAGATTCGGAAATTCTTTTTCTTTTGCGCAGTCTCCGTGCTGGCGTAGGCGTTCAGCGAGGATGAATTCCGTGTTCACAGCGCCGGCTTCCGCAGTCGAGACGATTAGGGCAAACTGCATGAAAAACAGGAATGGATTTGACATGGTGTCGACTGGACGCCAGCTGACATGCCCACTGAAGAAGGACGATGGCAGGAGGGCTTTTATATCGTGGTTCGTCGATGACGTCGATGAGGTAGCACGTGGCGATCACCAGCAGTCACTCAGATTCGGAAATTCTTTTTCTTTTGCGCAGTCTCCGTGCTGGCGTAGGCGTTCAGCGAGGATGAATTCCGTGTTCACCGCGCCGGCTTCCGCAGTCGAGACGATTATGGCAAACTGCATGAAAAACAGGAATGGATTTGACATGGTGTCGACTGGACGCCAGCTGACATGCCCACTGAAGATAGAAATATTGACACAATATCCGGTAACTTACACGCCAACACATTTCAAGACATTGTTCACCAGTACGCGTGCCACAATGTGATTACACTGCCCACTAGGGTGGCCATTGACACAGCCACATCCCTTGACATCTGTGTCACAAACATAGATAGCGATGGTCTTTCAACTGGTGTAATCTTAAAATACATCAGAGATCACCTGCCCGTGTTCTGTCTAGCAAGCACATCCTATAAAAAACAGCATAATGATGAAGGAAACCTGTTGCTCCGCACGATAAACGAAAGTGCTATAAACATGTTCAGCTGCCTTATCTACCAAGAAAGCTGGCAGGCCGTCTACAAAGAGCATAACCCAGCAACTGCGTACAAGATCTTCTTGGATAAATTCAAACAGTGCTACAATACAGCCTTCCCTCTGCGAAAGCAGAAAAAAAATAAAATCTACCACTGTTTCATTAGCTCTCGAAATTGCGACATATTGAGAGAGTTTAAAAAATACAGAAACAAATTAAACTTCGATCTGAAAAAGGCAAGGGATGATTATTACGAAAGAAAATTTTGCAACATTCAAAACGATCAACGTAGACTGTGGAATACTGTGAACGATATAACTGGCCGAGGGCGAAAAACACATACCGTGAATGAAATTATAATCGATAATACCAGTGTGGTTGGGAAAGAGCTTGTTGATGAAATGAATCGACACTTTGTTAGCACAGGGGCATATAACGGACAAAACTCAGAAGTGGATTGTTTTATGACTACAGGGCAGATTGATTCCATTATGCTTACACCAGCGACCCCTACTGATATTGAAACAATTATCATGGCCCTAGAAAACAAAGCTACATGCGGGGAAGACGAAATAAAGGCCTTACTTGTGAAGTATGTCGCTCATCTTATTAGTCCTGTATTAACCCATATAATAAACGAGATGCTTACAGGTGGTGACTTCCCAGATGAATTAAAAATATCTAAGGTCACCCCTGTTTACAGAAGTGGTGATGAGAAAAAGCTTACCAACTACAGGCCGATATCTGTTTTGCCGGTGTTCTCCAAGATATTTGAGCGTGTTGTTAATGATAGGCTCACGGCTTTTTTTCATAAACACGGAATAAACACGAAGTCGCAGATGGCTTTCAAACGGATAAGTCTGCAGAACTAGCTTTGATAAACATAAACGACAAAATAATTGAAAATACTGAGAGCAAACTGCTTACTCTGGGGATTTTCTTGGATTTGAAAAAGGCGTTCGACACTGTACAACACGATATCCTTCTTGAGAAGCTTGCTGCGTATGGTGTTCGAGGTGTAGCGAAGAATTTAATTATATCTTACCTCTCAAATCGGTATCAGTATGTATGCGTCGACCATCTGGTATCACAAAAATTTAAAGTCGAATATGGCGTCCCTCAAGGATCAATCTTAGGACCCCTCTTATTTCTTATATACATAAATGATATAACGTCAATACCAAACTTCCCTGAAATGTTAATGTATGCTGAAGACACTAATATCTTCATCACTGGCGCGACAAAAGAGGTCATAGAATCATCAGCTAACAGTTACCTCCTACACCTCTCCAGGTGGCTTAAAAGCAATCGGCTGAGTTTAAACACGAGCAAAACCAAATATATAATTTTAAGCTAGTAAATAAAAGAGATCCCTACTGTGTTCATCTGAAATTTGAGGACACGTTACTGGAAGAAGTTAGAGCAAAAGTTCTTGGGCGTATGGTTTACAGAGGACCTAACATGGAATACTCATGTTAACAAATTTTAAAAAGTGAGCTATCTCGAGTTACTGGCTGATGTATAGAATACAAAATATACTACCCACCTGGTTGAAACAAGCAGTATATTACTCACTCATTTATTAAAAACTCAGTTACGGCATTCTAGTATGGGGAACTACGACAGCTTCAAACTACAACAAACTAATCATTGTACAAAAGAAAATATTGAGAATTTGTGAAAACTATGTGGGGGACAAACGAGGACTCCGAACAAAACGCTATTCATTAAATATAGCATGCTTAAAGCAGATCAAGTTTATTATTTCAAACTACTCCAGTGGATTTATAAAAATAGACTGCATACAATACCTGTCGACAGTTGCACTTCATACCCAATACGTAGACCACACCATCTAAAGCCCGCCACAAGAACCAATTACGGAAGGCAAGCATTGAATTATCAAACGATTAATATATTAAACAGTGATCAGTTTAACATACAATATACACAACCCATCCACAAATTCAAAAAGGACTGTAAAAAGCTATTAGTGGGGAGTGGCATTGCATTTTCACTTTGTGTAACTTGATCTCATCCCTGATAACACATGTAACCTCAGTTATGTTGCATTATGTTGTTCTATTTCTATGTTATTGTTTATGTTATTATCTATGTTATATTATGTTGTTATTACTCTAAGCGCTTTAAAATATGTTTGCCATTGTCTCAGCATTTACATTGCACATCTGTCTAAACCTTGCTGTTTTCTGAAATGTCTATATGTACTGATCTATTTAATTCATATGCTATTTATTTTCAGACCAGTGAATTCTATGATTTCCTTTTCTTTCTTGACTTCTGATGCAAGTGAATTCTAATGTTACATAATATTTATTCTTTACGTACCTTCTGTCTTTTAAAAATCATTTTCAAGCACAGGAAGGCTTTCAAGGCACACGTACTAAATAATGGAACTTTTCGTTGCTGTCTGTTGTGTGTTGAAGATATGTTTTTCAGATATCTGTGTGAATGATATGTCATGCTGCCTTGAACTGTGGGGGCGCAGAGGCTCTGTCAGGCATTTTGGCTTTACCTCTGCCCCCTACACGGAGAGAATCCGTGAACCAATAAACATTCAATTCAATACAAACAAAAGCTGCAATCATTACCCGTTCTGACTTTTTCGAGTTTCCCTTCACGAGCTTTGGCTTGAGGAACGCTGGAGAAACTTTTCAACGCTTCATCGAAGAAGTCGTCCGCGGCCTCGACTTCTGCTTCGTCTGTCTTGACGACATTTTGGTCTTTTCCCGTAACGCCGACGAACACCACGCGCACCTTCGTCTACTTTTCCAACGGCTCGATGACCACGGCCTACTCGTCAAGGTCTCAGAGAGGACGCTCGGCGCTTCAGTCGTCAAATTCCTCGGCCAAGAAGTTTCATCAGAGGAACTCGACCTTTACCTCAACGCATCTCGGGCCTGCAAAATTACCGCCAGCCCAGCACTGCTAAGACCTTCGCCGTTTCCTCGGCATGCTGAACTTTTACAGGCGTTTCTTGCCACACGCAGCCGACTACCAGGCTCCCCTCCATGATGCCTTGTCTGGTCTACGAGGAAACGAACCCGTCACGTGGACACCGGCTTAATAATAATAATAATAATTGTTTTTGGGGGGAAAGGAAATGGCGCAGTATCTGTCTCATATATCTTTGGACACCTGAACCGCGCCGTAAGGGAAGGGATAAAGGAGGGAGTGAAAGAAGAAAGGAAAAATAGGTGCCGTAGTGGAGGGCTGCGGAATAATTTCGACCACCTGGGGATCTTTAACGTGCACTGACATCGCACAGCACACGGGCGCCTTAGCGTTTTTCCTCCATAAAAACGCAGCCGCCACGGTCGGGTTCCAACCCGGGAACTCCGGATCAGTAGTCGAGCGCCTTAACCACTGAGCCACCGCGGCGGGGCGTGGACACCGGCTTTAACGCAACTTTTCGAAGAATGCAAAACTGCTCTCTTCACCGCCACACCTCTCTCCCATCCCGTGCCAGACGCTCCCTTGGGGCTCTTCACGTACGCCTCTAACTTTGCCGTCGGTGCCGCCCTTATGCAACGCGTAGACAATACCTGGCATCCCTTGGCGTTCTTCTCCAAGAAACTCTCAGCTCGAAAAACGACCCCTTCTGCGGCACGACGCCGTATTGGCAATGGAGCGCTTACCTTTCACACTGTTCCAGGCTGCCCTACTCCTTGGCTCATCGCTACCTTGTTTGGCATCGGACGTGGTCTTCACCTGCCCAGTTGAGAACGCGAATCAACCCGCGGATTGGACGCAACAGCCTTGCCTACAGATCCATCTGGAAGGAAACCTGTTCTTCGGCTGGCAACCGCGGTCGTTCATCACCAGCGATACCACTATCAGCGCCGGCCACACGGAATATAAGCTGCTGCCCGTGAACGCCCCTCTGGGGCACGACGCCGTATTGGCAATGGAGCGCTTACCTTTCACACTGTTCCAGGCTGACCTACTCCTTGGCTCATCGCTACCTTGTTTGGCATCGGACGTGGTCTTCACCTGCCCAGTTGAGAACGCGAATCAACCCGCGGATTGGACGCAACAGCCTTGCCTACAGATCCATCTGGAAGAAAACCTGTTCTTCGGCTGGCAACCGCGGTCGTTCATCACCAGCGATACCACTATCAGCGCCGGCCACACGGAATATAAGCTGCTGCCCGTGAACGCCCCTCTGGGGCACGACGCCGTATTGGCAATAGAGCGCTTACCTTTCACACTGTTCCAGGTGAGTTACCTTGATCATTGCACTTGCCTAAGAAGCAAGAATCGCTGCTTTATTGTGGTGTCGTGCCCCAGAGAGTGGTTATTTGCCCTAGAAGCATGCGAGGAAACTGTGCAACATTGCTTAAGTAGTTTACTCTTAATTCTTTCCGGGGATGTGGAAACAAACCCCGGACCTGATTCTAATGACATCCTGGCTAATGTGCTGGAGACTGTACAAAGGATCGAATCCGGCCAAGATGGAATTCGAAGTGATTTGAGAGAGTTGAAGCAGTGGCAAGCGTCAGTAGACATTGAACTGAAGCAGTTGTCTTCTAGACTTCGCAGTGTTGAAGTGGACGTTTCAGATCTAAAAAACAATCCCGCTGCGTCTTCGGCTGATTCTCCTGGTGCAGTTTCCAGCGTCATCTCTGACCAGCTCAGAATTATTGAATCGCGTTGTAATGACGCGGAAAACAGGCTGAGACGCTGCAACTTGCTTTTTTTCAGCCTTTCCGATGACGGATCTGAGACATGGCCAAGTGCTGAAACAAAAGTGATTGACCTGTGCAAGAATGAATTGGACATTACAGTAGATTCATCGCAAATAGAACGGGCACACCGCATTGGTAAATACGACCCGGAAAAGTGCAGGCCAGTGATGGTAAAATTCACATTGTTTAAGGACAAACAACAGATCATTGGGAACGGCATCAAGCTGAAAGGAACTACGCTGTGCGCGAAGATTTCTCCTTTCAGACACGACTGGCTAGAAAGAAGTTGATCGAATTTGCCAAACCACAAAAAGTTCCGTACAAGCTAAATGTCGATAAGCTGAGAATAAACGATAGTGTTTACGTGTGCGACGCCGCTACTGACACCGTAAAACTATCTTCCGCATAGGTAAGGTGTTGCTCGGCTACACGTGTCGTCAGGAAAGAACAAACATCTTACCGCAATAACACCGCGCAATCGCAGCTCTCCTTACTTTTCACTAACATACGCAGCATTCTTCCTAAGCGCATCGAACTTTGTTCATACCTTGACAATTGTGAATGCGACATTTTAATACTAACCAAAACGTGGCTCCATAAAGATATTAGGAACGATGAAGTCTTGCCTGATGTGGACAGTTTCACTATCTACAGAAACGATAGGAGCGACAGAAGGGGAGGAGGGGTGTTGATTGCTGCTAAAAAGCATATAACTTCTTTTCCCGTTTATATTCCTAGTAAATTAGAAATTTTGTGGGTTTGCATCACATCGCCATCTTCCAAGCATCTTCTTGGAGTTTGTTACAGACCACCAGATAGTCCGCAATCATTCGTCTCTGATCTACATGATAACCTAACTGAAGCAAAAGCTAAATTTCCAAAAGCAAGTATTTGTCTACTTGGTGACTTCAACTTTCCCGAAATTGACTGGCCGAGCTTAAGTTCGAGAACACGGGATGGCACTAATTTTGTTCAACTAACTCTCGATTTCTCTTTGGTCCAATTAGTCGAAAAACCTACCCGAGGAAACAATAAGCTTGACCTCGTCTTCTCGTCAGTCCCAGACAATATAAGCCCTATCTCTTATTCTGATGGCTTCAGTGATCACGAACTGCTTAATTTCACGATTTCCATGCCTTCATGCGCACGTGCACAAACACATAAACGTATTTTTGATTATAACCGCGCTGACTACAATGCCATTAATATCGGGTTACAATCCTTTTGTGACACATATCTTCCCACTTTTTCTCAGCGTTCGGCCAAAGATAACTGGGTTTTGTTCAAAAATAGTTTACTGGAATTAGTACACCGTCATATACCACTGCTCACCCTCCGCACGAACGCGTCTAAACCATGGTTCAACAGGATGTTACATGCATTAAAAAACAAGAAAAAGCGACTATTCAAAGCTGCCAAACGCCTTGGCACACGGGCGTCATGGCAGAAACACAAAACCGCCGAAAAAACATATTGTAGTGCCATCCGCAAAGCAAAGCTTAAATATTATTCCCATGACCTTAAATCCCTTATGACACACAATCCTAAAAAATTTTGGAAAACGATATCACCTATTGACACTCCGGTTCTTGTTTCGTTGTTGGATAACACTGGTGCTCCAGTTATAGAAGAAGAATGCCCACTTATATTTAATAATTATTTTTCTTCAGTGTTCACACAGGAAGACCATACCACTACTCCACCATTAGTAGATGCCGATTACCAGTACATGAGTCCCATAGAAATAAGTGTCTCCGGTATTGCAGCATTAATAAACAATCTTAAGATTTCGATTTCTGCTGGCATTGATGATATTAATACAAAAATTCTCAAAAGCACAGTGATCCATTAAAGCAATATTCTCTTCCATATCTTTCGTCAGTCGCTATCAACTGGTGAAATTCCAAGGGATTGGAAAATTGGTAAAATTATCCCCATCTTCAAATCAGGTGATAAAACGAACGCGCAAAATTTTCGCCCCATATCATTGACATCTGTCCCATGTAAGATCCTCGAACACATCATCGTATCAGCAGTGGCGCAGCATCTAGATAGTAATAATTTCTTTTTTTCTAACCAGCACGGGTTCAGGAAAGGCTTCTCTTGTGAGACTCAACTACTGGAATTTACTAACGAGCTACTACACAACATGGACGAGAACTTCCAAACAGACTGCATATTCTTAGATTTCTCAAAAGCATTCGACCGCGTTGCGCACTCACGCTTAATACGTAAAATTACTTCCCTCAACCTAGACTCACTAACAACCTCATGGCTAAGGAATTTCTTGTCTTTTCGTAAACAGTTCACGGTTGTTAACGGCCACTCATCTCCGTTTAGCGATGTTCTATCTGGTGTTCCTCAAGGAAGCGTCCTGGGCCCGTTGCTGTTCCTGATTTACATTAATGATCTGCCATCCAACATTACATCAACAATTCGCTTGTTCGCAGATGACTGCATAATTTACCGCAAAATCCGATCACCTGCAGACCTTCTTGCACTTCAAAGGGACCTCGATCATGTAACCGCTTGGTGTTCATCATGGCAAATGTCACTTAACACTGAAAAATGCAAGTTAATGACATTCAGCCGCAAAAAATCTAACTCTTCGTTCAATTACATGCTCGATAACAGCTTAGTCTCTCAGGTGTCCTCTTACAAATACCTCGGTGTCCATTTTTCATGTAACTTGTCCTGGTCCACTCATATACAGAAAATAACAGCTAAAGCATCCCGGACCTTAGGATACCTAAAACGGAATCTTCATGGAACTCCTGCCACTACCCGTAAGCTCGCCTATCAAACATTTGTTCGTCCGCAACTCGAGTATGCATCATCCATTTGGTCACCTCACCAGGCTTATTTAATTAACTCCCTTGAATCAGTCCAAAATCGTGCTGCGCGTTTCATCTCCAGAAACTATGACCGTCACTCAAGCGTCACAAACATTAAATTATTGCTCTCTCTTTGTACCTTGCAATCTCGAAGATTAATTGCCCTTATCTGCTTATTTCCCAAGATAGTCTATAGCACTAATCTTTCGACTCTCCCTCTTGCCCAACCTCACCGCACCTCGCGCCGTTTAAACAACCATCTCAGCTTCAAACGCCTTTCAGGTAAAACCGTTGCATTCAATTCATCCGCTTTGCCGCAGGCTATTGTTTACTGGAATGGTCTTCCGGAACACATCGTCAATATTCGTGATCCAGCTTCTTTTAGGACCGAAATAACAGCCATTTTTTCTAATTACTGACGCGTCAATAACTATTGTATAATGATGTTCTTACTGTTTAATAAGTACTAACAGTCAATCAACATTATATAATCGTGTCATTCATGCTCCTGTTATTACCCCTATTTATGTAACCCCCCCTCACACAATACTCCATGCTTGGAGCCTGTGAGGCAACGTGAATAAATTAATAAATAAATAAGTCCCACCAACGAATCCACGACCCCCACCCCGTCGAGTTCGCCAGCTTACTAAAGAGAACTTCTGGCGATATAGGAAGGAGTTCAACACTTTCGCCACATTTTCGAAGCACAGCACTGCTCTATCTACATCGACCATAAACCTCTGACCTACGCCTTCTCTCCACGCCGCGACAAACTGCCGCCGGTCCAGCAGAACCAGCTCTCGTTCATTGCACAGTTTACTAACGACATCCAACATGTCAGCGGGAAGGCAACGTGGTCGCCGACGCGCTTTCCCGTCTGGCAGCTATCAGCTCTTCGCAGATAACAGTTGACGTCCTTGCCGAGGCTGGGACTACGGACGTCGAACTGCAAGAACTTCTTAAGGGCGGGTCCTCACTACAGCTGCAACAAGTTCCCCTACCTGGATCGACGACTATTTACTGCGACATGTCAACAGCACGAATCAGGCCTTACGTGCCCCTTTCCCATCGCCGTTGCCTCTTCAACCAGCTGCATAATCTCAGCCATCCCGGCATACGCGCCTCTACACGCCTCGTGGCCGAACGCTATGTCTGGTCCTCCATGCAGCGCGATTGCCGCACCTGGGCGCGCTCCTGCATTTAATGCCAGCGCGCTAAAGTCACCAGGCAAGTAACTTCACCGCTTGGAGCATTCCCCCAGCCCTCTGGCCGGTTTCAACACGTCCACCTTGATCTCACAGGGCCCTTTCCCCAGCCGGACCTTATCGCCACTGCCTCACCGCCATCGAACGGTATACTCGATGGCCTCGCTGCGTCACCACCGACCAAGGACGACAGCTCAAATCGCACCTTTTCAGGCTCCTCGGGCTGACCATCGGGCTCGAGCGCTCGAGGACCACCAGGTACCACCCCGGCACGAACGGGATGATCGAGCGTTTCCACCGTCAGTTCAAAGCAGCCATCATGTGCAAACCCGGACTAAATCTGTCTCGAAGCTATAACGCCCGTTGCCATGGGTCTTCGCGGCACCTTCAAGCCGGACATTAAGGCTACACCCGCTGAGACGGTCTACGGGGAACCACTCCGTCTCTCAGCCGAATTTCTTTCTGCACCGCCATCCAGCACGGCGACGTCAGATCCTACCGATTTCGTCGCCCGGCTCCGACGCACCATCGCTGCCCTCCGCCCGTCACCTGCAGCTCACCACTCTAAGACTGCCCCTTTCGTCTTCAAGAATCTGGCAACGTGCACGCACACTTCTCCGCGAAGACATCGTCCGCAGGCCTCTCCAGCCACCTTACAGCGGACCATACCCAGTTCTCCGTCGTGACGACAAAACCTTCACCCTGCGCGTTAACGGGAACGACGTCCGCGTCTCTACCGACCGGCTGAAGTCAGCGTACATCAATTCCGCCGAACCAGGAAATACCAGTGCACCCACAGGCCTCCATCCACGGTCCCCGACATCGTAGCACTGCTTCTGTCACTACCCGCCATAGACGTTGGGTACGCTGCACAGATTTTTACAAGCCCTGAGGACTCTCCACTCCGCGGGGGGGGGGGGGGGGGGGGGTGCATATTTCCGCAAGGGGTTTGCTCATTTGGTCTAACGATGCGACGGCTATCATTTTTGTTTTTGAATCTGTTATATTGGTTGTCCATAAACCTAAATTCCTCGTCTCTAGGACCGTTGTGCTTCTACCTAGCAAGCTCCGTCCCTGGCGGGTGCCTCTCTGGTGAGGAAATTGATTGGTCACAAATGACGTAAGCCTCCGGCAAATTATAGTAGGGGATCGAAAAAAAAACTCGTGTTCTGACAGGAAGACGAGCTTACTGCTTTGCATTGGTCGAAATGCTCGCTCAAACGCAGGAAAGCATTTTGGACGCCGTTATGAGGCTCTTAGCTCTTTTACCTTAATGTGCTCTTCATTGCTCAAAGTTTGAGTTTTCATACACGAACTTTTTCGTAGACGAACTTTTCATACACAAAATAAAAAAATTAGGTTCTTGCGAAAATTGTCGATCCATATTCATAAGGAGGTCCGTACTAACGAGGCACGACTGTATATAGTCCCGAACCAGGATAATGGTGAAAAGCCGTGCTGTATTTGATGAATATGTAGTATAGCGTTGTGCTCAAATAAGCAAGTGGGAAAACAGCGCAAATATATAAAGATTGTAGGGTGGCACGGTGTGGCTGAAGTGAAGTTCTCTTAGTGGTACGGGTATCACTGGAAGAGAGATGACGCAGGGAAAAAAGCTGCTTGAATGCAGCTTGAGAGGCACCCTACGCAGACATATGTGGCAATACGTATTGCCTCAGTTGTTCCCGAGACAGCTACATGAAATATTAACAGTAGCATTTCAACATTTCGCATCACAATCGCACCAAAGTCGATATAATTGCTTAAAAGAAAAACATCACATCATCCAAGTGTACAAAATAAGTCGAATTCACCCGCGTTTACAGTTTTATCAGATTTCAGAGCAAGTTCTAGCTAAATGTCTTCAAAAAGGTACGTAACGGTACGTAACTGTGATGTCTCTTAGCGATATATTATTTTCTACAGTGTTCAGGTATTTTGGCAGAATAAAATACAATGATTGCATACCGTATTTGGTGCGACAAAGAGGCAATGACCAAGCAAAATGAGAGCGGGTATCATAGAAAGTTGAATAGCGCCATATTTTTAGAAGCGGGAGAGCGGTTTTATCGTTAGTAATAAACGAAATTTTGTACATACACCTGACAGACATAATACCATACACCTGACATAGGCGTCTAATGCACAAGAGTTGATTTAATCGGTTGCTTCGTAAACAACGCCACATTTCCCAGGACGATTTAAAAACGTATTCCGGATGCTACATCACACATAGTTTGCCTACGGCGTGTATTTTCCCCCCAGCCCCCACGTTTTTTAACTGCATGAGGTGATCTCGTATGAAAAATTCGTGGTCGTTGTCGCAGAAACCTATGCATTCATTTTTTTTATTCAAAATTAGGGAATGGAATCGATTACAAAGTGACGTTGTGGAGTGCAGTTCATAGGCGCACAGTTTTCTTCTTTTTTTTTTGTCCGGCATTGGTCCTGTTCTTAATTTGCCATTTTAGTTTGCTTGAGTTCGTCATTTTTTTCTTTTCCTGTCCATCTCTCGTATGGCATGAGATAGGTTGGCGAGTTGCTCGGCAGAGGATAGGCAGCACCGCACACTTTTCTTCAGGCGTTTTGCAGAGGCTTCAGATGCTTCGCAGAGGAGCGAGATGTTTCGCTCAGGCGGACCTTGACGGGTGAGCTGGTGTAAAAGACGAGAATTTCAACCTATGTGTCACTGTGGTATACCTGCTTTCACAAGTGTAATTTAAAAAACTGAGCATTTCGATAAATATTAAAAAGTAATAACAACCGGATATACAACAACGAAGCCCCTTCCTAATACATATAAATGAATACAACTCGGTTCTGTCGTGTTATAGTGACCATTATTCCTGTCGCGTGTGTCCTGTAAAATTGATGTTTGCTCATGATTGAGTTTTTTTTTTTTATCAAACCCTTAATTACACGTCTGATCAATTCTCCCTCGAAAAGGACCTTAACAAGATTCGGGATTAGTAGCTGTCCACTCAGAAGCCATGCATAAACCCTTCGAGCTCCCTTGTCCGAATACCGTTTTTTTTTTCTGGCTGCTCAAAAGTATAAGGTAATCCCCCAATGGGGAGTATATTTGTAGCAAGGGAGTAATTACTCATTGGCATCCACCAAAGTTCCGCCATACGGCTACAGAGGAAAGCTATGCAGCTTCCTCAGCAACTTCGCAGTTAGAGAAAAATTCGTCCTGGTCTGTAGTTCGAACTCGGGACCATCGTTTTACCGCAGCATGCACATTGGATAGTGTATGTACTGTCGGATGCATGCAACAGCCGAGGTTGCATGGCTCGCTGCTTTTGTGGCGCCTTTCGGCATTACTATCAACCTAGAATTCCATGCATTGAAACGAGCAAAATGACATGACTTTGGATCAAAACGGTCACCTTCGGTCACAGTACACCACGTATATATTTATACACCTTTACATGCCATAATTTGTTTTTATCAAGCTACTCTCATCATTTTAGCATATTCCAGTCACAGGATTCTAGGTGGGTAGATTTTTAGTTGGCTATTGAAACTGAACTTTAGTTTACTTCAATTTTTCGAGGTCCGGCATTCGACTTCAACCTTACATTGTGAGGTTTATTGAGGTTGCTAGTGGCCTCTGCAAAAATGTGGTGAGGGTGGGTGAGAAGACCTCACCTTCAAATGGTGAGGTTGAGGTTGAGTGAGGTCAACAAATTTTGTTTGTGGTAGAGGTGAGGTCGAGGTATTTGAGGTGAATTGCCCACGTCTGATTGCTACATATTATTCTTGTAAGTGGTTAAAGGTCAGCTCCCCGTTTATTCCAGCTAGATTCCGCTCACCCGCGAACCGTCCCTTAAACCACTGTGGCCAGTTGGGCACTTCCCCCTCAGTAAATTCTTGATCTGGTGTTCACACTACCTCTTGCTGGGCTAGTTTGTGTAACATCGTGTAACAAAAGTAAAAACAGCGCTAATTTTTACGCAAACACACAGAAAGACCAGGCAGGACGCGCGCTGTCTGGTCTTTCTGTGTGTTTGTGTAAAAATTAGCGCTGTTTTTACTTTTGCTACTTCTGGTGTTCACACGTTGTGCACAACCGCAAACACTTCTTTCATAAAAACCACCACCACATACAGAGGATCGAAGCTGTGGCTGGTCACCAATTCGTCACAAAAATATTTACTGAAGGCATATAGGACCACACACTCGCCAGTAAACAAACAAAAAAGTACGACGCCCAATTAGTACAGCTGTCTTGCACATCGACGTTTTAATACAGGTTACACCGTGCCGCAGACACACCATCGCAATCCGAGCACACACCATCACAGAACGTCACCTTTCCGAACTGTGCACTGAAGCGATCTTGGCTGCAAGGCCGTTGATTATTTTATAGAAGGGTGTCTCTGCTGTCTGCGTCCGTGTCTCCGCGCTTCTTTAAGAAGCAAGAATCTCTTGACGACGTGAAAAAACAATTCGTGCTCGCAGCGACGAACGTGCGTCTGTGTGCGGTGGATTTCAAGCAAATAAAACGAAGATGCGGGTAGCTTTCTGACTGGTTGGCGGAGCTTTCGAGCTGCCCGAGAAAATCGTACGCCGGACTAGAGTCCGCAAGTTGCCCAGGACTGTGCCTGTTGGTATGGCATGCTGAAGAATTTTTACCAGCCAAAGAAGACGCATACACAAGAGAGAACCACACAGGGCAAGGGCTGGTTGTGTCCACTGATTGCTGGATTGGAATGGGCGAGTGGGGAGCAACTGAGGAAGGAGTGTCGTTTTTGTTGACGTCGCTTCGCGCCCGCGCCCTCCCGGAAGCGCGCGGTTTTCGAATGGCTCGAGAAATGGCCTGAATTAATTGAGCCGTAGCGGCGAGTGTATCCGCGCTTTCTGGACTCTAAAAAGTGACATTGGTATTAATAGCGGCCGGTTACAAATCTCTAAATGTACTCGTGCGCTTATGAGCAATAGCTTAAAAGTTAAAGGTTAATTAACAGCTTAAAAGTTATAGCTTAAATTATTATAGGTAATTGCTTTACCATTTAACATGATACGCCCGTTTTTTGACGTCCACTAACACTCGTATTACTTCTCTTTACCTCGAAACCCTTATTTTTAAAAATCATTGGCCGTCTTCCCTAAAACATCTGGTATGCAAGTCATGCTTACTGCGATGTGAAATATATTGTTTTATAACGGGACCTCGGAACAACTGCTACTAAATAATAGTGAGCAGAGCTTAGCTACAGAAGTGTATAACTCATTGCACTGTTGAAAACCAGTGCTTTTGCATTGCTACACGAATCGTGCCGCAGGGGGCCCTTTGCGCACCGTCTATGCACTGCGGGGCCACACTAGTACGCCGAGCCGCCGCGGTGGCTCAGTGGTTATTGCGCCCAGCTACTGACCCGAGGGATGCGGGCTCAATCCCGGCCGCGGCGGTCACATTCCGATGAAGGCAAACTGCTGGAGGCCCGTGGACTGCTCGATGCCAGTGCGTACTAAAATCATCTGGAGGGACTGCGGCATCCCTCTTAGCCTCCTAGCCTGAGTCGCTTTGGGACGTTAAACACCCATAAAGAAACAAGTATGCCAGCTGCATACTGAAGTCGTCCGAGATCCGCAACCGGCGTTCGCAAGGCTTGCATTACCACCCAGATCTCTGAGCCACCTTTTTACGGAAGCATGCGCCGCTGCTGCTCTCCGTGTGCACATCTTAATCGCTAAGTGGGCATGGAAGTACGGCAGCAGCGAACATGCATCAAACGCCATTTCGTTTCTTGGTGCAGGTAGGTTCAGTTCCTGAACTATTTTGCAAAAAATCTGACGATATTTTTTTGCTAGTACTTCCATGCCCACAATCGTTGCTGTCTTTGATTTGTGATTGCGTTCACGTCGCCAAGTTGTTAATACTGTCCGGTGACTTGAATTGAATCCTGGACCCTCAAAGGAGGAGTCTTCCCAGCAATACAGTGAATTAGTTTAATAAAATCTTTACATGACAAAATGGATTCTAGGCACGACGAAGTTATGACCGCGTTTAATGAAGTTTAGGTGGCCCAAAATTCAATGGAGCTGCAGATTGCAGATATTGATGGTCGTCTTACTGCAGTGGAAAACAGTATTCGCACATCTGATGCGCCGCAGGTCGAAAGTGCTGCTCATGTCGTAGCACTTGATCAGAGACTGAACGAATTTAAGATCGTTCACGCCGAGATAACTTAATATTCCACGGTATCGACGATAGTTGTCAAGAGACATGGGCTGAGTCCGAAGAAAAAATCAGCTTCATTCTGAATACCGCGCTTAACTTCGGTTTGGAAAAGAGCGACGAATGCATATCTCGAGCCCATAGACCAGGCCGTTTTGTCCCCGACAAATGCCGCTCCATTATTTTTAACTTTGTGTCATTTAAACTTAGGGAAACTATTATTGCCTCATGAAACAAGTTAAAAGCTTCCAAGGTAACCATGAGTGAAGATATTTGCAAAGCGACAAGGAATGTGAGAAAAAAGCTTTTCCATTTTGGTACTCAAAGCGGTAAAAAAATTTCAGTACGGTATAACAAACTTCATATAGGCAATCAATGTTATGTTTACTCAGCAGACACCGACACCGTGAGCGAAATAGGGCCTTTCAGTGACAGCAGTCCAGCCGGCTCTTCGTCTGGCACAACCCGCACCGACGCAGATATATCTTTATCCTAACCCAAAAACGTGCTCCTGAAGTCGTCCGTCGGAATCTATCGTTTCTCTTCACAAACATCCGGAGTATTGTGAACAAACGCCATGATGATCTATCATCTATAATTGATGCATGCGCTGCCGATGTGGTGGTGTTAACGGAAACGTGGCTTTCAAACGTTATAAGCAATGCAGAATTGCTTGACTGTGAAAAAAATTACACCATCTACCGCCAAGACAGGGCTGCAAAACACGGAGGTGGTGTACTGATTGCCGTTTCCGACTACCTCGTATCAGACATATTCATTGTCCCTACATCCATCGAAATTTTTTGTGTCCGCTTAAACCTTCACTACCATAGTGCATTATTCTGTGTTTGCTATAGGCCGCCGAACGCAGCACCATCCTTTTGTGATGACTTGCACGATGCATTCAATATTTTGCTTACACAATTCCCTTCACTGCCTTTATTTCTGTTAGGAGATTTTAATTTTCCCCAAATAGATTGGTCCGGTCTCTTTCCAACTGTACTTCCACAGTCAGCCAATCCTTTTTGATCATTTGCATGCAGTTTAACCTCACACAGCTTGTTTCAGAGCCTACAAGGTTTGGTTCTGGTACATCTAACCTGTTAGACTTAATTCTTACCACTGCACCTAATCTTCTACATCGTGTAACCTACATGCCCGGCTTGAGTGGTCATTGTCTTATTCACTTCGAAATAACGGCGCTTATTACTAAAAAAGTTAGTAGCATCAAGACAATTGGAGACTAATCCAGGGGTGACTACACATCAATTAACAGCGAACTAGCACTCTTCAAAGATAACTGCATGCCCACCTTCTTCGAGAGAACCGTTGACCAAAATTGGGCCTTATTTAAGAATACACTCTCGTCGCTAGTCGTTAAGTACGTCCCAATGCGTCGGATTAGAAAACAATCCCGATCACCGTGGTTCACCGTCGCCTTGAAACGACTTTTGAATAAAAAGAAGCGCTTCTTCCGCCTTGCAAAACGTGCAAACACTGCGGAACGTTGGTACGCATACGGTGATGTTCTTCGAACTTACCGACTAGCTATCAACGAAGCCAATCGCGCGTTCCTAAGTAATCTACTGCCGTCACTCTTTTCTACTAATCCATCTATGTTCTGAAACATTATCAGACCCAAAGTACGAACAGTCATTTAACTTTCTGATTGTGCTGGGAACACAATGTCAAGTGAATAATGTTGTACTGCCTTAAACCATGCCTTTGCAAAATCGTTGCCTGATTGTTCCTTCGATGTCGCTCCAGAAGTGCTTAAGTACGATTTCTTTCCGATAGATCCTATTGTCATCGATTTTGCTGGCATTGTGACGTTAATCCAGAGCCTCAAGTTATCATCCAGTTGCGGTGTCGACAACATTTATTCGAAGTTTTTGAAGAACACTTCTCTATATTCCAGCATATATTGAGCGCACCTTTTTACCCAGTTTGTCGAACAGGCCACAATGCCAGCTGGCTGGAAGGTAGAGAAGGTAGTTCCACTCTTCAAGCAAGGTAATCCGAATTCTCCCCTTAACTACAGACCTATTTCATTAGCAAACATTCCTTGTAAACTTCTAGAGCATATTGTATATTCTAACCTCGCATATTTTTTGGAAAGTAACTCTTTCTTAAGCTCCTGTCAGCACGCGTTCCGGAAAAAAAAAATTCTTGCGTTACTCAGCTTTTATCTTTCACTAATATCTTAGCGCGTATTTAGATAATGGTTCACTAACAAACTGCATCTTTCTTGACTTCGCTGAGGCTTTCGGTAAGGTATCGCATCACTTACTCCTTCTTAAAATGAGTTTTCTGAATATTGACCCTAACCTTCTTAAATGGATTGAATGTTTCTTAACCGCAGTTTGTATCAGCTAATGACTCTCTATCATCCCCATGTGCCGTAACATCTGGTGTTCCCCAAGGTTCTGTCCTGGGTCTTTTACTTTTTTTGGTATATATCAATGACCTTCCGATTGGCATCATCTCTTCTCTTAAGGTTTTCGCTGACGATTGTGTTCTATTTCGTGCGGTACACAACGTTTCCGAAAGCTCTCCCCTTCAGTCCGATCTTGATAACGTCTTAATTTGGTGTCAGAGATGGTCTATGGTCCTCAATCCATCAAAGGGCAAAATTATGTCCATCTCCCGCCAATTTAACCCTTCTAAAACGTTCGATTACAAGATTAGTGGAGTTTCATTAGAGAACGTTTCATCTTATAAGTTCCTGGGTGTTCTCATCACTAACAGCTTATCCTGGCGCATGCACATAGAATATGTTATTAATAATGCAAACCGTGCCCTTGGTTACATACGCAGAAATTTCTCTCAGGCTCCATCTCATTTCAAGTTACTTTTATATGAAACACTAATACAACCAAAGCTAGAATGCGCATCATCAGTATGGGACCCCGCACAAGTCACCTTAATCGATGCTATAGAAGCCGTTCAGAATCGGTCAGCTCGTTTCATCCTTTCCAATTATTCTCGCACGGCTAGTGTTTCCTTAATGAAATCTAAACTTGGTCTGACTAATCTCGCAGTTCGTAGCAATATTTCACGCCTCAGTTTTTTCCACAGCATTTTCTTTCATAACGAGACACTAAAACAGGAATTTTTTCTGCTATACCATTATACGTATCATCACGTGTTGATCATCCACATTAAGTTGCCATCCCAACCTGTAAAAGAAACGTGCTTTTTAATTCTTTCTTACCGAAAACTAGCACTGAGTGGAACCAGCTTCCACCACATATCGCATGCATTGAAGGCGCATCATCCTTCAAGCCACTTATCACCAAGTATGTCATCGAACAAGCATCTGCATCATGATTTTTGGCTTTTTTTCCTTTTGCCTGTACTTTTCATATGTATTTTTTTCTCTTTTCACCCACCCCCTCTGTAACGCTCTGCGAGCCCTGAGGGTGTTGTAATAAATAAATAAAATAAATAAATAATCAACGAAGCCTACATATTCGCACAGCTATTACCACATGGGACGGCAGTAGAAAAAAACTGTGTCGGTAGGCCTTTCCACTTCCCCCGACAACTCATGCTGGCCGCGCCATTCCAGTGGTCAAGATTTTCCTGCCTTCGTCTCTGCGTACAGCCGTGTTTCCGTCATCCACCTTTCGCAGACAAAGGTCCCTGAATGAGCAGCTCTGGCACGCTCATTTCTTTTCCCCTGCCGCGCAGAGTTTTCGGACGACGCGAACACCCCGCGTGAAATCTCCAGGGCCTTTTTCTGCGTGGGCATCTTCACACACAGCCTCGAATTTAGAAAACATGGTTCTTTTTTGAGAAACTATTGAGAGCCTCTTTGTGTTGAATTACAGCCATCCAAGGGCCAGTAAAGAGGTGTGTTCTAGGGCGGGTGTCGGAAGGCGACGGCGTGCAGCAACTCGAGTAGCGGCGCACCAACGTCGGCGCCTTGTGCGTCGCAGTAGCCGTCCAGGTCATCGAGCTCTACATCGTACGCCGCCACGCACAGGCCTGGGAACTCGCCCAGCACACGAGACACCTGCGACCGAAGCACCGGACGATGAAGGAGCTGTTAACGAACGCATGCAGCACCTGGCGGTGAAGGCATGCCTGTTCAAGGCTCAGACGCCTCTCGCCAGCCTAATGGAAAACCTTTAACATAGCGCTGATGGTGCCGCAAAAAAAATAAAAAAGTAAATAAAAACTGACCAATTTCAACAGAAACCAAAAAATTAACCAATAAAAATTGATAACCAATAAAAAATTACAAACCAATTCTATAGCGTTCCGCAGTGCCTGTCAGCACCGTTTTACAAATTTTCTTAGTGATATATTACAACCCGCGCCGGAGAATTCGATGCATTGCGAATCCTCGCAAATCTGGAAGGCAGGGACGCGAGCAGATGAGGGGAAGGGGCCAATAGGGCCCCAACCCACTCAGCTGACTGTAACCGGTTGACGGCAGATAAATGTTATTCACCACCGCCACCAGTGACTATGTTCTCTCAAGTGCTTGTGGTACAACTTCTTTCCACGCTTCTTTCCATCACCTCCAAAAGGTCCTATTGACTCCGTGTGGTGGTATGGTGGCGCCAATAGCGACTACACCACCAGCGTCGCCTCGCTGCACTCACCGCGTTAATTGGACGCCGAGTCATGGCTGGTCTCGAGACCGGCCGCATAGCAGACGCGCACTGACCGCGTTGCCGGAATCGTATAGCGGGTGAGTCAACGCCTGCTTCCTTCTCAACGGATATCAACGGAATGAAAGCCTTGCTGCTAAATTTAGTTTCAATTGCTTGCAGGCAGGGCTGATCACTGACTTCGAGCAACCATGATAGTTTTGCAGTCCCGATGGCCCTGCAACATATGGCAGCGCAGTTCAACTTACTGAGATTAAGTGCCTTTAGTGTTTCAGAAAGAAGTCTGTGATTGACCTAGATAATGAAATAGCTATGAACCTTACTACTTACTACAAACACATGATAATGCTCTACATTCTGAGGATTGACATCGCTTTATTCTCCTCAGAGAAGCAGATGTCTAAGCATAAAAAAATACGATGTGTTTCTTTCTGAGTATCTTCCAAAGTTACAGGACTTGTTTTACGTATCTCAAGAGGGCACGAATTAAATAATTGTTTTGATCGTATTTTTCTTTTGATAAACACTTGACTCTAGTAAGGCCCCCGCGGTGGCTCAGTGGTTGTAGTGCTCTGCTGTTGACCCAAATGACTCCGGTTCGATCAGGGTTGCGGCAGTCGCATTTAGATGGAGGCGAAATGTTAGGGGCACGCTTACTCTGCGATGTCAGTGCACGTTAAAGAACTCCAGGCGAACGAAATTATCCGGAACCTTGCACTATGGCGCCCCTTGTAGTCTGATTCGCTTTGGGACGCTAACCATCATAAAGATCAGAAGACTAACTCCAGGAAGGGTTTAGCGATGTTGTGAAATCCAAAAAATATATATACAGAAAATCGACCCGCTTTATTTTTCTTTTTATACAAGCTGAAAGGGATGTTAAATCCCGGAAATGCAACAACAGTATATGCAGTTTTAAACCACTGCGGGAAATAAAATGATACAAATATATGCATCAAATCTTAGGCGAAGCAATGCGAAAAAATGACATAAGCACTCTGAGAAGTACGACGTCGCACCCACAGCATACACACACGCACGAAAAAAAATGGCTGTGGTTTAGCTCTGGTAAAACCTGGAGCGACGCGATAGCTCCAGCTTGCCGAGTGGAACATGCTCATTCGAACTGCAAAGTCAGTCTTTCGCTGCTGCGTTTCGCTTGGCGTTTCTTCTTCATCTTCGTCCCTGAACGTGGGTTCACTCTCTCCCCCGATCGCCCCTCTCCACTCTTCCCCACTCAGTTTCGCCGGCGCGCCGCGGTGGCCACGGAGCCGCCACGCTGAAGGACACACCAGCTGCGTGCTCTGACGTCACTCCACGCATGCGCACAACTGACGAGGCGGACGGCATCTGCTCCACCTTCGGCGCAGCGGCGAGGCGCGCGGCGCACACACCAGCTGCGGGCTAGATCACTCAGCGCATGCGCACAGCTGGCGGAGCGGTGGCGCCACGGCACAGCGCGCAGCCAAGCTGACCCGCGAAGTGGCTGGCGTAGAGTAGCTATGGCTACAATCGAAACCATATTGACCCGCTGAACCACAGATGAGCATAACAAACGAAGATAGCTGAAACTTCGGATGCTAGCTCCAAGAACTCCACCGTAGACGATTTCCTGACTCACCGGGCGCAATATTCCTTCTCTCTACAGAAGACAAAAAGCTATTGCGGACTCCTACCAGTGATGGCAGGTTCAAAACACCTAAGTCAATGTAAACCACTTCCCGGTTCACACTCATGAACCTAGTTCCACAATGCATTCTTTTAAAATAGACCATCTCGAAAGACACGGGTTCGATCCTGGCCGCGGCGGTCGAATTTCAATGGAGGCGAAATTCTAGAGGCCCGTGTGCTGTGCGATGTCAGCGCACCTTAAAGGGGCTGCAAAAAAACGCTTGAACGGATGCCGATTACGCTTCAGATTGATTTTTATGTCACACAGATGCTGACTCAAAAAGAATTACGAGAATCGAGGCATAAGAACGGGAGTTATTCAATGAAAAAATTTCAAAATAAAAGCAAACAAAATGCTGCCCTCAACTCTATTTTCGCGCAGCTTCCCATTCCATTTCACTCTCCCAATGATGACACTTAATGCGACCAATCCAAACAGCCTACCTGAGCTCGTGGCGGAAGTTTGCACTCCATGGTTGCCTGTACTCTGTAACTCGTGCATGCCAAGGCTGGCAGCGCCGTTTGCATGGTTACAACAACCATGTGAACGCCCAGCTGACCCAGCGATGATTCGCCATCACGTCGACGGCGCAGAAGGGAACACTGATCAATGATGTTTCCTTACTTATGGATCCGAACTCGAGTGCAAGATACTGCGACCGTGTGACAGCTTGCGCAGCATATCAGACACATTCAGCATAGCGCGTACCGCTACAGCTTACCGACAAGCATCGCTCGTTGCTCCTAGCACGCTAGTTGGTCACGGCGAGCAAGTAGAGCGCGCGCTGTTGACGGGAACGTGGCGCCATCTGGTGCCGCCGCCCGTTGATCCTCCACTAGCTGACTATGCACTTTGCCTGCTAAATGTGAAACGAACGCATCCTTCCTTGGAACCGAAACGAACGCTGGCTCGACCGGATCGATTCCGCAAAGGCGCTCTCGGGTACATAGAGAGTAGCCATAAGGGATGAGTGCTAGGTCGTAGGACATTTACAGAGAGGCGCAAAGTCCTTCGATGCGAAAAGTTGACAGAGCCTCTGGTGGTGTATTTTTGTTTTACTTTACTTACCGTGCTTCTATCTAGGGCAAACAAGTTGGTTTTGTTAATGTAATATAAAACAAAAACTTGACAAAACGTATTTCTACTTATTAACACAATTTGCAGCATATTTACTCTTTGTCCAATAATCAAGTTCGCACTGAGTGATATCATATCCGCTGCTAAAAACCGCGACTCTATGGTGACACCGTCAGCGCCACGAATTTGTTTATGGGATCTAATGAAAATATTAAAAAACGCAGTATACGTGGTACGACCGATCATAATAGCATCACTAAAACTCATTCTATGCAATCAACAGGCAAAACAATGCACTGAAAATGTGTTTTGGGGCCCCTTTAATGAGTTCCAGGTAGTCAAAATTTCCGGAGCCCTTCACTACGGTGACCCTCATAGCCTGAGCATCATTGGGGCATTAAACGCTCAGAAACCCATAAAGTATACTCTCTGTGCATGAGGAAACATGCACGATCTCAAAGGAAACGAATAAATTATCTTCGGTAGCTTGAATGCAGTGTTTTTATAGCTGTTATGACACTGGTCAAGATAGCAGTAGGTCGAGCGCCCGTTATTAGCTAAGTTTGTTTTCGCCTTCGCATTAAACTCCTTAAACTCGCCTCGCTCAGTGCCAACTGAACCAGAGAGATGCGTCCACCTTTCGCCACCGCTGTTAACCAGATGGCGCCACTTGCGCTCGCCAAACTGCAACGCACAGAGCCCTTGAAGTATGACACTGCGCTGGAGCTGTTACGCTCGCACTTTCCTTCGTCATCGCAACGTCGGCAGCGACAAACAGCTTTGAAACCTGTGATGAAAATTAGCTGCGGTTTAACTACTGGTGAACCTTGTTCATTAGCGAAAGCTGTGTTGCATCGGGCAAGTAGGCGCGGCTTGGCGTCTGTAACATTGTGTGCGCTCCGCACACTGGATTGGCAGCGCGTCCAAGCTGCCACCCTGGTGGGTGGAAGTTAAATTAATGGTTGATCGCGAGAGGTTGGTCACCCATTGAACGCTGCGGGCTATTCTACCGTCCTCTAAAGGTGAACCGAAAGGTCAGAGGTCAAGTGGTGCGGCACCATGTTGAACCACATATGGTAAAGCCTATTAGCGAGTAAACTCAGCTTCACGTGGCGCTGCGAAATCTGGTAACATGGCATGAGTGGAGATCCACGCATAGCTCGTCGCTTCTGAATGTATGTGCGTTGCTTGCTTGTGCCGAAATTTTCGCTCTTTTGTAGCAGGCTGTATGATCGCGTCTTTGACACTAAGCACTTATTTTAACATTCTGCTAGGGCTCTAGAGGCTTTGAGACTGAATTTAGGGCGACGGCGTGGCTCTCGATACTCGCAAAATCGCGCTAACAGACAAACGCCTTTGCGGCATCTGTCGCGGAGAAGGCGAAGTGTTCCTGTGTCGCCGGTGTCTGTGAAAACGGAATCGTGTTGACACCGTGTTTATTCATGACTGCAGGTAAGACATCGGCGTGTTTGCCATTATATTATCCTCTCGCCGGAGGTTACTACGGTCGTCGCGCTTTTTATCTGCCGCGTTAGTTGGCGCTAACTTCTTGGTATCAGTCAGCAATGGACACGTCGAGTAGACGGTGTGTTGTGTTCTCAGTTGAGAATAGGCAGCTTTCTGTGTCGAGAAGGGGCAGCATGGGTTTTCATCATAGGCCAGCGGGGGTTATAGTATGTTGTTTACTTTTCAGAAACATCAAGTATTGTGATGATGATGAAATTCAATAATTTTTTCACCGATTTCAATTGCCGTCCCTTTTGTGCAGCTGTCAGATTTGTATGAACTTTGAATTTTATTTTCCATGAAAACACAAAAGGTTACAGGCCCTTATATTTTGCCGAGGGTGTCTTCACCCATAATTCACTTTAAGCAATTTCTGCAAACTCGAGTGCTCCATCGTTCACAGCTAACTTTTTTCACTTTCTAATGTTTTTTTTTTCAAAAGTGCAGCTGAAAAGGCCTGTCAGCCATGCTCCACTACTTCTCTGGATGTGCCTAGGACATCCTGAAGCATTTATGTGAAATATATAGCACACAAACAGTGGTAAAAGACAGTCTGTGACACGCAACATTGTCTAGAGTGGCTCATGTATCGAAATGGTCCCTTCCCTGCAAGTATTGAGTATAAATCTGTTGTCTCTGCAAATACTCCCCATGCAAATTTCACATGACACATTTACAGTTGTGCCCCGTTAATACGACACCCGATAATGTAGACGACACGAAATATGGACAGTTTCTCAAGGGACCAAACATTTTCTGTGTATTTACGCCTCGTTAACATCAAATCTCGCTGTTTGTACAATGGACAGGGTGAAAATGCATGGAGCCTATTGGGACCCATGTATTTTTGTCCCGTTAATATGGACAGCGACGATAACAAAATTCTGAGTGTGTCTACCAGAAGTTCTGCCCTTTATAATTTGAGTGCAGAAAACAAGAGAAAGGCAGGCGAGTGCGCAAATGTGCAAATGCCGTAGTAGTTGCCTTTCTGTCTGTGCATGCTTTCATGCTTTACACTGGTAACGTGCCAGGTCTACGCACCTTTCCGCTTGCCACATTGGATGACTGTTTGCGAAAAATAATTATCTGTATGCTCCATTGAAAATCACGTCCAGCAGTTGTCGGCCGAGTAAGTACAGTTTTTTGCAATGTGAACAGTCGCGGTACGAGATACTTCATCACATCGACAGGCACTATCATCCGTCTCATGGACCACTAGGCGCTTTAAATGTGTTTCAAAATAAACCTTTTGATTTTAAATGTAATGGCGACCAGAATAATGCACCTGAGCTTCTAAGATTGCACAATTTTCGCTTCTGTGCCCGCCACTGTGCTTAAAAAGAGTCTTTAATCATAAAATGATTTTTCAAAATATTTGTTCTTGTTTTTATTCATGATTCGGTACTACGGTCGACTCGTGTTATTGACACTTTTGCTTGGGAACCTAAGTGTCCACATTAACGAGGCACGACTGTATTCTTTCCTTACTCAAATGCTGAGAAGCAAACCTATCTGCACCCTAGCCATTGTTACTTGAACCACGAAAGATTACAGTGTACCTGTTTCATACACAAATGGCCAGAAATAGAGCCAAGGACTTGAGCCGTGCAAGACAGGTATCGCTTTATACCAGTTCCTTTTAATAGGGTGCTGTACTGATGACATTGACCGTTTCTCATGTAAACGCTGTAGGGAGTGAGAGATGGTTTAGAGACCAAGAGACCATGTGCTTAATGAAGCTACAAAATATCTTTAAAAATTAGGAAGTATGAGCGCAATGGAAGGCAGGTGATAAAGCTCGCCTTAACACCGTATAAAAGAGGCCACTTCACTTTTTTCAGTTATGATTACTTTTGGTGTATTAGTTTGCATTATGATGGTGAAGGAACCGCGCGAAGTACGGGACGGGAGACAAACATGGAAGCACAAACACGTTTGTCCTCTGTCCCGTATTTAGCACTGTTCCTTCACTATGCAATACCAACTAGCCCGTCAACTCGCTCTTCAAAAGTGCATTATGAGGCTACTGCCGTGCAGTCATTGAAAGACAATTGATGAAATGTACATAGCACAAGCCATGTCACTGTTCCTACAGAAAGTAGCGCATTCCTTGTTGACATTGGCTTTCAAACTGGTACTTCATAAAGTATCAAAACCATCAGTCACAACCCGCAGCTTAGTATATATGGGCATCCACAACTTTGGCCTAATGTACAAAATTGTAAATTAGGGTTACAGCTCACGTAGAGTTAAGTTTGTACAGTTAACAGTGAAATGCAACAAGAACAAATGCCTGTTAATCAACTGAACATTTTCTGGAACCTCTTGTCCACTACGCATTATATTGTTATGACGACGAAGAAGAGGGCAGTGGCGCGGGACGACGCGAGAACGCCCGGGCACAGCACACAGGTCAAGAGCACAAGGCGGCCCGCACAGAGCACCAGGCACAGAGCACCGAATCCCAGAGCACGCGCGCCTCCAAGAGTCTTCATTCATCTCTTCTTCTATCCGTTGCATGTTGCTCGTGCAGTTGCTCGTGCAGTTGCTCGTGTAGTGTTGCGTCAGCACACCTTCAGTAACGCTAACCTCAAAGGAAATGAGTCTGTTGCACAGGGGATAACATATCGGCGATAACTGCACGAGCCTTTGATGCGGTGTGTTTTTATTTGCATTTTTAAATGAGTACATCTGTGTTTGACCATGCGCATGTGCGTAGTTCTTGTGTACGTATAAATTGACCTGCTTACTTCAAATAAAATTTAGTTGTAAGATCAGCGCCTGTGTGTGTGTGTTTCCTTCTTTCTTCGTCCCTGTTGCTTAGCGCTGTTTTAACATTATGGATCATTTTCAACTCGCCCAATCTGCCGTTCTTCTATACTAAATAAGTGAGACTAGTGAAAGAAGAAATATCGAGAGAAGTATGTTGGATGCAGGCACACGATTATGTACAGAATGTCCCTATAATGGGGACACTGAAACATCAAAGCCTTGTGACAGCTTTGTGCAAATGTACTGAAAGGAATTTTTGCCAGGCTTCTCGGCTAACTTCCTGCTGAGGCTGTCCGGCTTATTATTGAATGCTTAGCAAGATTTAACAGCAAGTTTGGCTCGGTATGAATGTTAAAACTCCTCTGCATGCGAATGACTCTTGTGGACACACATCAAATCTAGAAGGAGTTTCTCCATGCCAACGCCACCTCCTTGCGAGCGAACAGCGCATACTTTCCAGAGCGCGTCTAGCCGCTGTATGTGGGGACTTGGCTCATAGGCACGCGCACTTTGCGGACCTTATTCTAAATAAAAGCACTTGTGTAACGGTTGCAGTGTCTGCCGGTGGTCGCTTCCACGTAGTCCATGCAATACAAATACGGGGACATAAATTTACAGCCCGCTAAAGGCACCGAATGCACGCGAACGACCGTGCAACTCGCAGTATTGCGCGCGGTCCAATATTTAGCCCGGTGCCACTGACCTGTTGAGAAAAGATGCGGCGAAAAAAGGCGACAACCAAGAATTAGTTCCCTACAAGCATTTAGCGATAACTTTAACTTAAAAGCACGAGCTTGAAGTGCGTTCTGGTCCCAGCTGTTGCAGTTTATGCGTGTCGACGTTGCGATAGCAAAGGTGAGTATGAACACAACTACTGCGCAGCAGTTTCGAACCTTAGTAACCTTAGAAGACATTACAAACTAGGAGACATGAAATCGTACCGCCAGAAGTGGCGAAAATATTAATTCCGGTGAGACTTTGCAGATAACAAGCGAATCTCAAGCGTCCACTTCTGCAGCGCCGATCGCTTCAGCACGAAGATGACTTATGAAATGATGTGTGAATGCGTTGATAGGGACTGCGGAACGATGCACATATGGTTTCCTGTTCACTATTTAGGTTTTTGCGGCTATATGAGCGTTATGCTAACGTTTTTACATTATGCTGGCAAGAGGCGTGTGCTATTGCACCTCCACTCTCCGTTTCGTGCCTGTGCCGCTAGGTGCCGCATGAATAGGATAATTCGCGAATTGTCACAGCTGACCTCTGGCTGGCCTGAACGTCAACCGGCAACGCACGGAAAAATCGGCTTTACCTAGCGTAGATATGCTTTCGCTTCAAAAGCTCATATCATCTCGTGCTACAAAGATAAAGTAGGCTTCTTTCGCCGCATCCTTATTCAACAGGCCAGCGGCATCTGGCTCAGTATAAAAACGCGCGCGTTAGGAGGTCGCCTATGCGGTAGCTCACTGGCGGAGGTTCAACTTCGTTCACTTCGAGCATGAACCTTGCATGGATAGTTATTTCGGCGAGAAAACAATGACGACAAGCGCAAAGTGCAGCTACCGCCAGTAGCGTTTTGATCATTTAACACTTTTTGTACACAAACTGAAATCGCCTTTAACAGGGTGCGTTTAAGGCGCTCATTTTGTCAAATGTTTCATCCCCCATGAACTATCGAGCTCATCGTCATTACTTCCTGCTCTTCCGCTGGTGGAAGAAGCTATTCGTGATCCGTAAACTAGCTGTTTCTCTCTGAGAACTCTACTGATGACTGCCCTCTGCTATTCCTAGAGCCTATGCCAAACGCCCACTGCCTGATCCCCAGCCGGCTTCTGGCCTATATATACCTTGGCATTGAAGTCGCCATAAGTACAGTATACTATGTTTTTAAAGTGAAAGCTTTACTTGCCTCGTCGAGCCAATATTATCAGTGAAGTACATCTAGCCTACAAGTGGAGGGGTGGAGGTGTCTCACGTACCACGTGACTCCCCCCAGCTGCAGCCGCGCGTCGAACGCCGCCTCGCCAGTTGCGTCCAGGTGACTAACAAAACGACTATCCGTTGGTTTGAAATGGAGACGGCGCCGCTGTCGAGTACATACACACTGCCGCCTCGTAGTTTGTCGCTATGGAAGAAGCGAGTCGGCCGGGACCGTCTACACCGTCGACACAGTCTCGTAGACGACGGGCTGAGTCTTATCATTCGGCTGACGGTGCCATGGTAACCATGCGGACGCTATACGCCTTGTTTTGCTTTCTTGTTGTACGGATCTAGACTTATCTTGGCACGCGCCTGCCTGTCACAGCCTGGGATGATGCCGCAACTGTTGTCCCGTCAACGACCCTTATGGCACCTGTTTCTAACAAGGCCATCGGAACATCATGGCCAGTGGACATTCTTTTTCTTGCGTGGGCAACCTCATCATCCACGTCGTCGGCGTACCCCGCTGCCTGCTGCGGAACGATTTCTTAAGAGGTCAAGCAAGAGCGGCAAGCATGCGGACGCTTTACGTGTTGTTTTGCTTCGTTGTTCTACAAATATAGAATTTTCTTGGCACGCGCCTGCCTGTCACAGCCTGGGATAATGCTGCAACTGCTGTCTCATCACTATGGCTTATGGCACCTCTTATTAACACGACCATTGAATCATCATGGACAGTGCACAACCTTTTCTCCCCTGCCCAAAGTCATTACACACGTCATTGGCTTATCCAGAATATACTAATAGCCTGCTGCGGAACGAGTTATTCGTAGGGCAAGGAAGAGTGGTAAGCATACGGACGCTATACGCCCTGTTCCGCTTCCTTGTTGTACAGATCTAGAATTTTCTTGCACGCGCCTGCCTTTCGCAGCCTGGGATGATGCCGCAACTGCTGCCTCGTCAATGTGGCTTACGGCGCCTGTTTCTAACAAGGCCATCGAAGCATCATGGACAGCGGACACAATTTTTCTCCCTTGATCAACGTCAAAATCGGCACGAGAGATTAAAAACGCGCCGAAGTTAGCATATAGTCCCTAAAACATACAAGCAGCCGAGATGGGACCGCCCAAAAAAACAGATTGGCTGTTGCCTGCCCCTCGTCCTCCCGCAGTGTTCGTTCCATCCTTCTCCCACCGATGCTACGTCAAATTTACGTCACGGCAAAGTGAACGCGTTCCAAAGCGAACTCTTTCGTGGATTCGGCCCCTGCTTCGTTGTTCTACAGCTCTCGACTTCTCCGGCCACTCACCTATATGTCAGTGCCTGGGATAATGTTGCAACTGCTGTCTTGCCACCGTTGCTTATGGCGCCTGTTTATAACAAGGCCATCGAAACATCATAGACAGTGGACACTCTTTTTCTCCCTTGTTCAACGTCATCATCTCCGGCACTTGCGTATCCCGAGTATACAAACTGTCTGTTGCGGAACGATTTCTTCAAAAGGAAGGCAAGAGCGGCAAGCATGGGGACGCTTTACGTGCTGTTATGCTTCATTGTTCTCCAGATATCGACTTCTCCGGCCACTCGCCTATATGTCAGTGCCTGGGATAATGCTGCAACCGCTGTCTTGTCTCCGTTGCTTATGGCGCCTGGTTATAACAAGGCCATCGAAACATCATGGACAGTGGACACACTTCTCCCTTGATCAACGTCAAAATCCCTGGCACTGGCGTATCCCGAGTATACAAACTGTCTGTTGCGGAACGACTTCTACAGAAGGAAGGCAAACGCGGCAAGCATGGGGACGCTTTACGCGCTGTTCTGCTTCATTGTTCTCCAGCTCTCGACTTTTCCTGCCACTCGCCTATATGTCATTGCCTGGGATAATGCTGCAACTGCTGTCTTGTCACCGTTGCTTATGGCGCCTGGTTATAACAAGGCCATCGAAACATCATGGACAGTGGACACACTTTTTATCCCTTGATCAACGTCATCATCTCCGGCACTGGCGTATCCCGAGTATGCAAACTGTCTGTTGCGGAACGATTTCTTCAGAAGGAAGGCAAGAGCGGCAAGCATGGGGACGCTTTACGTGCATTTATGCTTCATTGTTCTTCAGATATCGACTTTTCCTGCCACTCGCTTGTATGTCAGTGCCTGGGATAATGCTGCAACTGCTGTCTCGTCACCGTTGCTTATGGCGCCTGGTTATAACAAGGCCATCGAAACATCTGGACAGTGGACAGAGTATTTCTCCCTTGTTCAACGTCATCATCTCCAGAACTGGCGTATCCCGAGTATACAAATGTCTGTTGCGGAACGATTTCTTCAGAAGGCAGGCAAGAGCGGCAAGCATGGGGACGCTTTATGTGCTGTTCTGCTTCGTTGTTCTCCAGATATCGACTTCTCCGGCCACTCGCCTATATGTCAGTGCCTGGAATAATGCTGCAACTACTGTCTCGTCACCGTTGCTTATGGTGCCTGCTTAAAATAGGTCATCGAAACATCATGGACAGTGGACACACTTTTTCTCCCTTGTTCAACGGAATCATCTACTCAATTGGTTTATCCAGAGTATACTGCTTGCCTGCTGCGGATGGATTTCTTCATAGGGCAAGGAAGTGTGGCAAGCATGCGGATAATTTAGGTTCGTCCTGCTTCCTTGTTCTTCAGATCTAGACTTTTCTTGGCACGCGCCTACCTGTCACAGCCTAGAATATTGCCGCAAATTCTGTCTCCTCACTGTGGCTTATTGAGTCTATTTCAAACAAGGGCATCGAAATGCCATAGAGAATGCGCACTAGTTTTCTCTCCTGGTTATTCTACTGCATCGGCTTATCCTCATTATACAAACTGCCTGCTTCTGAACAATTTCTTCATTGGGCAAGGAAGCGCGGCAAGCATGCGGACGCTTTAGGCCCGCTCTGCTTCCTTGTTGTCCACATCTAGACTTTTCTTGGCACGCCTGTCTGTCACTGCCTGGGATAATGCTGCGAATGCTGTCTGGTCACCATGGCTTATGGCACCTGTTAATAACACAACCATCGAAACAACATGGACATGGTGCACTCTTTTTCTGGCATGGGGAACGTCATCATGGACGTCATTAGCTTATCGAGGGTTTACTAATTGCCTGCTGCGGAACAACTTCTTAATTGGGCAGGGAAGAGCGGCAAGCATGCGGACCGTTTAGGCTCGTTCCATTTCCTTATTCTCCACAACTATACTTTTCTTGGCACACGCCAGCCTGTCACTGCCTCGGATATTGCTGCAACTGCTGTCTCGTCGCCATGGCTTATGCCGCTTGTTTCTAATACAACCATCGGAACATCAAGGACAGTGCGTCCCCTTTTTCACCCCTGGGCAACGTCATCATCTACGTCATTGGCTTATCCAGAGTATACTAATTGTCTGCTGTGGAACAATTTCTTCAATGGGCAGAGAAGAGCAGTAAGCATGCGAACGCTTTAGGCCCATCCTGGTTCCTTGTTCTCCAAATCCAGACATTTCTTGGCACGCGCATTCCTGTCACAGCCTGGTTTAATGCCGTAACTGCTGTCTCGTCACCATGGCTTATGGCACCTGCTAATAACAAAACCAACGAAATATTATAGACAATGCACACTGTTTTTATCCCCTGGGCAACGTTATCGTCTATGTCATTGGTTTACCCAGAGTATACTATTAGCCTGCTGCGGAACTATTTATTAATTGGGCAAGGAAGAGCGGCAAGCATGCAGTCGCTTTCGGCCCGTTCTGCTTCCATGTTCTCCACATCTAGACTTTTCTTGGGACGCGCCTGTCTGTCACAGCCTGGGATAATGCCGCAACTGTTGTCTCGTCACCATGACTTATGGCACCTGTAAATAACAAAAACCACGAAACATCATGGACAGTGCACACCCTTTTATCCCCTGGGCAACGACATCATCTACGTCATTGGTTTATCGAGAGTATACTATTTGTCTAATGCTGAACAATTTCTTCATTGGGCAAGGAAGAGCGGAAAGCATGCGGACCGTTTAGGCCCGTTCTGTTTCCTTGTTCTCCACATCTAGACTTTTCTTGGTACGCGCCTGCCTGTCACAGCCTGGGATAATGCTGCAACTGCTTTCTCATCACCAGGGCTTATACCGCCTGTTTCCAACACAGCCATCGGAACATCAAGGACAGTGAGCCCTCTTCTTCTCCCCTGGGTAAAGTCATTATTTATGTCATTAGCTTTTCCAGGGTATACTAATTGCCTGCTGCGGAAAAATTTCTTCATTGCGCAAGGAAGAGCGGAAAGGATGCGGACCCTTTAGGCCCGTTCTGCTTCCTTGTTGTCCACATCTAGACTTTTCTTGGCACGCGGCTGCCTGTCTCTGCCTGGGATAATGCTGAAACTGCTGTTTTGTCACTATGGCTTATGCCGCCTGTTTCTAACACAACCATCGGAACATCAAGGACAGTGCGCCTTCTTTTTCTCCCTGGGCAACGTCATCATCTACGTCATTGGCTTATCCAGCGTACACTAGTTGCCTGCTGCGGAACAATTTCTTAATTGCGCATGGAAGAGCGGCAAGCATGCGGATGCTATACGCCCTGTTTTGCTTCCTTCTTGTAGAGATCCAGACTTCTGGCACGCGCCTGCCTGTCACTGCATCGGATATTGCCGCAACTGGTGTCTGGTCACTATGGCTTATGGCACCTGTTATTAACACAAGCATCGAAACATCATGGAGAGTGCAATCTCTTTTTCTCCCCTGAGCAACGACATCATCTACGTCATTGGCCAATCGAGAGTATAATAATTGCCTGCTGCGGAACAATTTATTCATTGGGCAAGGAGGAGCGGCAAGCATGCGGACGCTTATGCCCGTTCCTTCTCCAAATCAAAACTTTACCTGGCACGCGCCTGCCTGTCAGAGCCTGGGATAATGCCGCAAATGCTTTCTCATCACCATGGCTTACGGATCCTGTTAATAACACAACCACCGAATCATTATAGACAGTGCACTACGCTTTTCTCCCCTGAGCAACTTCATCATCTACGTCATTGGATTATCCAGAGTATACTAATTGTCTGCTGCGGAACAATTTCTAAATTGGGCAAGGAAGAGCGGCAAGCATGCGGACGCTATACGCCCTGTTTTGCTTCCTTGTTGTAGAGATCTAGACTTCTCCTGCCACGCGCCTGCCTGTCAATGCCTCAGATATTGCCGCAACTGGTGTTTGGTCACTATGACTTATGGCACCTGTTAATAACACAACCATCGGAACATCAAGGACAGAGCGCCCTCTTTTTCTCCCCTGGGCAACGTCATCACCTACGTCATTGGCTTTCCAGAGTATACTAATTGTCTGCTGCGGAACAGTTTCTTCATTTGGCAGGGAAGAGCGGAAAGCATGCGGATGCTTTAGGCCCGTACTGCTTCCTTGTTCTCCAAATCTAAACCTTTCTTGGCTCGCGCCTGCCTATCACTGCCTGCTATAATGCCGCAACTGCTGTCTCGTCACCATGGCTTATGGAACCTGTCAATATCAAAACCATCGAAACATCTTGGACAGTGCACACCGTTTTTCTCCCCAGGGCAACCTCGTCATCTACGTCATTGGGTTATCCCAAGTATACAAACTGCCAGCTGCGGAACGATTTGTTCAGAGGGCAAGGAAGATCGGGAAGCATGCGGACGCTATACACACTGTTTTGCTTCCTTGTAGTAGAGGTCTAGACTTCACCTGGCACGCGCCTGCCTATCTCAGCCTAGGATAATGCCGCAACTGTTGTCTCGTCACCATGGCTTTTGGAACCTGATAATATCACAACCATCGAAATATCATGGACAGTGCACACTCTTTTTGTCCCCTGGGCAATGTCATCATTTACGTCATTGGCTTATCCAGGGTACACTAGTTGCCTGCTGCGGAACAATTTCTTAATTGCGCAAGGAAGAGCGGCAAGCATGCGGATGCTATACGCCCTGTTTTGCTTCCTTGTTGTAGAGATGCAGAGTTCTCCTGGCACGCGCCGGCCTGTCACTGCCTCGAAAATTGCCGCTACTGCGGTCTGGTCACCCTGGCTTATTGCACCTGTTAATAACACAACCATCGAAACATCATGTACAGTGCACACCGTTTTTCTCCCCTGGGCAACCTCATCATCTACGTCATTGGGTTATCTCAAGTATACAAACTGCCACCTGCGGAACGATTTATTCAGAGGGCAAGGAAGAGCGGGAAGCATGCGGACGCTATACACCCTGTTTTGCTTCCTTGTAGTAGAGGTCTAGACTTCACCTGGCACGCTCTTGCCGGTCACTGCCTCGGATATTGCTGCAACTGGTGTCTGGTCACTATGGCTTATGGCACCTGTTAACAACACAAGCATCGAAACATCATGAAGAGTGCACACTCTTTTTCTCCCCTGGGTATAGTCATCATCTACATCATTGGCTTATCCAGAGTATACTATTTGCCTAATGCGGAACTATTTATTAATTGGACAAGATAGAGCGGCAAGCATGCGGGCGCTTTAAACCCGTGCTGCTTCCTTGATCTCCAAATCTAGACTTTACCTGGCACGCGCTTGCCTGTCAGAGCCTGGGATAATGCCGCAAATGCTTTTTCATCACCATGGCTTACGGATCCTGTTTATTACACAACCACCGAACATTATGGACAGTGCACTACGCTTTTCTCCCCTGAGCAACTTCATCATCTACATCATTGGGTAATGCAGAGTATACTAATTGTCTTCTGCGGAACAATTTCTTAATTTGGCAAGGAAGAGCGGTAAGCATGCGGACGCTATACGCCCTATTTTGCTTCCTTGTTGTAGAGATCTAGACTTCTCCTGGCACGCGCCTGCCTGCCACTACCTCGGATATTGCCGCAACTGCTGTCTGGTCACCGTGGCTTATGGCACCTGTTAATAACACAGGCATCGAGACATCATGGAGAGTGCACACTCTTATTCTCCCCTGGGCGACGTCATCATCTACGTCATTGGCTTCTCCTGATTATACCAATTGCCTGATGCGCAACAATTTCCTCACAAGGCAAAGAAGAGCGGCAAACATGCGGCCGCTTTACGCCCGTTCTGCTTCCATGTTCTCCACATCTAGAATATCCTTGGCACGTGCCTGCCTGTCACAGCCTCGGATATTGCCGCAATTGCTGTCTGACCACCATGGCTTATGGCACCTGATAATAACACAAGGATCGAAATATCGTGAAGAGTGCACACTCTTTTTCTCCCCTGGGCAACGTCATCATCTAAGCCATTGGCTTATCTAGAGTATAATATTTGCCTGCTGCGGAACAAAACGTAATTTGGCAAGGAAGATTGGAAAGCATGCGGACGCTTTCGGCCCGTTGTGTTTCTTTGTTCTCCACGTCTTGACTTTTCTTTGGACGCGCCTGGCTGTCACAACCTGGGATAATGCTGCAACTGCTTTCTCGTCACCATGGCTTATACCGCCTGTAAATAACACAACCATCGGAACATCAAGGACAGAGCGGTCTCTTTTTCTTCCCTGGGCATCGTCATCTACGGTATTGCCTTTCCAGGGTATACTAATTGTCTGCTGCGGGACAGTTTCTTCATTGGGCAGGGAAGAGCGGGAAGCATGCGGATGCTTTAGGCCCGTTCTGATTCCTTGTTCTCCACATCTAGACTTTTCTTGGCACGCGCCTGCCTATCACTGCCTGGAATAATGCCGCAACTGCTGTCTTCTCATCATGGCTTATGGAACCTGTTAGTATCACAACCATCAAAACATAATGGACAGTTTACGCTCATTTCATCAATTGGGCAATGTCATCATCTACGTCATTGGCTTATCCGGAGTATACTAACTGTCTGCTGCGGAACTATTTCTTAATTGGGCAAGGAAGAGCGGCAAGCATGCGGACGCTATACGCCCTGTTTTGCTTGCTTGTTGTAGAGATTTATACTTCTGGCACGCGCCTGCCTGCCACTGCCTCGGATATTGCCGCAACTGCTGTCTGGTCACACATGGCTTACGGCACCTGTTAATAACACACGCATCGAAACATCATGGAGAGTGCACATTCTTTTTCTCCACTGGGCAACTTCATCGTCTATGTCATTGGCTTATTCAGAGTGTACTATTTGCCTGCTGCGCAACAATTTCTTTATTGGGCAAGGAAGAGTGGCAAGCATGCGGATGCTTTAGGCCCGTTCCGCTCCCATGTTCTCCACATCTAAACTTTTCTTGGCATGTGCCTGCCTGTCAGTGCCTGGGATAATGTCGCAACTGCTGTCTCGTCACCATGGCTTATGGCACCTGTTAATAACACAGGCATCGAGACATCATGGAGAGTGCACACTCATTTTATCCCCTGGGGAAAGTCATCATCTACGTCATGGGCTTATCCAGAGTATACTAATTGTCTGCTGCTAAACAATTTCTAAATTGTGCAAGGAAGAGCGGCAAGCATGCGGACGCTATACGCCCTGTAATCTTCCTTCTTTTAGAGGTGTAGACTTCTCCTGGCACGCGCCTGCCTGTCATATTCTCGGATATTGCCGCAACTGCTGTCTGGTCACCATGGCTTATGGCACCTGTTAATAACACAGGCGTCGAAACATCGTGGTCAGTGCACACTCTTTTTCTCCCCTGGGCAACGCCATCATCTACATCATTGGCTTATCCAGAGTATACTATTTGACTCCTGCGGAACAATTTCTTAAAAGGGCAAGGAAGAGTGGCAATCATGCGGACGCTTTAGGCCCATTCTGCTTCTTTGTTTTTCATATCGACACTTTTCTTGGCATGAGCCTGCCTATCACTGCCTGGGATAATGGCGCAACTGCTGTCACGTCACTATAGCGTATGACACCTGTTAATAACACAAGCATCGAGACATTATGGAGAGTGCACACTGTTTTTATCCATTGGGCAAAGTCATCATCTACGTCATTGGCTCATCCACACTATACTAAATGTCTGCTGCGAAAAAATTTCTAAATTGGACAAGGAAGAACGGCAAGCATGCGGATGCTTTAGGCCCGTTCTGATTCCTTGTTCTCCACATCTAGGCTTTTGTCGGCACGCGCCTGGCTGTCAGAGCCTGGGATTATACGGCAACTGCTGTCTAATCACCATGGCTTGTGGCACCTATTAATAACACAACCATCGAAACAATATGGACAATGCACACTGTTTTTCTCCCCTGGGCAACGTCACCATTTACGCCATTGGCTTATCCAGGGTATACTAGTTGCCTGCTGCGGAACAATTTCCCAATTGCGCAAGGAAGAGCGGCAAGGATGCGGATGTATACGCCGTGTATTGCTTCCTTGTTGTAGAGATCCAAAATTCTCCTGGCACGCGGCTGTCTATCGCTGCCTGGGATTTTGCCGCAACTGGTGTCTGGTCACTATGGCTTATGGCACCTGGTAATAACACAGGCATCGAGACATCATGGAGAGTGCACACTCTTTTTCTCCCTATGGGCAACGTCATCATCTACGTCATTGGCTTATCCAGGGTACACTAGTTGCCTGCTGCGGAACAATTTCTTAATTGCGCAAGGAAGAGCGGCAAGTATGTGGATGCTATACGCCCTGTTTTGCTTCATTGTTGTACAGATCCAAACTTCTCCTGGCACGTGCCTGCCTGTCAGTGCCTCGGATTTTGCCGCAACTGCTGTCTGGTGACCATGGCTTATGGAACCTGTTAATAACACAGTCATCGAGAGATCATGGAGAGTGCAGACTCTTTCTCCCCTGGGCAACGTCATCATCTACGTCATTGGCTTATCCAGAGTATGCTATTTGCCTGCTGCGGAACAATTTCTTAATTGAGCGAGGAAGATCGGGAAGCATGCGGACGCTTTCGGCCCGTTGTTTCTTTTTTCTCCACATGTAGACTTTTCTTTGGTCGCGCCTGCGTGTGACAACCTGGGATAATGCCGCAACTGCTGTCTCGTCACAATGGCTTATGGCTCCTGTTAATAACGCAACCATCGAGACATCATGGACAGTGCGCACTCTTTTTACCCCCTGGGCAACGTCATCATCTACGTCATTGGCTTAACCAGATTATACTAACTGCCTGCTGCGGAACGAGTTATTCGTAGTGCAAGGAAGAGTGGTATGCATGCGGACGCTATACGCTTTGTTTTGCTTTCTTGTGCTGATTTAGACTTTTCTTGGCACGCACCTGCCTGTCACAGTCTTGGCTTATGCTGAAACTGATGTCTAGTCACCGTGGTCTATAAAGCGTGTTTCTAAGAAGGCCATCGAGGCATGATGGACAATGGACACGCTTTTTCTCGCCTGGGCAACCTCATCATCTAAGTCGTCGGCTTATCCCGATTATACAAACTGCTTGCTGCGGAACGATCTGTTCAGAGGGCAAGGAAGAGCACGAAGCATGCGGACGCTACATACCCTGATTTGCTTCCTTGTAGTAGAGGTCTAGACTTCACCTGGCACGCGCCTGCCTGTCACTACCTCGGATATTGCCGCTACTGCTGTCTGGTCACCCTGGCTTATCGGACCTAAATAACACAACCATCGAAACATCATGGACAGTGCACACCGTTTTTCTCCCCTAGGCAACCTCATCATCTACGTCATTGGGTTATCCCAAGTATACAAACTGCCAGCTGCGGAACGATTTGTTCAGAGGGCAAGGAAGAGCGGAAAGCATGCGGACGCTATGCATCCTGTTTTGCTTCTGTGTAGTAGAGGTCTAGACTTCACCTAGCACGCGCCAGCTTATCTCAGCGTACGATAATGCCGCAACTGTTGTCTCGTCACCATGGCTTTTGGAACCTGATAATATCACAACCATGGAAATATCATGGACAGTGCACGGTCTTTTTATCCCCTGGGCAACGTCATCATCTACGACAACGGCTTATTCAGAGTATACTAATTATCTGCTGCGGAACAGTTTAATTGGGCAATAAAGAGCGGCAAGCATGCGGACGCTATACGCCCTGTTTTGCTTCCTTGTTGTAGAGATCTAGACTTCACCTGGCACGCGCCTGCCTGTCACTGCCTCGGATATTGCCGCAACTGCTGTCTGGTCACCATGGCTTATGGCACCTGTTAATAACACAGACATATAAACGTCATGAATTGTGCACTCTTTTTCTCCCATGGGCCTCCCGTTTGCCTGCTGCTGAACTATATTGTCACTGAGAAACGATCGAAGCATTCAAACCAGGTTCAATTAAACGTGCTGGGCGTGCAAGGCAGCGGGGAGCTCGAGCGGGGAAGAAGATAAAAACCTCTGACCCCTAGAGTGCGCAAGGCACGGCAAGTCCTAGCTAAAACAATTCGGCCGCAGTATGGTGCCACTGGATTCATTGGTACTGTGGCATTACTCCCCCTTTCTGAATGGCAACGACTCGGTGCCGCAACATTGAGAAGCAGGAAGGCAAGGGACGGCGAATGTTCCGGCGGCTGGTGTAGACACGCCTGAAGAGCTAGCGGGCGTGGTACGGCTTCATCCGTGCGACATGGACGACTTCGGGGGTCGGCCGTCTTGACGAGTGAACTGTTCCCTGGGGGAGAACTTCATAGTTCACCTCAATGACTTGGCGGAGCACCTCGTAGGGGCCAAAATATCGCCGTAGAAGCTTTTCGGAGCGTCCACGCATGCGGAGTGGGCTCCACACCCAAACTTGTTCGCCGGGCTGGTAACGCACATTTCGGTGGCGGAGGTTATAGCGCCGAGCGTCGAGAAGTTACTACTGCCGGATTCGCTCTCTAGCTAGTTCGCGGACGGCCTCAGCGTAACGTTACGGCCGCCGCGGTGGCTGAGTGGTTATGGCGCTCGGTGTCCGACCCGAAAGACGGGGGTTCGATCCCGGCCGCGGCGGTAAAATTTCGATGGAGGCGAAATTCTTGAGTCCCGTGTGTTGTGCGGTGTCAGTGCACGTAAAAGAACCCCAGGTGGTCGAAATTTCTGGAGGCCTTCACTACGGCGTCTCTCATAGCCTGAGTCGCTTTGGTACGTTAAACCCCCATAAACCAAACCAAACCAGCCTCAGCGTAACGAACGAATTGGACAGCACCATAATAGAGCAGGTAGTGCTAGCTGGAAGCAGCACTGCATCCAGCATGGTTGTGGATTTGCGACCATGTACTGTACGAAAAGGAGTGAAGCGTGTGGTTTCCTGGACTGCAGTATTATAGGGAAATGTGACGAAAGGGAGTATGGCGTCCCAGTTCCGGTGGTCAGCATCGACATGCATGGAAATCATGTCGGTGATCGTCTTGTTGAGCCGTTCGGTGAGGCCGTTGGTTTAAGGGTGGTAAGCGGTTGTCTTGCGGTGACTGGCGTCGCTCAGGCGCATAACCTCCTTCGTAAGGGCCGAGGCGAACGCTGTTTCCCTGTCAGTTAAAACGATGGTGGGTGCACCATGACGAAGCACAATGTTTTGGATAAAAAAGTTCGCAATTTCGTCAGCGGTACCACGAGGAAGACGTTTAGCTGCACAGTACAGGCTGAGGTAGTCGGTGGCGACCACAATGTAGCGGTTACCCAGTGAGGACACCGGAAATGGGCCGAGTAAGTCCATGCCTACTTGATGCAAAGGCACCTGAGGCGGATCAATAGGCTGCAGTAGGCCGGCTGGCTCAGTCGGCGGCGTCTTGCGACGCTGGCACTCGCGACAAGTTGTTACGTAATGCTTCACAACTGCATCAACCCTGGGCCAGTAGCACGTTTGCCGTATTCGTGCCAAACGTCGACAAAAACCCAGGTGACCAGAACATGAGTCATCATGACACATGCCTGTAGGACTTCGTCGCGAAGAGCCGTAGGCACGACGAGCAGATACACAGCTTCTGTCGGGCTGTAATTTTTCTTATACAGGATGCCGTCGCGTAAACAGAACGACGACAGTCTGCGTGAGAAGATGCGTGGGGGAGACTGAGCGCTTCCTTCGAGATACTCAAAGAGGGGCAGTAGCTCAGTGTCGTCTCTTTGGTGTTGAATCAGAACGGACGTGGAGATGGTGCCAGGAAAAACTGAATCGTCGTCGGGGTCAGCTCGGGGGTCCTCGATAGGAGCACGAGACAAACAGTCGGCATCACTGTGCTTCTTACCGCACTTATAGACGATGGTGACATCGAATTACTGAAGTCGAAGGCTCCAGCGTGTAAGCCGTCCCGAGGGATATTTGAGGTTCGCAAGCCAACACAGGGAGTGGTGGTCGCTGACGACCCTGAAAGGGCGGCCATATAAGTACGGGCGGAATTTGGTCACTGCCCACACAACGGCCAGGCATTCTTTTTCGGTGGTGGAGTAGTTTGCCTCAGATCGTGACAAGGTGCGGCTCGCGTATGCGATTACGCGTCCGAGACCATCCTGCCACTGCACAAGGACCGCACCGAGGCCGATGTTGCTGGCGTCTGTGTGCAGTTAAGTGGCGGCCGACTCGTCGAAGCGTCCAAGGATGAGCGTACTTTGCAGACGAGTTCGGAGGTCTTCAAAGGCCTTCTGTTGCTCCAGGCCCCAGAAAAACAGTTCGGAATCTTTCGTGAGGCGGGTAAGGGGTTCAGCGATCTGGGAGAAGTTCTGCACAAAACGCCGATAATAGGCGCAGAGACCCAGAAAGCGGCGCACGCTTCGATTATCGGTGGGCACAGGAAAAGCATCCACGGCGGCTGTCTTATCGAGGTCGGGGCTAACCCCTTTAGAACTCACGATGTGGCCCAAAAACTTCAACTCTTCGAAAGCGAAGTGACACTTTTCGGGCTTCAGGGAAAGACCGGCCGGCCGGATTGCTTCGAACACAGCGCGCAGGCGTCTCAGGTGCTCTTCGAACGTATCAGAGAAGATGACAACGTCATCCAAGTACACGAGACAGGACTGCCATATCAGATCGGCAAGAACGGTATCCATCATCCGCTGGAAGGTTGCAGGAGCCGAGCAGAGGCCGAAAGGGAGCACCTGGAATTCGTACAGACCATCCGGTGTAATAAAGGCTGTCTTTACCCTGTCGTGTTCGTCCACCTCGATTGACCAATAGCCGCTGCGTAAATCTAGCGATGAGAAGTACTTGGCGTGGCGCAGCCGATCCAGGGAGTCATCAATGCGCTGCAGAGGGTAAACATCTTTTTTGTGTGACTTTGTTTAAACGTCGGTAATCAGCGTAGAACCGTAGGGTTCCATCTTTCTTTGCTACTAGAACAGACGACGCCCACGGGCTCGTCGACGGCTGTATCACGTCGTCTTGGAGCGTTTCTTGAACTTGACGGCGAATGGCATCACGCTCCTTTGAAGTGATCCGGTAAGGCGGCTGACATAACGGCCGCTGGTTGGCGTCGACTATAATTCGGTACTTTGTGAGCGGTTTCTGCCTAACCTTAGATGTCGGGGCGAAGCAGTCACAGAAAGACTGGAAAACGCTTTCGAGGCAGCGTTTCTGATTAGAAGGGAGGTTCGGGTTCACGTCAGTTTTTATGGGAATGGTCGGTGCCTCCACTGATGCCGAGGCTTCGGACAAAGTGTGTTGTCCCGCGAAGTCGCCGAGTTCTTAGAAATACGCAAACTCTGTTCTGCTGGGCAAACACTGTGGTTCACAGCCAAAATTGGTTACCAAGAGCTCGGTTCGGCCATTGTTCAGCTCAACAATTCCGCGAGCAATACAGACTTGCCGACCAAGGAGCAGCGGCATGTTGGTTTCAGCGATGCCACGAGTTCCAGTGATGTCGCAATCTACGGTAACAAACACGCTAGCTCTCGACGAGATTAATACGTGGTCGTCAAAAACGCGTAACTTAGTCCTGCGTGGCTCGGGATCACCGTCAACAGGGGGTTGAGTGGAAAATGACACGACAAGCTCCGAAGGTTGATGACAGCATCGTACTCCCGAAGGAAATCCAAACCATGTATCGGGTCTTTGGAGCACTCGGGCAGCACAGCAAAGCAACCAGGGAAAGTAGCACCGCGGATCTGGATTCGTGACCTGCAGACGCCAATTGGCGTACCCACATGGCAGCCGTCGGTGCGGATCTGTGGTCCAGACCAAGAGGTCTGAACCTTTCTGAGGGGCGTGGCTAAATGACTGCTCATTACAGAAGAATCAGCGCCGATATCCACAAGTGCGGTCACATCGCGATTATCAGCGATTACTGGGATTTCGGCAGACACCAGTTGGTCGCAGCACGTCGTTGTGGTTGAGGTCGTCGGGTGAGGTCGTCGTCGGTCGGATCACAGAAGCGAATCGTCGGTTGGAGGCTCTTGACTTGATCCAACAGCGGCGGCCCTACCCCCGGGGGACGCCGTCTTCAGTATTCCCGATGTGGGGACGCGCCTCTGAACTGGCTAGAAAAAGACGGGCGGCTTGGCGAAGAAAACCGCCTTGGGGATGGCGACCGGGACTGGCGTCCCCGCGAGGTCGTTGGCTGCACGTTATCGGACAGGTACTGCTCGTTGTCCCGCGGCCGTTCTCCGTAGCGTGGTCTAGGTGCGTCAGGTGAAAACCCCCTTAAGCCCATTCTGCGGTAGGAACAGTGGCGGAGGATGTGGCCGGGCTGCCCGCAGTGGTAGCAGAGCGGCCTATTGTTTGGCGTACGCCAAACGCGCGCTTTGCTCATGGTGGACAGGGGCTCCTGCGGTACGACGGGTACAGCTGCAGTTGGGTACCGCGGTGAAGGCACAGAAGTTACGGGGGAAAAGGCTTGTCTCACTGGCCCAAAACGACTTTGTAGTGCTTGACTGTATGTCATCACATAGGGCGCTGGCTGCGGAGCTGGTGGCGACTGAACAGCTCGACGGACTTCATCTCGGACCACGTCCGGTATGGCAGCGACGCTGGCCTGTGGAGCTTCGAAGCGAAGTTTCTCGAGTTCTTCGCACACCAGGCTCCTCACAAGCTCTCGAAACTACTCAGTGGGTAGCGACGAGGGCGTATAGTGGTGAGCGGCTGCTACACTAGCCTGACGGCCGTAGTGCGCGCCCAGTTCTTGCAGAGAACACTCCATACTTGTTGCCTCTTTGGCAAAGTCGGTCACCGTTCTTGGTGGGTCACGTACCAGTCCGGCAAACAATTGCTCTTTGACGCCGTGCATCAAGTGGCGTACCTTCTTGTCCTCGGGCATAGCAAGGTCGGTGCGATTGAAGAGCCGCGTCATGTCCACGATAAACATGGCGACGCTCTCGTTCGGCTGCTGCAACCTCGATTGCTAGGCGATTTCAGCCTTCTCCTTTCGTTCGCTTGTGCTGAACGTGGCTAAGAGCTCTCGGCGAAAGATTTCCCAGTTAGTGAAGGAAGCTTCGTGGTTCTCATACCACGTTTTGGCCGAGTACTGTAGCGCGAAGTACACGTTCCTTAATTTGCGCTCGCCGTCCCACTCGTTGAAGCCCGCCACACGGTCAAAGCTAGCCGACCAGTCTTCGACGTCCTCAAACCTCTCACCGCGGAATGATGGGCGCGACCGAGGTATGTGAAGGACGAACGGCGGGGCATTCCCGGAAAGCTGACTTGACTGGCTTGCCGTAGCGGACGTCATGGCCCTTGCTGATCTTGCGATTTGACCGAACTCTGGTTGTAGGCCTCGCAGGCGGCGGCTCGCCTTGTGGATTGGTGTTGTAGCCACGCGTTGGGAACTGACGTCAAGAGTGTCCTCGAGGTCAGCGTACATGGACCGTTACCCAGCGGCTCCACCAAATATGTCACTGATAAACGGTCGAAGCACTCAAACCAGGTTTAACTAAACGTGCTGGGCGTGCGAGACAGCGGGAAGCTCGAGCGAGGAAGAAGATAAAAACATCTAGCCCCTAGAGTGCGCAAGGCACGGCAAGTCTTAGCTAAAACAGTTCGGCCGCAGTATGGCGCCACTGGATTCATTGGTACTGTGGCAATATATTAATTGGGCAAGAAAGAGCGTCAAGCATGCGGACGCTTTCGGACCGTTCTACTTCCTTGCTCTCCACATCTAGGCTTTTCGGCACGCGCCTGGCTGTCAGAGCCTGGAATTATACGGCAACTGCTGTCTCGTCACTATGGCTTGTGGCACCTGTTAATAACACAAGCATCGAAACATCATGGAGAGTGCACACTATTTTTCTCCCTGGGCAACGTCATCATCTACATCATTGGCTTATCAAGAGTATACTAATTGCCTGCTGCCCACCAATTTTTTCATTGGGCTAGGAAGAGCGGAGACATGCGGGCGCTTTAGGCCCGTTCTTCATCCGCGATCTCCACATATAAATTTTATTTGGCACGCGCTTGACACAGACTGCCTAGAATAATGCCGCAACTGCACTCTCGCCACCATGGCTTATGGCACCTGTTAATTACACAACCATTGAAACATCACCGACAGTGCACTCTTTTTATCCCCTGGGCAACGTCTTCATCAACGTTCAGGAGAGCAAGCTGCCGGGCTAGTTGGTGATGCATGTTGTAAACTTGGAAGCGCAAAAAACCGGACGACGCACAGAGTAACGGAACGCTCGTGAACCTGTTTTTTGTGTTCCCTTACTCTGTCCGTCGTCCGGTTTTTTGCGCTTCCAAGTTTACAACATTCATCAGCGTCATTGGGTTATCGAAAGTATACTAATTGCCTGCTGCGGAAGAATTTCTTCATTGGGCAAGGAATAGCGGAAAGCATGGGGACGCTTTATGCCCTGTTTTGCTTCCTTGTTGTGCAGCTCTAGACTTTTCCCGGCACGCGCGGCTGCCCGTGACAGCCTGGGATAAAGGCGCTACTGTTGTCTCGTCACCATGGCTTATGGCACCCGTTAATAACACAACTATCGGATCATCATGGACAGTGCACGCTCATTTTCACTCCTGGGAAACGTCTTCATCTACGTCATTGGCTTATCCCGAGTGTGCAAACTGCCAGCTGCGGAACGATTTCTTCAGAGGGTAAGGACGAGCGGAAAGTATGCAGGAGCTTTACGTCCTCTTTTGCTTCCTTGTTTAACAGATCTAAACTTTTCTTGGCACGCGCCTGCTTGTCACTGCCTGGGATAATGCCGCGACTGTTGTCTCGTCACCATGGCTTATGGTGCCTGTTAATAACACAACCATGGAAACATTATGGACAGTGCGCACTCTCTTTATACTCTGGGCAATGTCATCATCTATGTCCTTGGATTATCCAGATTATACTAATTGCCTGCGGTGGAACGAGTTATTCGTAGGGCAAGGAAGAGTGGTATGCATGCGGACGCTATACGCCCTGTTTTGTTTTCTTGTTGTGCAGCTCTAGACTTTTCTCGCCACGCGGCTGCCTGTCACAGCCTGGTAAAATGCCGCAACTGTTGTCTCGTCACCATGGCTTATGTCACCTGTTAATAACACAACCATCGAAACGTCATGGACAGTGCGCACTCCTTTTATCCCCTGAGCAACCTCATCATCTACGTCATTGGCTTAGCCCGAGTATAGAAACTGCCAGCTGCGGAACGATTTGTTCAGAGGGCAAGGACGAGCGGAAAGCATGCGGACGCTTTAGGTCCTGTTTCGTTTCCTTGTTTTACATATCTCGACTTTTCTTGGAGCGCGGCTGCCTGTCACCGCCTGGTATAATGCCGCAACTGTTGTCTCGTCACCAATGCTTATGGCACCTGTTAATAACACAACCATCGAAACATCATGGACAGTGCGCACTCTCTATCTCCCGGGGCAATGTCATCATTTACGTCATTAGCTTATCCAGAGTATACTAATTGCCTGCTGCGGAACAATTTCTTCATTGGGCTGCGAAGAGCGGCAAGCACGCGTACGCTTTGGGCCCTTTCTGATTCCTTGTTCTCCACATCTACAGTATTTCCCGTTCAATTTAATCCAAATGCCAGAATATTTAATCTGAGTGCCATTCAATTTAATCCAGGTGCCACATAAATTAACCTACTCCAAACGACCACGAATTTAATCCTCATGCATTATCACACTGGACAGCTCAAACTTAAAACGCGGTCTACAAATCCCAGACACGTTATCGATGAGTTGTTACTGACGAAGCATTGGACACCCAATGAACAAGTAATAGTAACAACTTTTTTAATCATAACAAATAAGGGCCGGGTATTTATACCACCCACCACATCAACCAAAATACAGGGTGAGTGCGAAGTATATTGCAGATATGTACCGGCGGTGTCCTGCAACTCGCATCATCATGTCACAGCATTGTTATCATGATAAGATGAGTGATTCACTATAAGGTTATGACTAAGATAAACTCCCAGTGATCAGACGATAGTCCACTCACATAACTTCGCATCGAAACACAACCATCGAAACATCATATACAGGGTGCACACTTTTTCTCTCATGGGCAACGTCATCATTGACGTCATTAGCTTATCGAGGGTATACTAATTGCCTGCTGCGGAACATATTCTTCGTTGGGCAAGGAAGGGCGGCAGGTGCCGACGCTTTAGGCCAGTTCTTGTTCCTTGTTCTCCGCATCTAGACTTTCTTGGTACGCGCCTGCCTGTCACAGCCTGGGATAATGCCGCGACTATTGTCTCGTCACCATGGCTTATGGCACCTGTAAATAACACAACCATCGAAACATCATGGACAGTGCACACTCATTTTCTCCCCTGGGCAACGTCTTCATCTACGTCATTGGCTTATTTCGAGTGTACCAACTGCCAGCTGCGGAACGATTTCTTCAGAGGGTAAGGACGAGTGGAAAGCATGCGGGAGCTTTAGGCCTATTTTGCTTCCTGGTTTTACAGATCCAGACATTTCTTGGCACGCGCCTGCCTGTCACAGCCTAAGATAATGCCGCGTCTGTTGTCTCGTCACCATGGCTTATGGCACCTGTTAATAACACAACCATCGAAGCATCATGGACAGTGCGCACTCTTTTTATCCCCTGGGCAACGTCATCATCTACGTCATTGGCTTATCCAGATTATATTAACTGCCTGCTGCGGAACGAGTTATTCGTAGAGCAAGGAAGAGTGGTATGCATGCGGACGCTAAACGCTTTGTTTTGCTTTCTTGTACAGATCTAGACTTTTCAGGAAGTACTTTGATTTGGGCTAGTTGGTTCATATCTTGAAAGAAGTTAGGACGGCGCTAAAACGACAAAGACAAAGAGGCACGAACACAACAGGACGGGCGCCAACTTGCAACTGAAGTTTATTGCACCAAACCCCTACATTTTATGCATCAACTGAGCCGTATCACAACAAGCTTATCACACAACAAAACGCAATTTCTTCAATAGTCAGAACATCGGAAGTAGGCGCTACTTTTACAGACCAGAGACGCCTTCTGCACTATCCACTTGATAACAGCATTATTCTTACTTTATAAGTCCCCAGATTAAATGATTGCGCAACCCACATGAAAGCAATTGATCATCCAAATGATACACACACGCTTGGGCAAGGAAACCAGCGCGCAAACTCAACAATCGTGATTTAACACAAAGAGTGAAAATGAAAGAATGACCAACAACAAACGCGGAAAATTTGGTGGACATGAAAACTTAAACCTTCGGGGGAACCTCCCAGCGTCAATGTACTATAATTATCGTCAAAAATTAAAAACCTTTGAGAAAACCCTCAGCGTCAAAGTGCTACAATATTGGTTTCTACACAAACGTCTTTTCGGTCGATAAAACACATCGATGAAAAACAATGTATGCAGAAAACTTGCAAACGTTGAAACCTAAAGACAGCCTTCGAGAAACGCCACCTCAGCGTCACTAATTGAAATGGACGGCCTACTAACACATGCGCTTCCCGCTTTCTTAATAAAAAATGCCTCCACAACTTCTCGCTCAAATCTGTCTTTACCGCTCTTCAAAAAAGTTGTTTTGCTCAGATCCGGACTACACCCCTTGCACGTCTTGCAGTGATCTGCAAGGAAACTTCCATGATGTTGGCGCACATTCCGCAAGTGTTCACTGGCACGTTCATTAAAACAGCGACCGGTTTGCCCTATGCAAACTAAACCGCAGCTTAGAGGAATCTAATATACAACTTGTGATCTGCATTTCGTGAACAGTTTTTGATGTTTAATAGGGCAAACCGGTCGTTTCTTATCCGGTTTTGACATTGTGCAAATCTTTGACAACTTTGATGGGGCCGAGAACACAACCTGCACCTGATGTTTGCTTGCGACTTTTTTTATACCATGGGACACCTTATGCATGTACGGAATCACAGGGACCAATTTTTTTGCTTCCGGAAGTTTCTCATCACAAGGCCGCTTGAATTTCTGGATTAACATTTCAGAAACAGCCAAAATCAAATGGGGCGGGTAACCCGCTTCGTGCAACCTCTGAATTTGGGCGCCGAAGCTCATAGACATCGTGTGATGGCACGACTTTCTTAAGGCATTCTGAAGGGAATTAGCGATTATTGCTCTTTTTACAAGTTTAGAATGAGCACTATCAAACGGTAACAGCCCTTTCTTAGATCTGGGATTGTACGCCCAGCATAGGTGATCCTCCATACAAACCAATCTAACGTCTAAAAACTGCAGTTCGCGATTCACTGGTAACTCCCACGTGAACTTGAGGCCCTGGCTGTTACTGGTGAAGACTGATAACACACTTCCTGCCGCCGAAGCTACATCGGACTCATGAACATTCTTCATGATAGACTTTTCGTGGCACGCGCCTGCCTGTCACAGTCATGGCTTATGCTGAAACTGATGTCTAGTCACCGTGGTTTATAAAGCGTGTTTCTAACAAGGCCATCGAGGCATCATGGACAATGGACACGCTTTTTCTCGCCTGGGCATCCTCATCATCTATGTCGTCGGCTTATCCCGAGTATACAAACTGCTTGCTGCGGAACGATTTCTTCAGAGGGCAAGGAATAGCGGCAAGCATGCGGATGATTTACGCCCCGCTCTTCTGCTTTGTTCGAGAGAGGTTGACTGTTCTACGTGCACGCCTACCTGTCACCTCTGGGATAATGCCGTAATTGCCGTCTCGTCAGCCTGCCTTTGATGCCTGTTTCCAACAACACCATCGATTCATTAAGCACTGTCGGTTCTTTCTCGTTACAGGAAGCGCTCGCGATCAACTATCGTTTATATTTACCGTGGTGTGCTCAAAATTCCACACTAACACGCGCACACGAGTGTGGCCGAAATTCACCTAGCTTAATTTTCGCTGCTCTTCACACCCTTTTCTCCTTTACAGTCACTGAGTACTGGAGTGCAACGAAAGTCAGGATTGTTCCGTCTCATATATGCACGCAGGCACTCTTCTTTGCAGCTTTCGTGGATTTAGCAGCAATCTCTGCGTCGACTGTGCTTCTTGAGTTGTGCCTCTTGAGCACGGTGCTCACCTTTTCGGAAATCGTGTCTCGATCATCGTACGTATAGAACACGTAGTCGGTCCTCAGGAACCGGGACAGGCTCTCGTCGCTGGTCTGAGCCTTGCTCTCCCGCAAGAGGGCGCACACCTGGGCCACGAAAAAGTCATATCTTCAGGAACAGCTTTGTGATATTAAAAGAAGAAAAAATTAGCAGCGGTTCAACCACTGCTAAACCTGGTCAGAGAGCGAAAGTTGTGCTGTATCGGACAAGAAGACGCGGCTTGGGGTCTTTAACGTGGAGTGCGTTTCGCACACTGGATAGGCAACGTTCCGACCCTGCTACCCTGGCAGGTGGCAGTTTAATTAGTGGCTGATCGCGAGATGTTGATCACCCAATGAACGCCGTGGCCTATTCTTGCAGCGCCATGTGTCTGCCAGAACAATGCATGACACCCAAATCTCTCTCTCACCCCATCCACGTACCACAAAGTGCGATTGAGGCGTTCGCGGAACCAAATAGCTAGTTATGTGCCCTTCCTTTCCTCAGAATCATCGCAGCTGGAATGTTGTCAATGCTAACGCTGATGATCACAACGAACAGCGACGGCCTATGGAAAGTGAAGCGGGCGCTTAGTTTCGGCGGAGGTGCCGACGGCTGAGTGACAACATACTTGTCACGTGGTCTCTCCACGGTTCAAGGTCAAACTCGTGCACACGGCGCGCACGGCTCACACGACCAAGAAGCTGCGGAGGAGAGTAGTTAAGCTTTCGCTTTAAAAGATGGCAGGCTGTAACCGCGGCTATACCTAAATGTCGAGCAAAAGCTCTGACATGGCTAGACAGACGGTCCCGACTCGTTCCATGGCTAGTGAGGCAAGCGTGCCAAAGTCGCCATGTTCAAAATTTGCCAATGACTACGGCCAAACCCAGAGGGTGCCATTGTGTTGGACTCGTCTTCTTACGATTGGAAATCGATTTTTGTCTAAGTGGCCAAAGTTCGGTTTCGGGGTGGCCCAGGCCAAATTTTGGCAACTACCTGTCCTGTATTTAGAGGCCATCATCATGTCGGGCACGGGCAATTATGTCTGGACATCGATACTGGTAGAAATTAGCGAAGGTCAGACTTCGTGGAGGCCAGGGAGAAATGTTGCTGCTAAGCGACTTTGCAAAGTCCAACGCAGGGCAAACATATATTTCGGAGATTACACATATTTAGCAACTAGTACCGCTATTGCTCTAAAATTACCGACATCAGCTTCGGAAACTCCAATGCCGGACATCGCAGCGCGAGACATGGGTATGAGGCCTGCACTGGCGTGCGCAGCGATCCAACAGTAGAATGAAGCAGGTTTGGAAAGCGACAGCTATACACAGATGAAAGCTTAGAAATCTTTGAGGGCAAAAGGGAGAAAAGATGCCAGGTATTGAAACGTAGGGCAATTTTGGAGTACAAAAAATATAAAGTACCGCGAGGTATTTGCAAATGAATAATCGTCCCACATTGGCAATGTGGTTTTGTGCCTAAGCGAAAAAGTGCTGTCGAGTTTAAAGGTAAATCAGAGAGCTCATTGGAGACTGGCACTTGGTGCCCATGACAAAACCAGAAACGAGGCAATGCAGGAGGATATGGGTTGGGCATCCTTTAGATCACGGCAAGCTTCAAAGCTTCAGGGGAAGCGTCCAGCGCTCTCGTAATTGCTGAGACACGGCAGCCTCCGTTTGAAGTGTTACGAACAACAGAGACCTGCAGGCGCATTTTCTGCCTGATAACCCAGCATGAAAGGCACCCATTAGCTTCCATGCATCAGGAACGAGATAGATGTCGTATGCATGAATTGTTTCACCAACAGCTTCTTCCAAGTTACGAAGTTTTGAAAGTAGACACGAAAAAAAAAACGTCTTCCAGGGCGAGTTGGTCACGATTCATCTTAGGTACTAGGCGCGAACACACACAGGCACAAGGAAGGATACGGGAAAAAGCGCCACTTACAACTGCTCTATTCGGAGGCACACCACACACACTTATACACCTGTCTTAGACGCAAGGAACACAATCAGATCAAGATGGATATGCAAGTGCACTGGGTAAAAATTTCGTTTCAGCCTTATACAAAGATACGGATGGAGCGCTGACGCACATGCTTCCTTTCTCTCCGATGAAAAAAAAGCTTCAATTAATTCCTGAGCTTTCGTATTCTTACTCGTAGCGAGAATCCGCGCCCCTGAAAAACATGGCTCACAGGAGCGTGACGGGCAGGAAGTAATATGCTTGGGTATGTTTGGAACTTCTTTATCTTGCTCTACATTTCTTTCATGTTCCCTAATTCGGTCATTGACGCAGCGCCCGGTTTGCCCTACGTAGGAGTGACCGCATGAGAGGGGTATTTCATACACCACCCCTTCGGCGCTGTCACATATATTGAGTCTAAAATAAAATTAAGAAGGGAAGAGGTGTGAAGAAGATGACGTGGATTACAAACACAACCACACGAAGAAAGAGACTGACACCACAAGCGCTAGTGGTGTCTCAGTCTCTTTCTTCGTGTGGTTGTGTTTTCTGTGCGCTTGTACGTGTTTGCAATGCACCATCTCGCCCCACACTCCGTGCTCCTAGACGTGGATTAACCGAAGAATCAAGAAGATGAGCAAGAAGCATTCTGCGAGGTAGAGAGAGAAGATTGGTGGAGAAGCATTCGGTGAGATGGAGAGAGATGATTGGTGAAGTGAAGAAGGATTAGACGATGACGAGGCTTACGTGGACTGACGCCAAGGCTATAAAAGGACGAGGGAGAGCGAGGCACGGGGGGGAAGAACAGAGAAGCGGAGGCTCCGGCGATTCAGGGACGCTTCGGCTGGAAGAGAGCGACGCCGGCTACTGCTCCGGTGAGCTCGCGTTCTACGGCTTCGCATCGTGGACTTCCTGCCGCGCCTGAGCCCGTCCCGGGGAGTCTCCCTCCCAAGTACTGAGGGGCTGAGTAAGACGGAGGAGCGAACTTTAAAGCGCCTGCAGACAGGTACTCTGCTCTGTCCTGCAATCTTAAAGCATTAAGATCCTAACACGGATGGGCGATGCCCGTACTGTGGGGAGACCTGTGATATCTTCCACATGGTGTGGGCATGCACTCAAAATCCCCACCTCCCCCCTTCCCCTACCCCTTCCAGAGAGGCATGGGAGACTGCCCTCCTCAACTGCTCCTCGCTTGAGTCCCAAAGGGCTCTGGTGAAACAGGCGAGAGACGGGGCATTGTCATGCGATGTCCCGGACTAGGGACGCCGACCATGTAGCGGGGCCACTCTGTGACTCCCAAACTCTATTGCAGCAATTAAATGTTTTCACCACCACCACCGGGGAGTCAACGGAGGACGCTACCACTTGCGACGGCCAGGGGTGTCTCCAGCGCTGTTGCCACCCGTCCGGGTGGTGCCCCCAACGCCAACACCGGCATCACCTCCACGGGCGCTTGGACCAATCGTGAGCACGAACGCCGACCGCTAACAGTAGAATGCTAGTTGTAGACGCTCGTAGCAGTGTACCCGGGTCGTGTGTGTTTATAGCACTTGTGTTTTGTGTTAGTTTTGTCAGTTTTTTGTTGTAATGTGTGTGCCATGTAGGGGGCATTAAATGTGCGTCTGTGTGGGTACCCTGTCGCCTAGTCCATTTTTTCGGTCCGAGTGTTCTCCGGGGTTTCTGTGACAAAGATAAGTGGCGAGCCTGTGCCAGGATTTATTTTTTTTTTCTTTTTGCTTTGTCTCAGATTTTCCCGATCACTCGACGGTAGAAAGTATGGATTTGGCAAAAACGTTAGAACTGGAGCTCAAGCTAGGGATAAGCAAAGAAGAGGCGATGCGTCTCCGTGACGAGGAGAGAGAAGAGGAAAAAGGCAGAGAGAGGAAAGGGCGCAAGCACGCGCAGATGCTCGCGAGGCAGAAGAGCGAGAAGAAAAAAGAGCTCGCGAGGCAGAGAGAAGAGCTCGCAGGGCAGAAGAACAGGAGAAAAGGAGGATAGAACGGGAGAAGGAGTTTATTTTGTGGAAACAGGAGCATGTCGCGGGAGGATATGAGATCACGGACAGTGATCAGCGTTCCTTAGCGGGTAGAGAATCTCCTAGACAGGCCGAATTTGTCCAAGGAAGCTGATGGGTCCCTTCGATGACAAAAGAGATGATCTGGACGCATATCTGCAACGGTTCGAGCGGATAGCTTTGGTGCAATGCTGAGAGCGCAGTTAATGGGCCACGGCATTGAGCGTGTGTTTACTCGGAGAGGCGCTGAATGTGTTTGGAAGGATGCCTGCGGCTGACTCCATTGTCGACGAGAAAGTCAAAAAGGCGCTCCTCCAAATATTCAGGCTTACGGCAGAGGGTTTTCGTGAGAGATTTCGCACCGCCAAACCTGAGGATTCGGAAACCGCTAAGCAGTTTACCTGCAGGCTGACCAACTTTTTTGATAGGTGGCTTGAGATGTCAATAATAATAATAATAATTGGATTTTGGGGAAAGGAAATGGCGCAGTATCTGTCTCATATATCGTTGGACACCTGAACCGCGCCGTAAGGGAAGGGACAAGGGAGGGAGTTAAAGAAGAAGGGAAGAAGGAGGTGCCGTAGTGGAGAACTCCGGAATAATTTCGATACAGAACGCAGGACCAAGCTGCATTCGTTGTCGACTCTAGGGTAGAACTTGTCACGCCACGTGACGTTCCACAGCTGAAAGGAGAGCAAACGCCGCAGGAAAATCAGGCAGTGAGTGGAACACCCAAGTCGAAAGCAGCAATGCCGGTGGTGGTTGGGCAAATAGGGGACCGTCCTATATTGGTGCTCAGAGACAGCGGAGCCAACACAGTCTTGGTTCGGAGAAGCCTGGTGAAGGACGAGGATCTTACAGGGGAAGCGTCGGTCGTCACTCTTGTAGATAGCACAGTAAGGTGCCTTCCTGAAGCTAGGATTCTAGTGTCCATGCCATATTATACTGGGCAGGTAGTGGCAAAATGCGTAGACCAACCCATCTACGATCTCATCCTGGGAAACATTACGGGTGCAAGAAGTGTCGAAGACCCTGATCACGAGTGAATGATGCTCGACGTTGAAGAACGTCCAAAGATGGAAAGGCCCGCGACAGCTCAGACGGGTGCAGTCATTTTCTCGCTGGCAGTGGAGACAAGATTCAAGCGACAGCCCGAGCAACGCAGCGTCCGCTTTCTACTCCTGTTACGATGTGTCTGAGCGTAACACCAGTCGAGATTGCAATAAGGCAAAGGGAAGACCCGAACTTGAAGGCCTGCTTCGAAAGAGTCCGGGAAAAAGTTAAAAGAAAGAAGAGTTGTACGGCATTCGAATACCAATTGGTAAATGGTCTTCTGCACAGGGAATGCATATTTAGTTTAGGAAGGCGGGTCCAACAGCTTGTGCCACCGAGAGATATGCGAGAGACCGTGCTACGCTTAGGACATGACACCATTATGGCCGGACACCAGGGTGTTCAATAAACGGTGTCTAGGATCACCGAGGAGTTCTTCTGGCTAGGTGTTCAGAGTGACGTTAAGCGTTTTGTTCGCTCATGTGACGTGTGCCAGCGCACAATTCCGAAGGGAAGAGTACCTCTGGGCAAGATGCCAGCCATCGACCTACCGTTTCAGCGAGTGGCTATTGACATTGTGGGGCCAATTTCTCCAGTATCCGCCAAAAGCAATATATATGTGCTTACTCGGGTTGACATGGCCACTCGTTATCTTGACGCTATTCCACTGAGAAATATTGACATCAAGTGGCGGAGGGTCTTGTGGAAACGTTTTCGCGTAATGGGTTCCCGAGGGAAGTTTTGAGTGACCAGGGCTCGAACTTCACATCGGAACTAATGAATATGGTTAGCCGCCTTTTGTCAGTAAGGCAGTTACTGACGACGCCTAACCATCCCATGTGTAATGGGCTTGTAGAGAGGTTCAACGGCACCCTCAAAAATGTGATCAAGAAAATGTGCCAGGGGAGAAATACTGACAATAGTGAAAACAGCGCTAAAGAAGAAGCCGGAAGGCGAAACGAGGAAGTGACAGGAAAGCGCGCTGACTGACAACTGAATTTATTGAGCGAAACTCGCGCAATATATAGGAAGGCAGTGGCTTATATAGACAGATGCAGTCAACGTCACATGATGCAAAGAGCCAGAAAGCGATAAAAACATAACAAGGTGATGAAGCCAACAGTGAACGGAATCTCAAAAGGGGTGGTAACAAAAAGGAAACTACACTCAATGACTATACACAGTTAAAGTCACATGGTGTAAAGAGCCATAAAAGCGATAAAACCACAACAGGGTGAAAAGGCTAAATGTCCTCAGAAACTCAAAGGGATGGTAACAAAAACTACATGTTGACTTAAACAGTTAATGTCACAAGGTGTAAAGAGCCATAAAAACCGACAAAACATCTATAGCAGATAATAAGGGTAAAACCGATAAAAAACTGAAGAAATGGAATTGTGGAAAGAATAAAAATTGACAGAATGTAGCAACGTAAGGCTAAAAAATTCACAGACCTTAACAAAAAACGATGCAACAGTGACACTCAACGATTGAAACACGCGTAGTTAACAATAAAAATTTTAGCAATGTTGTTCCGAAAAGGCAAGTTCACTTCCGTACAAGGATTTAGACGCGTCACTGACACATTCCAAGCCCTTTTTTTTTATAAAGAAAGCTTCCTTCAATTCCCGGGCTACACTGTCTCTACTCCTATCAAGAACTACAGTTTCGCGTAAACGAGGCATGCATTTACACTCCTTGCAATGAAGCGCTAGATTAGAGCCAGTGCCATTTTCAAGTGAGCGCTTATGTTCCCTTAAACGTTCGTTCAAGCACCTTCCAGTTTGTCCAATATAAACTTTGTCGCATGTAAGCGGTATCTGGTAAATCACCCCTAGCCTACACCTGACGAACATGTTGGCATGCTTTACGCAACAGGTTTGCTGTCTCGGCTTTTCGTTATTTATCCTGTGACACAACGTAGATACCTTGCAAGGGGCAGAAAAGAAAACGGGAATCTCATATTTATTCGAAACCTTTTTCAAATTATGTGCAACCCGGTGGGAATACGGGATAACGGCTGGCCTCACCCTCCTATTGCTTTCCTGAGTAACTTTCTTCTCCTTGCCTTTAACTTTTTGAAGCAGAGTTTAAGTCACTGCCGAAATCACAGTCTGCGGAAAACCTGCCTGCAGTAACCGGGCGGTCTGCAGTTGGAAGCTCTCTTGCATGCAATGCTCGCATGATTTTGTTAGTGCAGATCCTAATCCGGATGTGGCTATGGCTCGTTTAACTGTTTTTGAGTGAGCTGACTCGTAGGACAACAGCTCTTTTTGACTTCGAGGCATGTACATCCAACAGTATCTATCTCGTACCAAGGATAGTTCCAAGTCCAAAAACTGTAACTTGTTGTTCTGAGGAAATTCACAAGTGAATTGCAAACCATGGCTCAGTTCATTAAATGTATCTAGAATTTCATCCACAGTGGCTCTATAACCTGGCGCGTCTTGCTTGGCTAACACAACTAAAAAATCGTCGACATACCTGAAAACCTTTAAAACTTTGCTCGTGTCGAACCTATCGTCCAGATTTTCGTCAACTGCTGCGAGAAAAATATTACTTAACACTGGCGCTACACAGGACCGTATACAAATTCCTTTCGTCTGTATGTACACCTGATTGTCAAACTCGACCACAGTAGCACTAAGGTAGAATTCCAACAAAGAAAAAAAATTCTCCATTGAGATACCCGCTGAATTTTGAAGCAACACACCTTTCTTTTCAATGCAAGACTGAACAGCTGAGAACAACTCATTGTGTGGAATGGAATAGAAAAGGTCCTTGGCATCTACCGAAAACATGTTTCCAATGCCTTTGCAGGATTGAAAGAAAGCTATAATTTCCGTCGAGTTCTTCGTACCGAAGGGATCATCAACGACAAGCGAGTTTAAATGCCTTAAGAGGTATTTCCTAATAAGCCTTTGGTAAGTGTAGCGCTCACTAACAATGCACCGGAACGGAACCTCCTCTTTGTGAGTCTTTGCAGAAAAAAACATGCTAAAAGTTTTTTCTCTGCACTTATTTATAGTGTTTGCCAACTGCACCAGTTCCAAGTTATTGCAGAGGGCGACAGCTCGCGATTTCACTTTACTCGGCTTGAGGCTCGTCTGAGTGAAGTTCTTTTCCACCGCACAGCGGGTCTTTTCTCTGTAGATTCCGTGCGGCACCACGACAAACCCTCCTTCAAGAATTAAAGGCAAGGAGAAGAAAGTTACTCAGGAAAGCAATAGGAGGGTGAGGCCAGCCGTTATCCCGTATTCCCACCGGGTTGCACATAATTTTAAAAAGATTGCGAATAAATCTGAGATTCCCGCCGTCTTTTCTTCCACTTGCAAGCTAGCTACGTCGTGTCACAGGATAAATAACGAAAAGCCGAGACATCAAACCTGTGGCGTAAAGCATGCCAACATGTTCGTCAGGTGTAGGGTTGGGGGATTTACCAGATACCGCTTACATGCTACAAAGTTTATATTGGACAAACTGGAAGGTGCTTGAACGAACGTTTAAGGGAACATGAGCGCTCACTTGAAAAAGGCACTGGCTCTAATCTAGCGCTTCATTACAAGGAGTGTAAATGCATGCCTCGTTTACGCGAAACTGTAGTTCTTGATAGGAGTAGAGACAGTGTAGCTCGGGAATTGAAGGAAGCTTTCTTTATAAAAAGAAAGAGCTTGGAATGTGTCAGTGACCCGTCTAAATCCTTGTACGGAAGTGAACTTGCCTTTTTGGAACAACATTGCTAAAATTTTTATTGTTAACTACGCGTGTTTAAACGTTGAGTGTCACTGTTGCATCGTTGTTTGTTAAGGTCTGTGAATTTTTTAGCCTTACGTTGCTACATTGTCAATTTTTATTCTTTCCACAATTCCATTTCTTCAGTTTTTTATCGTTTTTACCCTTATTATGGGCTATGGATGCTTTATCGGTTTTTATGGCTCTTTACATCTTGTGACATTAACTGTTTAAGTCAACATGTAGTTTTTGTTACCATCCCTTTGAGTTTCTGCTGACATTTAGCCTTTCCACCCTGTTGTGGTTTTATCGCTTTTATGGCTCGTTACACCATGTGACTTTAACTGTGTATAGTCATTGAGTGTAGTTTCCATTTTGTTACCACCCCTTTTGAGATTCAGTTCACTGTTGGCTTTATCACCTTGTTTTGTTTTTTATCGCTTTTTGGCTCTTTGCATCATGTGACGTTGACTGCATCTGACTATCTTAGCCACTGCCTTCCTATATATTGCGCGAGTTTCGCTCAATAAATTCAGTTGTCAGTCAGCGCTCTTTCCTGTCACTTCCTCGTTTCGCCTTCCGGCTTCTTCTTTAGCGCTGTTTTCACTATTGTCAGAATGAAATTCTGCGAGAAATACTGATTGGGATAGATAGCTCCCAGCTCTTTTGTTCGCTTACCGCGAAGTACCGCAAACGAGTCTTGGTTTCTCGCCCTTGGAGAAGTTTTATGGGAGAACCATTGAAGTCCACTTGCAATACTCAAGGAGCTGTGGGCTAATAAAGAGATAAATTAGGTCTCAAGACAACATACACGTATGTTATTAAGTTGCTGGACATGTTGAAGGAAACATGCAGGCTTGCACATCAGGTCCCGGAAAGGGCGCGCGAACGCTATGAAGGATATGGTCACAAGAAAGCCATTCTCAGAAATTTGAATCTGGGCGACAGGGTTCTTGTACTGCTACCCACGTATCATAATCAGTTGATGATGCGATTGAAGGGCCCGTACCTTATGACGCGGAAGAAAAAGGACATGGATTATGAGTTATTGAGAGTTGACACTAAGAACGTTTTTCGTGTAAATACGTTGAAGAAATACGAAGAATGTGGTCCCGTACGGTACACCACCAAGGTAGCATGTACGGTAGTGGCCGAGGAGACAGGTGATGCTGGCGAGGTGCCCACGTGCAGTGGGCAGAAAAATGCAGGAGGGGATGAGGTACTAATAAAGCCCAATGTGAATGATGTTACGATCACAGCACTACTGCAAATCAAGGGGAAGACGTTTTCGGATGGGCCAGGCAAAGCGGAGGTCATATGTTAGAAATTAGACTTGTACACAGATAAAGCTAACTTAACAGCTCTAGGTATATCTGGGATGTATCGTGTTGTTGTTGCTGTGCTAATGTATCTCTTTGATTTATCTTGTTGGTGTTGCTATTGTTGGTGTTTTGTGATTTTGCTAGGGATTATGTGATGGACATCAACATGTTTATTAAGGACTCTGTACGGATAACGGCAGTGGAGCGTTAGTGTTCTTAAAACGCAGTTTTGTATGCTATGTTAGTGGTGTGCTCTTGGTGTGTGCTGGACATCTGCGGTGTGTTGTGTGCTGGGTCCAGAATCGCCACAGAAGAAAGTCGGTTGGCTGGATGTCTTGAAGATGAGGATGACGTGAGCAGTTTTTCATAAAAGAACTCTTGACAAGGGAGCCCTTGTCACATATAATAACGATACGAAAATAAACTTATGAAGGAAAGAGGTGTGAAGAAGACGTGGATTAACCGAAGAATAACGCAAAAGAAGAAGCAGTCGATGAGGTGGACAGTGATGATTGGTGAAGTGAAGAAGGATAAGACGATGACGAGGCTTACGTAGACTAACGTCAAGGCTATAAAAGGGCGAGGGAGAGCGAGGCACGGGGGGAGAAACAGAGAAGCGGAGGCTCCGGCGGGTCAGGGACGCTACGGCTGGAAGAGAGCGACGCCGGCTACTGCTCCGGTGAGCTCGCGTTCTACGGCTTCGCATCGTGGACTTCCTGCAGTGCCTGAGCCCGTCCCGGGGAGTCAGCGGAGGAGGCAACCACCTGCTACGGCCAGGGTTGTCTCCAGGGCTGTTGCCACCCATCCGGGTGGTGCCCCCAACGCCAAAAACACCGGCATCACCTCCACGGGCGCTTGGACCGGGAGCTTATACGACGCAGCCAGCGACGCCAGCCCAAGCACGTCGAACGCCGCCTTGACGCCGGCTACTGGATACATACAACGCCGCAGCCGCACAGAACCAACTGTGCAGCACGAAAGCCGACCGCTAACAGTAGAACGCTAATAGTAGACGCTGGTAGCTGAGTTCCCGGGGAGTGTGCATTTTTATTCTTTGTGTTTTGTTTTAGTTTCGTTAGTTTTGTGTTCTAGTGTGTGTGCCACGTAGGGTGTATTAAATGTGCATTTGTGTGGGTACACCTGTCACCTAGTGCATTCATTCGGTCCGAGTGTTCTCTGGGAAGATCCGCGACAGGCGCACTTCATAAACGGTCGCCCATGCTTAGTACCGCATCCTTTTTCCTCTTCACGTATTCTTTCGAGACGCGAGCATAATCTTCCGAGCTTTTGGGGGGCTGAAAAAACAAGCGGCACCCCATTCGGCTTGCGACCTTCTTTAAATTGTGAGCCATGTATCAACCCAGGTATCACCACCTCTTCTAGACAGCGATCTTCCCCAGCTCTAACCGCCATGGTCTTCATTTTTTGTTGTAGGCTTTCGGCGACTGCCATAGCAACCGAATCAGGGAATCCGGCTGAAGACAGCCTGGCCAATTGGGTCTGAAAGTTAGCCTGCATCCTGTGAGGGCACGATTTCTTGAGGGCGGATTTAAGGCAAAGTGAAGCAATTTCCCTTTTTATCAACTACAAATGGGTGGAGTCATACGGCAGGAGCCCTTCTTTTGCACGAGGAGCAAATCCCCAACAAAGCAACAATGCAGATCATCATAAAACTCAATATTTATATTTAGAAACTGCAGGCAGTTACCCTCAGGCACTTCACAAGTGAATTGCAAGCAATTTCTATGTTGTCGTAATAAGGTTAAAATATCATGCACTCTCTCTTCGAAGTTCACACTTCCGTCCTTAGTAAAAACTATCAAAAAGTCGTCCACGTTTCTAAACACTTTAAACGGTAAAACCTGATGTAAAACTTGATAAATTAAAAAAAAATTATTACACAATACCGGCGCCACACTTATTCTGTACATATGCCGGCTTTTTGCAGAACACACTGCTTGTCAAAAGTTATAAATATGGCCAGGCTGTCTTCAGCCTGATTAGGTTGTGATGGCAGTCGCCGAATGCCTACGACAAAAAATAAAGACCATGGCGGTTTTTTCAGCCCCACAAAATCTCGGAAGCCTATGCTCGCGTATCGAAAGAATACGTGAAGAGGAAAAAGGATGCGGCACTAAGCATGGGCGACCGTTTATAAAGTGCGCCGAAGGGGTGGTGCATGAAATACCCCTCTTATGCGGACACTCCTACGTAGGTTAAACCGGGCGCTGCGTCAATGACCGAATTAGGAAATGTGAAAGAAATGTAGAGCAAGATAAAGAAGTTCCAAACATACCCAAGCATATTAGGTCCTGCCCGTCACGCTCCTGTGAGCCATGTTTTTCAGGGGTGTGGATTGTAGCTACCAGTAAAGATACGAAAGCGCGGGAATTAATCGAAGCTTTTTTAATCGAAGAGAAAGGGAGCATGAGCGACAGCGATTCATCCGTATTTTTGTATAAGGCTGAAAATAATTTTTTAACCAGTGCACTTGCATATCGATCTTGATCTGATTGTGTTCCTTGCGTCTAAGACAGCAGTATAAGTGTGTGGTGTGCCTCCGAATAAAGCAGTTGTAAGTGGCGGTTTTTCCGGTATCCTTCCTTGTGTCTGTGTGTATTCGCGCGTAGTACCTCTGATGAGACACAGAAAATCCCCGATGGCTTTTAGTTGCGCCTACAGCAGAAAGCATTCCCTGGAACAGGGAATGCCTTTTGAAAGAGACGATCAAATGAAAAAGCTCTTTCAAAACAACCGAAAAGGCTGTTGAAGCGGAAGGCATTCCGTGGAACAGGGAATGCCTTCCGCTTCAACAGCCTTTCCGGTTGTTTTGAAAGAGCTTTTTTATTTGATACCGCACGACGGACGACTGACGTTTTTATGTTCAAAACTCTGGAATTTGCAGTTGGTTACTCTGTTGCTCCTGGGCTGTGTGACATTATTATGGCTGTTTTAGAAAGATGATTAGAACTAGACCTTTTAAAGCACCCTTTATTTCGTCTGGATCGTTATGTCAATGACTTTATGATCTTTACAGTGCGTCCACTAACATTCTTAACCATTATCCTCTGAGGGGCAAGGTTTTCTTTTTACTCGTGAAATGACAAGGGACAACCACATCCAGTTTTTAGACGTAAGTTTGTACTTCACCGATGCCCACGTTTGCAGGTCTTATAGCCCAATGTCAAACAAAAGTCTACCGCCATGCAAAAGGGCTGACTTCATTTTGGCGGTAAATATCAGCGCGAACGCCCGAAGGACACAGAAAGGGGACAAAACATGTGTCCTTCGATCGTTCGCGCTGAATTTCACCGCCAAAATGAACTACATACAACTCGCCCAACTCGCCATTCTTCTGGCTCACTCCGAGCTAGTTAATATGGCATCTTCATGTCTAGCTGTCTCTCCGCCTTACAGAAGCCTTGTGCCCACACCATGTCCCATGTCATCCACTTTTCAATGTCAAGTTGAGCGCCTTCTTCTCTGCTGGCTACCCACATCATCTAATTTTCAGCACTTGTAAAAGCCTGCTTCAAAGGCTAAAAACTTCATCTAAACGAGGACAACGCTCGGAATCCGTGCCACCATTTCTCATGCCGTATTTTCGTTTTGTTTCTAAAAACATTAAGAAGGTTGCAGAAAGGAACAGGATCGGCGTCGTTTTCTCGGCGCGCTATGAACTGAAAAAATTGTTCACATTACTGACGAGCAAAATAAAAAAAACAACACTTGCAAGGAGAACCGCCATAGCGAGTTCACTAATAGATTTTCGAAGTTATTTATGAAATACCTCTCTCGTGAGGACGGTTCTATATAGGAAAACCCGCCCGTTGTTTTATTGAGCAAGCTCTGAAGTACAAACGATCCCTACGCACAGCACGGGCCGTAATATCTACCCTGCACTTTAAGGGCTGCGACACTGGAAATTGTTGTCCTTATCTGGAGAAGACAAAATTCCTTGCTAAGGGAAAAAGAAACAGAAAGAGAGGTTATCAAGGCTTTTGTCACCTCCAAAAGGGGTGGCAACTGTGTCAACTCGACTTCTTTATCTATCTAGGAAAGAGATAGAAATCTTAGATGGGCACAACCGGGCTTTTGGTCAGTCCTAATGAAACGTGGCCCGTTGATGTTGTCTTCCCACAACACATGGTATTTTTGCGAGTGTATCGTGTTTGTTATTTTGCGCCTGTTCTTGTCCCGTAGTCTTCGAGCATGTTTTTTTTTTGGCTTTCACTATGAACTGACTAGCCTCTCAACATGTCTTATTTCTTCTCAGCCGATCAAAACCAAAGAATGTTTTGCTTGAAGAACGAGACGATACTTACGGTCGGGTCGTTGGTGCACCTTTTAAAGATCTTCTTGGTCACTCTTGCTTAAAACGCACTGTTTAAGTGCTAGTAGGGCATGTGCAGGTATTGAAGACACGTAACTGCAGATCGGACCCCTGCTAAGTGTGCAAGAAACTTCTTCAGGTAACGCATCATCTCCCGGAGCTACAAAGCCCATTAGTCTTTGCCCATTAGCATTGCTTGTTGTTCTGGTAGAGGCGGCGGCTTGAAGGCACTGAGCCGACTAAAATTCAGCCATCTGGGTTGCAAATCTTCTGGCAGAGCGCAGCTTGATTTCAGCTAACAGCTAACCAGGGCGGATTGAACGCATAGCAGAGCGTTCGCAAAACCTCTAGGAACCTGCGCACTTAACGCCAAAGCTCCGATATTAAGTGCCTACATATTTGCTTCAGAAAGCCCACTCGTGGCTTGAGGATGCCGAACACTGCATTTACATCTTTGGGTGCGCGTTCCTTTCGCAGACAGAAGGCGAGGTACTTGGCGCGACAAGTTGATCTGACGGTGGGGTTCACACCGGCGTAGACTTCCACAGGTTAAAGGTGCACTAAAGCGGAATCTGAACTCTTTTTACTGCGGGAATTTTACATAAACGTTGCGAACATTCTTAGAAACTTCGAATTATTATCCTGTGCGGTCGATTGCCCTAATTAAATTGGATTAAACGTCCCGGCTCCCGCCCTTTTTTGAACTGAACGCGGTAGGTAGGCGGAGTCAACCAACGCGTGGAGTGCCTTCCAGCCAGTCCAGTGTGGGCTTTGCTTTCCCTTTCATTTTGTATTTTAGGTTTCTGTGAATAAACGGTTTCAGTAACAAGCAATATAGCCTCAACTTAGGCTCACGGAAATAAAAATACACGTGGACTATTTGATGTCCGTACGACTCCATCGATGGCAGAGCGGCAAGTCGCCGCGGAACTGGCTGACGCGTTGGTTAAAACCGCATTCAGTTAAAAAAAAATAGGCGGAAGCCGGGACGCTTAATCCGATTAGGGCAATCGGCGGCACAGGACAATAATTAGAAGTTTCTATGAATGACCGGAACGCGTAGATAGGGGTGTCGCGGTAAAAAGTCGACTTCAGATTCCTCTTCAGTGCACTTTTTAGGAGGAACAGTCATAAAACGGTCCTCTGTGCTAGACAGGTAGCTTAAAAGGATTTCTTGCCGGACAAGTTGGTCCATAGCTAAGCACAAATTTCGCGCAGATAAGAGACGAGCATAACAAAAAGCAATGACGACAGAAAGTGCGAAAACTGCCAAGTGTTTAACGCACTTCTTTAATCAGTTGTTGTGCGTCCCTATAGTGGATGATGTGCAATAAAATCTGTAAACAGCAAGGAAGGTTCCGGAAGCTGGTGAAGTTTTTCAAACTCCTCGCTAAATAGGCGTTCATGGGGTGTGATATGCAGACAGCGTATTATTGCTAGTTTTCTCAAAATTAGGGCTCGTATAGCCGCCGCCTCTAATTGATAACCAGCGGAAAGTTTTGAGGGACAATTGGTTTCTGACCTAGGGCGTCTCGATGCCAGCGCAGCTTTTCAGGGTGGGGACACCCTTTGATCATCCCCGAGCCGCCTCTGCGCCTTGTTGCCTCTTTCCCGCCGGCCGTCAAGCTGAGCGGAAGCGCATCGCCTTCTATTTGCTGTCTTTGCGGTGTTGTGGTGCGAGAGCTCGTATTTTATGTGATCCCTTGTGATGTGCGCGCTTGTTAACGAAACATGACGGGCTGTTGTGTCCCTCTGTGCACTGGATCGAACGCAAAAGGGCAGCGCGTATTTCGTTACCACCGCGATGCCGAACGAAGAAATGGGCAGCACAAGTAAAACGTGACGGCTGGGAACCGACGGATGCAACTAAGATATGCCAGGCAAGGCTCTTGATTTTGCGATACATTGTTATGAATAACGTCCGTTTCTATTGCTTTTCATCATCTCAATACAGCAGCATGCATATGTTGGTGTGCCTTTTGTTGTGATCACGCTGCAGTATGGTGTGATCGCCGTGTTTGACTCGTTCCAACGGCGTGGGTTTATTCTAGACGTGTGAGCTGCGCATTTTTTTTCTATCTAGAAGTATTGGGGCGCTTATAAACTCGGTACGTTTCTGAGTTCGTGTATTGATCTCGATAGGCATGAGGGGTTTATTTATTCGTCGACTCGGGTGTGCGGGAAGAAAGTACACTACGATTCTGCTTGCCACCTCATCTTTCAATGACATGCTGTGCTTCGTTTTTCAATCTTACAGCTCCACTTTGAGCAGGATCAATATAAATTAAATCGTCTGGATGGACGACGGCTGCTCAAGTTGAATGCCTTGCCTACTCTCTTCGATTTCAGGCGTACGTAAACATGAATTTGTTATTTTTTATCTTTTGCTATTGTGAGAAATCTTCTAAAGGTTGCAGTCGCGCGAACTTTTCGTGTTTGTTTTCCGCAGACTGCACTCGTTTAAGCTTTGCTCACGGAGTGTGCATATGTTGCGTTGCATGCATTGCTCATTATGTAGAAGTTTAGTTGAAGTTACACGTGTGTTTGTAATATGCAAGCGTATATTTGATTATTGTATTTGGCTGACTGAATATTGAATCCTTAATTATGTCAGAAGTATTACAAATTATTAGCAGCAGGGGTCTTGAGCTTCCCATGATATGCACTTGTTGTGTTATCATTGCCAGTTCCTTAATCACGTGGCTCTCATGGGCAACAAGCTCTGTGGGCCGTCTCTGCTTTCAGGGTGGATTCATTGTTTTTTATGAACTTATTGCTCTCATTGGTTACGACATTTTTCTCAAAGGTGTAGTCCTCATTTTTTCGCCACTTGTTTGTGTAGTAGATACTGAGGCTGCACTAACGGCACACAAGCTTCGAAGTTTAAGCTAGGTTGTTTTAGATATACAGCATTTCCATATTTATTGATATTTGTAAGTTTCGCTTTTGCAACTCGTCCCAGCCATAGAAAGCCTCTGTGTCAGCGAACGCTGCCCACGACCCTTGTCGTCGATGCTTCAGAGAGTTCGTCTGTTGCACAAGGGGATTGTGACAGTAGTGACTCCGATATTGCTGAGCAGTGCAAGACAGTGGTGCAGTCTGATGATGTCTTTTCTCTGCAACCAATTAAGCGAGCTGATCAAAAAGTTGCAGGACTTGCAAAAGAAGAAGACTGCACTCAATGAGCAGCTGTTAATCAAAATACTGCGACATATTACTAGCGTTAAAATAGAGAGGACAAAGAGCAGAAACACACAGGACAGACGCTGTCCTGTAGCGTCTGTCCTGTGTGTTTCTGCTCTTTGTCCTTTGTATTTTAACGCTAGTAATACGTCACAGTCTGTGGATCAAAAGCACCAACTAGCACAACTTAATTCTTTAAGCAGCTGTTACGTTCCAAGAAGAAACTAAAGAAAGAAGCAAAGCGAACAAAGCGTCTTCAAGAAAACGTGTCTGCTTTGACTTCAAACATCAAGCTTCTAAATGAGGAGCAGAAGTCTTCCTTGCATAAGCGGAACAGAAAGAGGTGCGTGTGGAGTGCCGAGACTGTGAAGAATGCTCTCCAGCTCAAGTTTGCCTGCGGCTCAATAGGCTATGACGTTTTGTTAGAGCAGGGCAATCCTTTGCCTCCTAGAAGAGCTCTTTGCAGGCGGCTTCAACATCTGTCATTTCAACCTGGTGTCCTTAAAGAGATATTTGACATCATGGAAACAAAGGGTTGCAGCAATGACAGACATTGAGAAGGACAGTGTTCTGTTTTCGCACGAAATGGGAATAAGAAGAGGACTCGAACTTCACCGTGGCAGTGATGCATTCCTTGGAACGACGACGCTTCCAGAGATCAACCAACCTGTTAACCATGCAATTGTCTTTATGGTCGGTGGAATGAACACCCGATGGAAGCCGGTGATCGCCTACCTTTTCACCGGGGCATATTATTATTATTATTTATTAGTACCTCACAGGCCCCGAAGAGCATTGGGTGAGGGGGGCAAATACAGATGTACATACAGATGGAAAAAAAAAACCATAATATCGGTGCAAGCACGCGGTACAAGTCAAATACAAGAAAGGAACACGAAATTTATACAAAACCGAGTTAAAATAACATCAGACACGAAACAACGTTAAGAACAAATGAAACTGTTGTACATTTCGAACATCACTATGGCAATAAATGTATACATAGATGTTTTTTAAACTCACCAGGATCAATGAAAGAGATTATGTTGTCAGGAAGATCATTCCAGAGTTTTATTGCTCTAGGTAATGCAGAGGAATTAAACGACAGGGTCTTCCCATATATCCGGTTGAAGCTGAGTTGATTGTGTGAGCGTTGTGAAGAGCGGAAAGGTGATGCCAGAGGTAACAACGAAGGACGGGTGTGAACATATTTATGGAATAAACACAGAAGTGAAATGGAGCGACGAATTTCAAGTATCTGTATGTCATTAAGGTATTTAAGCTGGGATACACTTGCGAGGGGACTATAATTGCTAAAAATGTACCGGGCAGCTCTGCTTTGAATGGACTCGAGCATATCTATGAAATATTTTTGATGGGGAGACCATATAGGTGAGATAAATTCCAGCTGTGGGCGAACAAATGTAAAATATGCAAGTTTTCGAACGGAGCTAGGTGAGTTTCGAAGGTTCCGGCGTATGAAACCTAATGTCCTCGACGCTTTGTTGCAGACTGCAGAAATATGAGAAGACCATGAAAGATTTGGTGTGAACTGAATTCCAAGGTATTTGTACGACGTAACCCTTGATAGAGAGGTATTATTTATAGAGTATATGAAGTTAGAAACAACATGCTTGCGGCTAAAAGTCATTGATTTACATTTATTAGGGTTAAGAATCATTTGCCAGTTTTGACACCAATCAACAATAGTGTCAAGGTCATTTTGAAGGGTCAGGTGGTCAGTCTCAGAAGCGATCTTACGGTAAACAACACAGTCGTCTGCGAAAAGGCGTAAACGGGATGAAATGTTAGTGGGAAGGTCGTTAATGTAGATTAGAAAAAGTAAGGGTCCAAGTACGCTTCCCTGTGGTACGCCTGAGGTTACGTCACATAGGGATGAGGAAGAGCCGTTGACAACTGTGAATTGCTGACGTAATGAGAGAAAGTTTCGAAGCCAAGATAATGTGAGGGAATCAAGGGAAAGGGTAGATAATTTTATAAAAAGCCGGCCATGTGCAACTCTGTCAAATGCTTTTGAGAAATCTAAAAAAATGCAATCTGTTTGCTGGTTATCATCCATGTTGAAATGCAGGTCAGTAGTAAATTCAAATATCTGGGTATCACATGAGTAGCCTTTCCTAAAACCATGCTGATTTGAAAAGAAGAAGTCATTTCGTTCCAGATGGTTGTAAATGTGAGAAGCGATAATATGCTCAAGTAATTTACAGCATATGCATGTTAACGAAATAGGCCGATAGTTATCAGGAGAGTTTTTGTTACCCGTTTTGAAGACAGGGATGACTTTGGCTTTTTTCCAGTCAGTGGGCAGTTCTCCGGAGGATAATGATTGCTGAAATATATGACACAAAATCTGGCTGGAAATTGAAATGGTGTTTTTAAGTATCTTCGAGTTAATGTTGTCCACTCCGGCAGATGATGATAACTTTAGATTTTTAATTAGTGATGCGATACCCTCAGCACTAATGGTGATGGGCTCCATGAATGGGTAGTCAGACTCGAGAACAATTGGCATACTGGAATAATCTTCCTTAGTAAACACTGATGCAAAACATCTGTTGAACGCGGTTGGACATTCAGTGTCAGCTAGCGGCAAGTCATCAGTATTGTGTAGTTGTATGAGGTCATGTTTACTTTCGGGAGATATAGTCTGCCAAAACTTCTTAGGATTAGTCTGCAAAAGTGACGGCAGATCATGAGTGAAGCATTTGTTTTTGGCAGCGGTAACAGCAGAACAGTACGCTTTCAAACACAGTTTATATCTTTCCAACGAGGTTGAAGAAGGAGCAGATCTAGCTTTTCAGTATAGGCGCTTCTTTTTATTCCGTAATCGACGGAGGGTCTTGTTGAACCATGGATTTTTTATGTCATTAGCTATTGTAATCAGAGGAACATGTTTCTCTATCAGTGCAGATAGTTTGTGTTTGGAGAGCAACCAGTTTTCTTCGGTATATCGTTCGTTCCTTAGCGGGAAAAACACCTCATTGAAAAATGAGGCAAGTTCCGTGTTAATTTCATCATATCGTGCTTTACTATAATCTCTAATTTTTTTAGTTGTAATACCTGCGAACAAGCTCGGAACTAGAATATCAAACTGCAACACCTTGTGATCGCTAAATGCGTCAAGATACATAACCGGCCCTATGGTATCGGGAGCAGTGGATAGAGCTAAATCAAGAATGTTAGAACCACGCGTATTCTGGCTAATCACTTGAAATAAATTGAAATCTAGTGTTAGGTTGATGAATTCTGTTGCAGCATGACTAGTTGAAGACAAAGAAGGCCAATCTATTTCAGGAAAATTAAAATCACCCAACAAGTAGATGTTGCTAGGTGAACTGTGTTCGACAGCGGCAGCAATGCTAGACCGAAGATCATGAATGAAAGAAGTCGTACAATCGGGCGGACGGTAACACACTCCTGGAGGCACACTGAAAGACTTCGTGTTCCACTTGATACGTCTCTGCACACAAATATCGCTGCGTGTGTTATGTGTAACCTGTGATATGGGTCCGTCAAACCGTGCCATGTGGTGGGCTTTAAATCTCTCCTGCTCACGAAATTCAGTGGCTACATGCAGTGTACCACACCCTTGTGATGAACAAAAGGAACTTCATTTTATGCCGGACCCTGCGAATGTCCTCAAAAACCTAACAGAGCACCTTGTACGAAAGGACGCTATGCGCCTTAGTGATGAAATTGTATCCAAGCATGAATTACCAAGTGCTCATGTTTCCATACAGCATGTTGAACGTGTGACAGAGCTGCAGCGAGATGACCACCTACAGGTGGCCTCAAACCTTACTGATGTTCACATATCAAATGGCTACTTCACGAAAATGAAGGTTGGCATTGCCGTACAGTTTTTCAGAGAGGTACCACCGGTCATTCGGTTCTGGATTGAAAAAAAGGTGCTTCCTCCTGAAGCTGAAACAACAGGACGGTTGTTTGAGCTTAACTTTCAATGGTACACGCTCATGACAGCTCGCCATCCCGTAGTTGCTTTTAGCCATCTTGATGAAGCAAAACACAAGGAAGCCCTATCAACTCTGAGTCTTGCTTCAGATGTGATCAGGGGTCTGAAGATTGGCGTCAAGAGTGTATGGAAGCCATGCCAGTCTGGCGTCTTGAAGTCAACGGAAGTGGTAAAGAAACTACATGCTGTTCTTATTAACGAGCTTGGGTACACATTTGTGCTGACAGGAAGGCTCGCTCAAGACTTCCTTGAAAACCTGTTTTCAGTAGTACGGATGATGAATCCCGTACCGAGTGCTTATGATCTGAAAAACGCACTAAGAATAGTGTCGGTGAGCCAGTTCCTCAAGGCACTGATGGCGTATGGATACGAAATCGATGAAAGCACCTACCTTGTCGATTGTCTCTCACCAGAAATTAAACAGTTTCAAAGTATCACCCAGTCGGAAGAGGGCGATGAGAGAAGAGACTTCATTCTTGACTTAGAGGAAGTTTCTTCTCTTGAGGAAGATGTGCTCGCCCACTTGGTGAGCTTCTTGTTAAAGCCAAAAATCCGCACTGTGGAACACTGCTCTGTATGCATGCGCATGCTAGCGGCAGAAGAACATGGACAAGAACACCACCTTACTCAACTAAAGGAATATGTTAAAGGTGGTAGAAATTTAATTTATGCAAGCAGACAAGTGCTGGACTTTGTTTCTAAATGTGAAAGCGCTTTGAAGTCTTTTGCTGAAGCTCAAGATCTGAGCCATCTGAGAACACCACTGAAAGCACAGAAGGAAATTATTGCAAACAATGTAACCTTGCCAGAAAACACATGTTAGCACAAAGATGTGATCGAAAAATTTCTTCAGCGCTTTGTGTCCACAAGGCATCACATCTATCAGCGATGGCATAACACTCCAGAAAATTCAGCTGAGTGTTATGCTAGCAAGACTAGCAGGTGCGAGCCTCCAGTAAGGAAACTACATTTTAGCCTGATAACCTCGCTGAGACTTCATAACGTGAAGTAATGAGTGATTATTTTACAAATAAAATGTGTTTGATTGTTGAAGACCGTTCTTAGTGCATTTTTTTGCTGTTCTGTTAGCACTTGAGCTGCTTTTGGCGAACTTACGCGGCGTCTCCTCATTTTTCTCCTAGTTTTATAAATCTGACCGGTAACACACAATAAGAAACAAACATATTAATGAAAGTACTGCAAACAATGAATTTCATCCAAGTATACAATTCCAGTAATGTTTGTATGTCGTGTACGAGTGAAATGAGTAAATAAAAAGGGGTAACCACGGAAGCAAATCTTGCCAACTTCAGGTTGTGATGCAAGCGAAAAGTGTCGTGCAACCTCTCTGGAAATGAACAGACTATGCAAACAAATGCTTAAGAGATGGTAAAGCAGAAAATTTGCATTTAAATTACGGTGTTATCGCCCTTATACGCCCGCGCCCCTTTCTTTCTGCCCGATATTTAATCTGCACGCCCTGCAACTCCTAATTGGAAAGAACAAAGATGACGCCGAAAAGAGTCGGTGTCCCCACCCTGAAAGTGGAAGCGCGAGCATCGAGGCACCCTATTCTAATCGAAAGGACAACGCTTCCTGATGAGTGGGCGCTACTTTGTCTGTGCTTCCGGGCAAAAAAAAAACGTAATTTTTCAGAAAATATATGTGTGTTCGGTTTATGTGAGTTTCCTGCAGGTAACGTATGCTTGGTTGGTATTGCGCAAGCAATTCGTATATATCATCGAGGCTCTTAGCAGCCCTCGGAAGTACCACTGGATGACGTTCTTCGTAGTAGCAGGGTTTCGTGAGGAAGGACAAAGGAAAAGGCTGTTATTTAGACATCACTGCTTTTATGAACGCCTTGACAAGAGCATGTGTTTTCGGCTTGAGGTGTTACAGAAAGCTCCGCCCCTCTTTGGGCAACTCCTTGGACGCCTCTGACGCCGACGAGTCCGAAACCACATCCTTAGCCTCTGGTGAAGACCAAGAACGACTTGGAATTTGTCACGAGGTAGAGACTGCATCTCAGTAGCCTTTTCTGTACGAGATGTCGGTGAGAAGTTGCCCTGTAGGATGTTTAAGTTTATTGCAGCCGGTGGCGGGGGACCGAGATAGACGCGCATAAGCAAAGCTATACTGCGTGCCTTCCGATGGTAGACTTCGCCAGACACCCGGCGCCCAGCGCCAGCGTAAGGTCTTGAGGAGAGAAGCAAAAGCTTCTTTCAGGCTTCAGCAACTGTGATATTCTCCGTTTCCTTTAGTTCAATGATACGTCCTCCTTGAACACTTTGAAAGTTCTTGAGGAGACAGCGTGTGGCCCGTAACAGTTGGGGTATTTTGAATGGCAGTGGAGTTTTCGGTAGGGTGCTAATGTGCACAGCCACTTTGCTTTAGCTTCCCGCGACACGTAGTTGAGCCGTGCCCGCACTTATGCACTCGAAATATCTGCGTGGGTTTGGCACATATGTTCTCACTTTGCAGTGAATGAATTCCGCATTTACCGGCTCTCTAAGTTGTGCCCATGAAATAAAGAAACCTTGCCGGCAGGTAGTGGCACACTGAAAAAATGAGTGTTTATTGGTTAGTGTTACTGGCTTTAACACGAAACTGCAGAGGTCTCATGACTGGTCATAAAATGCCAGAGTGCGAGACTTGTAAACCGTCTTGCTCAGCACGTGTGCCTGATAAGACTACATTCCTCCCCTCAAGCTGAAGTAAGCGAGACGATGAGGTGGTTTCCGTCGGAAAGTCGAACGACGTGGTGGTTGTCGGTCTTCGGCTTTAGAGGTGCCTCCGTACCTTGCTGATCTTCTGCCTGCTGGGGGCTATAAGCCGAGCTTCATCTGTGGTCCGTAGTTGGCACGGCTTGCTAGGTGAGGACCCTGTGTCAAGCCGTAGCTGGAGTTTGCCTGCGTGGCGCCTCTGTTGTCTATTCGGTGTGGCCAGTGGAACCATGCGTGCCCCCGTCGTGGACACTTCTGTCACTGGCATCCACTTCCGAGCAGACCGAAACTGGCGGGACCATACCTGCATTCCAGATTTAAATTGTGGTGGTGTTCTTGCTGCTTCAGAAGCATGCTCGCCGTAACTATCATTTTCTGTCACCTTGGTGTCTGTGAGTGAAGTTATCAGCCTGGTTCGGGGACAGAAGCACAACATCAGTTGCGCTGGCAACGGTGTCGGTCTATAAAGGAATAAACACTTCATTAGTCGTTCTTGCAAAGTACCTGCCAGATTCTTTGGAAGCGCTTCTTTTGCTGTGCGCGCGGCCCGTTCCGCCATACCATTTGACTGCGGATGGTTTGAGGCTGCTCTGAAGTGCTTCCCGTGGCTTTCCTGCAAGAAAGTGAACATGCGGGGCCTAAAAACTGTGGTCCGTTACCCAATACTAAGCATTAGTGTAGGCCAAAAAGAGCGAAAATACCTTGCAGTACTAGAATGATGGTCTCGGATTTGGTGGTATGGCTTCGAAGGTATGGCCTAAGTTCCCTTCTCGGCATAAACCAACATGAAAACTTGGCAGCCCTTGATGATGCAACCTGTACCATGGTTTATTGCTTGTCGGCCATGCAGATGGAACTTGAGTTGGCGGCATGGGCCAGTATTCTATACATTGACGGAAACTTTGAACCAACACTTCGAGGTCCTAATAGAGTGCAGGATACCAAAAGATAGCCAGTGCTCTGTGCTTCATGGCATTGATACCGGGGTGACTATCGTGCAGTTCCTTTAGCATTCACCGCCGCGGGTGGCACCCGGCTACACTACTCGATGGCCATAGTAAATCAGATCGTGACTGGCCGTCAGCTGGTTAAGGCCGAGGTAAGTACGCCATCATGCGTTGCTATGCCGTAGACAGTGCCGTGGCTAGCCGCATGAGATCCACCCTCTGATATCATGAAGTGTATCGTCGGAGCCGCTGAGGTCCGCTAATTGCTGAGCGCAAATGGCCATGGAATTTAGGCCCCGCATATAAAGCACTTATTCCATGGGTTGTTGCCCCTCTCGACCTCCCACGCACGGCAGTGGTAGGCGACTTTGAGCGCCTGCGTTAGCATTTCGCTGTCCAGAGTGGCACTTGGGATCATACTGGTAAGCCGACCGTAGCAACGCCCACCGTTGAATTCTTACTGCGGCCATGAGTGGAATCAGCCTCTCCGGTCACAGTCCTGTCTGTGGCTTGTGATCCGTCACCAGTGTAAAATGCTTCGCCAGCAAGTAAGCATTTCGAAAGTTGATAACGGCGAACACCAATGCAAATTCTTCTTTCTTCAATTGTGAATAATTCCGCTCAGCCGGTGGCAGCCCTCACTACCGGAACAATGTAGGATAGTCCCGGTTATCAATTGGGTGTGACAGCACCGCGCCGACTCCCACTGTGAAGCGTCGCCTTCAAGCCGCAACGGCTTTTCTGGATTGTAGTGCACGAGATCTGGCATCGTTCAGGATGTGAACGTCCTCGCAAAGGTGTGTTGAAGCGATCACTGAATGGCAAGGCATCCAATTAGCTTAGACTTGAAGAGGGAACGGAAGAAGCTAGTGCCGAGAAAGTCCATTAACGAGTTAGCGATGATACGGAAAACAGAGGAATATAGGATATCGCTGCAGAACACATCATCATAATCATCAGCCTGACTACACCCACTGCAGGGAAAAGTCCTCACTCATGTCTCTCCAATTAACCCTGTCCTTTGGAAGCTGCATCCAACGTTTGCCTGCAAACTTCTTAATCTCATCCGCCCACCTAATCGTTTACGGCCCTCTGCTACGCTTACTTTCTCTTGGAATCCACTCCGTTACACTTAAAGACCAGCGGTTATCTTGCTTTAACTTTACATACCCTGCCCATTTCTTCATCTTGATTTCGACTAGCATGTCAGTAACCCACGTTAGTTCCCTCACCCACTCTGCCCGCTTCCGGTCTGTTAATGTTACACCTATCATTTTTCTTTGCATGGCTCGCTGCGTTGTCCTTAACATAAGCTGAACCCTTTTCGTTAACCTTCACATTTCTGCCCCGTAGGTGAACACCGGAAAAATACAGGTGTTGTACACGGTTCTCTTGAGGGATATTGATAAACTGCCATTCATGATCTCAGAGAACCTGCCATATGCGCTCCACCCCATTCTTATACTTCTAGTTATTTGCCTCTCATGTCCAGGATCAGCTGTCACTGCCTGCCTTAAATAGACGTGTTCCTTTGCCTCTTCCAGCACCACGCTACCAATTGTGATCTGCTGTTTCTTTGCTATACTGTTGAACATTATTTTGGTTTTCTGCATGTTATTTTAGACCCATCGTTCTGATCTGCCTTTGTGACTCATTTATCATACGTTGCAGCCTCATCTCCTGAGTGACTCAGCAAGGCAATGTCATCAGCGAATCGCAGATTATTTAGCTATTTTCTGCATTAACTCTTATCCCCAACGGTTCCGAATTCTTGCGTCCGAATACCTCCTGTAAACAGGCGGTGAACAGCATTGGCGAGATCGTATCTCCTTGCCTGACGCCCTTTCTTATTAGAACTTCATTGCTGACTTTATGGAGGACTATGGTAGCTGTGCAGTTGCTATGTATATCTTCAGGTATTTTGACATAAGCCTCTTCTACAGCCAGATTACGCAATGCCTGCATGACTGCTGAGGTTCTTACTGAGTCGAATGCTTTCTCGTAACCAATGAAGGCTATATATAGACGTTGGTTATATTCTGCGCATTTCTCTATCACCTGATAGACTGAAGAAGACGATCCTAATCTTCATGCAATGAATTATAAACTGAAACTTATCGTTACGGAGTGCGCCGTAGACGTAGGCGTTAGGACGGTTCGACCGGGTACCGGCAAGCAATATCAGGAGACGAAAGATCTCATTAACAAACGCCAAAGAATAAGGGCGTCTAACCCCTACATAGAGAGCAGAACTAGCAGAGCTATCAAAGCAGATAAATAAGTGCACGGTAGCTGACGTAAGGAACTTGAATAAGGAGATAATCGAACATGCTCTAAAGAACGAAAGTAGCCTAGAAGCGGTGAAGATGAAAATAGGCAGGTAAATACCAAATGTGTGGGCTAAGAGACAATGATGGCAATGTCATTAGCAATATGGATAAGACAGTTAAAGGAGCCGAAGAGTTCAACAGAAATCTACACAGTACCCAATCTAATCAGAACGTTAATGTGAGAGACAGGAGCGTAAAGGAGTGCGTCTTCTTGGAAGTAACGAAAGAGGAAGTAAACAAAGCCTTAGGAGCAATACAAAGGGGAAAAGCAGCTGATGAGGAACACGTAACAGCAGATCTGCTGAAGGACGCAGGCGAGATTGTGGTAAAAAAATTAGCCACCCTGTATACGCATTGCCTTATGACCTCGAGCATATAAGAAGCTTGGAAGAACGCGAACATTATCTTAATTCATGTGTAAGGAGACGCCAAAGACTTGAAAAATTAGACCGATAAGCTTACAGTCCGCTGCCTAATAGAGTCACGGCAACCTTAGACTTTAATCTATCAAATGATCAGACAGGCTTTCGTAAAGAATATTTCGCAATAGATCATATTCAAACTATCAATAAGGTCATAGAGAAATGAGCTGAATATAACCAGCCCCTATACACAGATTTAATTGAATACGAGAAAGCATTCGACTCAGTGGAAACCTCAGCAGTCATACAGGCATTGTGGAATCAGTATATATAAGAGCCCATGCAAAGAAAATACCTCTTCATTTTGTGTACGCTACTAACAACATATCATTATGAGAGGTGACAGAATATAAATATTTGGGACTAACAACCTTTCGTGGTCAAAGCACGTAGACGCTGTCGTAGGAAATTCAATGCAGAAACTCTTTTTCTTGAGACGCTCATTAAAGTCATCCCTACCTAGTGTTCGTCTATTGGCATACAATTCCCTCATCCGTCCGTTACTAGAATATGCTGTAATCATCTGGGATCCTTTCACGGTAACAAACATTCAGAAATTTGAGCGAATACAGCATAAAGTAGTTACATTTGTTTTAACTCACATGGCCGTGCATCTGTAAGTGAGCTCGCGAGGCGAAGTGGGTTACCCCCAATTGTTGAGCGCAATCGTGTTTGTCGAATAAATATTTTCTTCCAGCTCATAAAAGGTCATTATAAAGTTAATACTTCTAATTATTTTGCTTACTTCTTACGTTATAACACGAGGCAAAGGCATGCACTAACAATAAACCCTTTGAACGCACGAAATAACTGCTTTAAGTATTCTTTTTTTTCCGAGGACAATTATTGAATGGAATAAACTTAATAGCGAGACTGTTAATCATAATTGTTTATTGATGTTTGAAAAGTGCCTGCAAATGTTATGAATTTGAGTGTTTATATGTTTGTATTTTTTCCCACCCTGTTATGATCTGTACTAGATCGCAGTATCTCTAAATAAATGTAAATAAATTCATAAATACTAGAAGATATACACAGCAACTGCACAGCTACAAAATCCTCTATATAATCAGCAATAAAATTCCAGTAAGGAAGAGCGTCAGGCAAGGAGACATGATCTCGCCGATGCTGTTCTCCGCCTGTTTACAGGAGGTATTTGGAGGACTGAATTGGGAACAGTTGGGGATAAGAGTTAAAGAAGAAAATCAAAATATTCTGCGATTCGCAGATGGCATTGCCTTGCTGAGTTACTCAGGAGGTGAAGTGCAAATCATGATAAGAATGTTAGACAGGCAGAGCAGAATACCGAGTCTAAAAATTAATATGCACAAAACCAAAGTAATGTTCCACACTTTAGGTAGAGAACAGCAGATCTCAATTGTCAGCGAGGTTATAGAAGTGGTCAAGGAATACACCTTTTTAGGGCAGGTAATGAAAGCTGATCCGGTTCTTGAGAGGAAAATAACTAGAAGGATAAGAATGGGATGGAGCGCATATGGCTACTTCTCTCACATCATAAATGGCAGTTTACGAATATCCGTCAAGAGAAAAGTGTACAATGCCTGTATCTTGCCGGTACTCACCTACGGAGCAGAAACTTGCAGGCTAATGAAAACGGTTAAGCTTAAGTTAAGGGCAACGCTGCGAGCCATCGAAAGAAAAATGATAGATGTAACTTTAAGAAAGCGGAAGCGGCCGAGGGGGCTGGGGCTTGGCCCTGGCATGTAATGCGAAGGCAAGAAAACCGCTGATCCTTAATGGTAACGCAGAGGATTCCAAGAGAAGGCAAGTGTAGCAGGGGGTGGCAGAAGGTTAGGTGGGCGGGTTAGACTAAGAAGTTTGCACGCATAAGGTGGGTGCAGCTGGCAAAGAACAGGGTTAATTGGAGAGACGTGGGAGAGGCCTTTGCCCTGCAGTGGGTGCAGTCAGGCTGATGATGATGATGATGATGAGTAAACGCGAAGTTCTGCTTCCGGCATAGCGCACTTGGCTACCTGGAAGGCTTTCTTGTATTCGGCTCTCCATTGCCATCGCGTTTCTTTATCTAGCAGCCTACATAGAGTGGAACCAGCGTGGCTGCAATGCTAGGAAAAAGCTTGGCGTTAAAATTACTTGCGGTTCATCCACTTTTGAACCTGGCTAGAGAGCGAAAGCTGTGGTGTATCGGGCAAGTAGACGTGGCTTGGCGTGTCCAACGTTGAGTGCGCTCCACGCACCGCATAGGCAGCGCGCCCACTCTGCTGCCCTGGCAGGTGGCGGTTAAATTGCCTATTGCTGCAGTGGCGCGTTTCTGCCACAACGTTGTCAGCGCTACGCCATGCAGCCCACATCTCTCTTTCCCTCACTCACCGCCACCTACCTCAAAGCACGATTGAGGCGTCCACAGACCAGAGAGCAAGTTATGTGCCCTTCCTTTCCTCAAAATCATTGGAATCTTATCGTTGTCAACGCCAACGCCAATGAACACATTGAACGCCGACGAGCTACAGAAACAGAGGCGAGCGCTCGGTTTCGGTGGCGGCAGCTGAGAGATGTCATAGCTGTCACGTGGCTGCTCCTATGTTAGAGGTCAAAGAGGTAGAATTTACAAATTTACCTACCCGAGACGAGCGGCATTAGCTAGCTCAGTAAGCATTCGCTTCAATATGCGTTCAATCACAAAAAGGATTTTTGCTGGCTCACTGCCTCTGGTCTTGGTGCTGCGGTGACGGCTTCCAATATTCTCAGGGGTGCAAGGCAGTGGCATCGATCTTGTGGCCCAAGAATAAAACTTGCTTCTCACGGAACCTGCATTTATCACGGTTCAACTTGAGTCCGCTGACGCGCAGCCGCTCAAAAACTTGCCAGTGTTGCGTCATAGGTCTGCTTTTTGACAATAATGATGTCATTCAAGTATACCTTGACGCTAGGGAGGCCTTGCGGAACGGGTTGGTGGTGCGCAGAAACAAAGCTGGAAGCGATGCGATGCCGAGAGCTTGACGGTTGTTGGCAAAGAAACCTTTGGGTATTTAACAAGGCCATTTTTCGTCCCTGGTCGTCCTTAGAAGTGGAGTATAGGCGTGTCATAAATCATAAAGCGTGCAGAGATGCGAAGATGTCCTAAATTTTCGGCAACGGGTACTGTTCCAGATATGTAGCCGGATTCACGGTTAGCTTGAAGTCGCCGCACAGGCTAATATTACCGTTTCGTTTCATTACCGGCACGAGAGGCGTAGTCTACTCGGAAACTCTGAATGGTGAAAGCACTTCTTCCTGTACTTGGCATTCGATTTCCGCAGACACCTTTACCCGAACCGCGTAGAGCACAGGCCGAACCTTGAGAAAACGCGGTACAGCGTGCTCTTTTTTTGTGCAGCTTCCCAGGCGGTCCTTACAAGAACCTAACCAGTACGCTTCTACAGTCCTTAAAAATTTCCGCACACTGCGCCAAAAGTTTCGGTGTCTCTGCTTAACCGGGAACCACATGTATGTACGTCCTGCAACGAGCATTCTTCCAGTAGCACCATGCCAGCGTTCCGAAAGGCTTGGGGGTGTTACGGCCGCACAATAGACGTCCATCGGAATGCACTACAAGCAGTAATCTGACCACTTGCTTGTTACCGCATTAGACTTTCATGGTCACTCGGCCAAAGACCGGCAGCGGCCCCAGGAAGCACGTAAGTCGCAGTGCAGTCTTCTCCTGTGTCGGCCACCATTCACGATGGTTTTCGAATACCCTCCTTGGAATGACGCTGACAGTGCAGCCTATATCAATCAGCATGCGCAGGTTCCGGCCTTCCCAGATGAAATCCTTTTTCAAATGGCCGTGCGGACTCGTTACTACTGTTGCTGTGAGCCACCAACGCGTTAAGCATTTTCTCTCCACTTCCGTCGCTGCCATCTAGCTCCCCAACCGCGTAAGTTATTGAGGGGTTAGCGCTACCTCTGGGGCACATCCTTGCCAGGTGCCCCTTCCTTTCGCAGCTGTGACACGTCACTTGTTTCTGCACACTTCTCAAGCATAGCTCAAGCCACATGTCCTGCATTGAGTGGAATCGGTAATATATCCATGCCCGCGTACGGACTTCTGCAGATTCATCCTGTGCTTCTGTACGAAGCTGGAAGCACCATTGGCGTTGAAGCTCCTCTCATCCTTTGCCATCGCAGTGGTGGCCTAGTCGTTTGAGCATTCGCCTGGCATGCGGGAGTTGCGGGGTCGATCCTCAGTGCCGTCGGGTACCCACCAGTGATACAATGCGCGGAAGCTTTCCCCTGCCCGGTGCTCGGCTTGTTTAGGGTGATATGCATGAGAAATGGGTCATTGACCACACCTTGAGTAAAAGAAAAACCTTTTGCCATGACGCTCTTTAGCGACAGAGGGTCTTGGGCCATGAAAATTCCTCTTCCTCATCATCATCATCGTCATCATCATCATCATCATCTTCCACTGCCCTGATATTCGTTTCTACAGTTTCCGGTGCTAGAGCAAAAGCTTCTGCCTCTGCCATGCTCAATGTATTTTGGGACAATTCCACAGACAATCCGATACCGCAAAGTGTGGCCCATAAACGTGTCGAAAGTACAATCTTTTTCGAGACGTCTTTGGTCGGTGATATTGTCCTGTACCTTTTCGCCTTCCGCTTGGTTCTGCATGAAAAAAAGCGTAGCTCGCGGTTGTCTCATTGGCTTGAGGTCGAAGTAGCTATCCAAGTGCTGTATGACGGCCTCGTAGCTGAGGATGTTAACCGATTCTGACTGGCACTGAACTTGAAGCACGCAAACCACATTGTCACTCAGTGCCGACACCGCCGACACCAGAAGCGCACGCCGTTTCCCTGAACATGCGGTGCTGTGGCCGTGAAACAAGGCTTCCAAACAAACACGGTAAGTGCTCCAGCTACAGTTTGTGTCATCAAGTTCGCGTGGTCTGGCGGTCATCATGCAGTTGGCGGGAGTGGCTGACCGAAGAAATCAGCGGTTATTGCTTGATCTTACTGGCTTGATAACGAAACCGAAGGTCACATGCCTGGTCATGAACTGCCACGGTGCGACACGTGCAAGCCGTCTTGCTCAGGCTATACATCAGCACACGTGCTTGATTACACTGTATCACGTGTACCTGATAACAGCCCGATTGAACGTGAGGACAATGAGGGGTGTCATTACCTCTTCACATTTCCGCCTTATTGTGATGTGGCGAAGTGCGATGACACCTTGGTCACGGAAGCCTTCGATGAGGTTTCACGGATGATGTGAAGCTATAGTCATATGTAGGTCCGTAAACTGCAGTTGTTTCAGTAGGAGGTCACTGTGCTCCTGCTTTGAAACTTCTACAGATAGGTCACCTGAGGAGAGTTTTTGGCTCTGTAGTTTTTCTCGGTTAATTTTAAGAATTTTAACAATCAGGAAGGCAGACATTGAGGCTACTGGAGTACTTCTATTCAGGGAGTGAGAGTAAGGAATTGTGAGAAGTGGTCAGAGTGAGGGCGAGTCATGTCCAGAGGTACTTCGGTGCGGGACGTTTTCAGGTACAGATCAAGTTTATTTGATGTCAGTTTGTCCGTATTATACGTGTCTTTTTACGGTTCCTAATAAGTCGCCTGTGTTTAACCGTTTTTAGCACAAGGAAGTCCCGGAGCCTCCGCCCCCCCAACCAGGGGCAGATAGACAGGGGACCCGTAGGCGGAATCATGACCAAGACCACAGCGGCCACGGTTCAAGGTTTCACCCTCCACCTCACAACTTCCACGATGCAGATGACGGCTTCAAAATGGGGGCTAAGGGTCTGTAGTGGCTCCAAGCATCATCACATTTAGGTCAAGGTGCCCTTTCGGGCAAAACATGGTGTTGTGAAAAACGAACAAAAAGACAAACACGCAAACACACAGCGGCTCAGTTCGGTGAGTGGCCACTCTAAGTGCTATCGCACAAAAAACAAAAACGCTACACCAGTATTCTGCTCAGGCGGTACAGACAATTTGTTCCACCTAAGCAAGCAGTGTCGTGTGCTGAGTATAGCTTGCCCTCAACTCACAGAGGAAAAGGACTCCTCTAGCGGGTATGGCTGGTGCACGGCAGCTGTCTTGAATTCGGAGCACTCTCTGCTGTGGTGAAGAATGGTGACAGGGGATATTCGCTTTGCTGCAGCAAATTTTAACACCAAAAGATTCAAGCGTAAATATTCGGAATGACCAAAGCGCAAAGTAGGATACTGAGAAAAGGCCAGCACAGAGATTGCATTTAATCTTTGATGGTGCAATGAAAATCTGCTGTGCATACAGATTACATATGAAATGAAATTGGACTCCAAGGGAAAGGCCAGTACAGTGGGAACAAATTTTTTTCTTTTTACACCACGTATGCATAATGCGTGACCAATTAGTTTCGTTAAGAAACTTTCCAGAACAGTTAGTATCATGCGCCGCTATTGCTTTAATTTTCCTACGTCATGCAACATGTTACTTTATCACTCTTTGTTTTCTTCCATAGCCAACTACGGATGTATGGTGTGGGCAACAACAACAGCCGAAAATATTTACAAACTCAGTCTTACAAAAACGTATTATACGCATTGCATGTAAAGTGCCGTATTTCTTCCACACTGCGAGCCTTTTCCACCGACACAACGTTATTCCAATGAAATCCATGTATAATTATAGGCTGTGCCATAAATATAAACTCGCCATAATGAAAAATGATGACTCCTTACTTACACTTGCTGGGTTAGAGCAAAGCAGAACTGTGTATGATACCCGCGCAGCAGAGCTTTGGAATGTTAAGAAATGCCGCACAAACTATGGTAAACAAATGTTGCAGCATACTTTACCGACACTTCTGAACCAGTTGTACTGCCACAAGAATCTTGATGTCTCCAATATTTCTCTGAAAGAATTGCCCCAATTGTTCCTGTAGTTCTTTTTTCTTGCTATTACCATTTTGAGCGGATGTGTCAATTTTGCTGTCCCTTATTTTCTCCTCTCTGCGTTTGCCTTTATAGGCTCTTGGACCTAAAGTAGTTCTTTTTTCCTTTACATGCACAATGTACTGCGTACTGAACGTACATGTGTCGTTCTATGTACTGAACATACGTGTTTTTTTTTCCTTACATTTTGTTTGATGTCCTTTTCTGCCGCCGTCAATGCTGCACTGTAAGAGGAAGCCAGGACCTTTCAAGCTGTCTATACAGCTTTTTTCTTGGCTGTCCTCGCAACACCTAGTTGTGGAAATAAACCTTCAAACCTAAACCTAAACCTAAAAGTTCGCGTACCTCCTGCAGGCTGGCGTAATCGTAGCCAGTGACCCAGACGAGTTTCTTGTAGAGCGCGTCCACGAAATTCTTGATGGCGCCCAGGCTGAGCGTGAAGCACCAGTGGCGCGCCATGCCGCCCTGGGTGCCGAGCTGCTGCCGAAGAGACCACACGTGCCCCAGCTGCTGGTTCTGCGGCGGTATACGTCAGCTGAATTCCGGCTCACAAAACACGTTTGTTTGCGGTGTCTGAATACAATACTCCGCCTGCAGTGCTGCCTCAGCGCTCAGTCCAAGATGTCACCACTGCTTCTACATTAGAAGGTATGCTCTTTGCTTCATGATGGAGTAGAAGTACTTGTCACGCTTTCCCGCTTACTTCAATGCCCATGAGTTGCAAAGAAAACGGCAAAAAAGAAGCCCACGGTGCGTGCTGTACGAACCGGTGCCGGTCCACTAGAGCCTCTGCTAACGGCTGCGGAGGATGGGTGTACTTCTACGCGTCTGCATGCGACCTAAACCCGTCTGGACGTCATCGACTTTCCGCATGTTGACTGTGTGACACTGTTCTGACATGTATGGATTGAAAAAGCTCATGGTCCTTCGGCGCGGCGCTTTTTACGCCGAACCATAGAAACAGGGCACTTTTGTGTGCATAGCGTTTACCAAACCATGGTAAAGCTCGCATTCTCGACAAAAACATTCTGTGAGGTAGTCAGTAAATTAGTGCGTAGTTGGCGAAGTGAACCTTGAAATATAAGGCTACGTACTGCTAGCGAAACTGCGTCAGAATGCGCTACGCACTTATTTCTATTTTCAAAGTGTTGTAAGTGCGCAGGTAGCTTTTTTCTTGCTTCGCTGTGGGGCCCCTAAAATCTGCCTGTTACTATTCTGCTTTACTATATATTGCGATTTCTAATCGCTGAAAATTCAAGTGCTGACGCAATGTCATTAAATGGCTCATCGATACGAAAACACGGTACTGCCATGAAATTGGCGGTATTACTAGAATCGCCATAGGTTGCCGCATTATGGCGTCATCAGGGGAGGGAAGTGCGAAATATTGACCAGTAATGAACTGCACCAACTAAAAAGAACAGTTTGGAATTAGATTTCAGTAGCATTGGAATAAAATGGAATTCAAATGAAATTTGAATCGAATTGTTATGCTTTCGCATGACTTGCACTTAGGTTCCCTAAGTGGCTCCGGCAAATTTAAGGAGCGCACCCGCTGCGGTGGCTCAGAGGTTAGGGCGCTCGAGTACTGATCCGGAGTTCCCGGGTTCGAACCCGACCGCGGCGGCTGCGTTTTTATGGAGGAAAAACGCTAAGGCGCCCGTGTGCTGTGCGATGTCAGTGCACGTTAAAGATGCCCAGGTGGTCGAAATTATTCCGGAGCCCTCCACTACGGCACCTATTCTTCCTTTCTTTCACTCCCTCCTTTATCCCTTCCCTTACGGCGTGGTTCAGGTGTCCAAAGATATATGAGACAGATACTGCGCCATTTCCTTCCCCAAAAACCAATTATTATTAATATTATTATTAATACCGGCAATAATATGCTGGTTAGAATGTTAACATCTTAAGGAAATCTTTTAAACGCAAAAAGGTTTTTTATAGTACACCGCTCCAGTATGTTACCTTACGTTTCAGTTTGAAACAGTGAAGGCGTAAACAGCATGACGTGCCGTTGGTGGCCTGGTTCACCTTTGAGCGACTCGCAGCAAGGCATTGCGTGCTGCAGATTGCATACAGGTGAATCACATTGATTCACTTTCTTTTTCTGTGAGGACATCACAGAAAACGGCTCCCCAGTTCAAGTGCTCCGCTCCCAAGAACGACGCGATGCAGCCTATCCAGGCAGAGCTATATGCAAGACGAAACGCGCAGCCATCTCCTATGCCCGTGGTGTCAACGACACTGCGCCGAACATGGTGTCACCGTTTTTTGCTGCCCAGGTTAGCTTGCTAAACAACTGTTCTTGCCTGCGTACCTCTAACAGTTGTCTTCTTGCGGTGCCATGCCCCATTTAAATTAGAAATTTTTTTCCATGAATACGGCGCAAGAAAAGCACGTAGAAGAACGACACAGGCAGGGACCCAACAGTGTTGTGTCCGTCTACGTCCCGTCCGTTGCGCAGTAGTCATCGAATATCGAAACCAACTCGCTCAAACTCTAACCTTGTAGAAAATATTTCCGTAATACTCGCTTGAGGTGTTGTCTGTTTTTCCATCGCATTGGTTTTGTAGCTCTGCTTATTTGTTTGTCTGGTAACGTTGAGGCCAACCCTGGCCCAACATATGGGTATGAAGGTAGCCCGCACACTCACTGTTGTGAATACTCATCATTGTTTGAGGCTTTGAGACGTATTAAGCAAGAGCAGAAGCAGCAGCTGCTTTCCAGCTTGACCTCGCTGCAGCAAAGGTGGAACAGGAGTGAAACAGAGTTTGTCAAACTTTCAGAAAGGCTAACACTAACAAGCCTTGAAGAATCTCAGATACTGCATGCCCATCCTTGCCCGTGTCATTACAACGCGACCGTAATTTGACTAAGATACCAGAGGGAATTGCATCCTTGAAGACAGCAACAGGCGATGCCGAAAACAGATCACGCAGATGTAACTTGCTTTGTTTTGGGTTGACTATCAATTAGTCCGAGATGTGGGCACAATCTGTGGATGCCGTTGTTGTTATGTGGCCCCAATATATGAAATTAGTTGTCGACAACGTTGATGTGGAAATAGCTCATAGGATCGGCTGCTACCAGCGTAATAAAAACCGGCCTATAGTTGTGAAATTCGTCAAATTCAAGGATAAAGAAAGGCTTCTTGTTCTGAGATATAAGTTGAAGAGGACCGATGTTGCAGTTCGCGACCATTTTTCGTCATCTATTCAGCTTGTGCGCAAAAACTGCTAGAATACACAAAGTCAAACAATTTATCCTACAAGCTCCGTTTCGACAAACTATTGACCAGCGGGCAACGCTTTATCTATGATGCCACCTCAGATGATGTTATTCCGCCTGATTCAGTCGACTCAATGCAAATCTGCTTCTCGTGGTAAATAACATGCTCACTGTCGCACTGCTACACTGAATATTTTGTTACTTAGCTGCTTCAGCGTCAATCTCTTGCCAGCCTAATCCACACCTGAAAAGCCCAAGTAATCATAGAACATAATCATGGCTGCACGACAGTGTCAGTAACTGAAATTTTTCCCTCTTCCTTTATTATTCCTGAATTAGGCTACGTTACTGATGACGTCGCGAAAGATGACTGCTTCGACGGTTAATTTCAATCCGTTTTTTCTACTCCCATTCCTTTAGGTAACCAAGATCCGCCGAACTACAACCTGCCCTCAGTGTCTAAGATCTTCGCAACCTATAAACGAATAAATAAATTGCTCACTGACCTAAAGCCAAACTCAGGCTCTGGTCTTGATTTTACTCCCTATTCTGTTTTAAAGGCCTGTGCGACAAGCGTAGCCAGGTTCCCGGTTGTCATATTTAATAAGCCGTTGGGAACAAGTGAGTTGCCCGCAAAATGGAAAGTGGCCAACGCAGTACCGGTACACAGAGCCAGTCGTCGCTGCCTTATCTGGAATTATAGAGCTACTTCCCTCACCTGTGTGCACATGAGTTTCAGGGCATTAGAAGACGTCACCTACTCCAACTTAATCCATGACTTGCAGGCTAACAATTTTTTTTCTTAATACAGAACATGGTTTCAGGGCAGGCTTTTCCTGCGTTACTCAGCTCTTAGATTTCTCTAACGACATGTTTTCTGCACTTGATTGCGGCATGCAAGCCGACTGTGTTTTATTAGATTTTAAAAAAGGCTTTTGATGCCATCCCGCACTCTCGGCCACTTTTTAAACTTTCATACATTGGTCTACCCCCTCAATTCTCAAATGGATAGAACAATATATATCACGTCGCTCCCAGAAAGTTTTAATCAATGGTTACGAATCTGATTTGTCATCCGTAACGTCTGGGGTTCCTCAAGGGACCCCAGACCACTACTCTTTAGTTTTAGGACCACTAATTTTTCTAATCTACATCAAAGACATACGTATTAACGTCACCTCATATATACGATTATACGCTAATGATTGCGTCATATATATATATATAAACATAGCTACGCAGGCCGATGCTGCTCAGCTACAAACACACATTAATCGTATCACGTCATGGTGCATGAAACTTAATTTTTCGAAATGTAATCATATACGTGTGATAATCCGGAAGTGAAGGAAAACACGCCAGCCGACGGCATACCACGCACTGACTCGCCCAGTCATGCGTGCCTTTTTATTTACCGACGCGGTGTCGCCCTCTAGTGATCAGTAACGTCACATCCCTGCCATCCAAAGTTAATAAAAAACCAAACAATTATAAGGTGATTACGTGTAACAATGTCAGCAATTGAGTTATGGGTAGTAGCGCTGTACAGGCCGACGAACCCTGGTGCCCCGTCCGAGAGGCGTGGGGAAAGGTCTTTGACGAGGAGACGCTGTACCTTCTGCAGCCCTTGGCTGCCTTGGGTCCTCAGCTTTTAATAATAATAATAATTAATAATAATAATAATAATAATAATAATAATAATAATAATAATAATAATAATAATAATAATGTTTATTTCCTCATTAGAGTACTAAAGCGGGCCTGCCGAAGCCTTAGAAGGCTTGAGCGGCAGTGCCCGGCAGCAGACAGCATATAATTCATGGTTTTTTCAGCAGCGCAGGGGGCAAAGGTCGTGACAAGTGCACAGACACGGCGCTGTCAGCGCCGTCAGCGCCGTGTCTGCGCACTTGTCACGTCCTTTGTCCCCTGCGCTGCTGAAAAAACCATGTCACACCAACCAACTTGCCCAAGCTTCTACAATATAATTCATGCACCGAGCCGACAAGTTGCCAAACAAAGAAAAAAAAGGATGAGAGAAGTAAAATGGATTTGAAAAGAGCGGATGCAGAATACACACAAACGGAGAGAAGACAAAGAACATGTAACCCCTGGACAGGAGATTTCAGAACTCTGATCTGACAAGTCAGGCGCCACAACCTGCCCTGCCGGCTTGGATATGTCAGGAGAACCTTCTGCACAATCTTGACCTTGTCACGGTATACTTTGACGATGTACTGGTAAACGGCGCCAACGACAGCGACCATTGGGCTAACGTGTGCCGAGTCATGAAGCGAGTGAGGAGAGCCGGGCTGCGGCAGAAGCTTTGTAAATGCGAGTTCCTGGTACCTAAGGTGGAGTATCTGGAGCACGTCATCAGTGCAGCCGGTCTTCAACCGAACTCAACCAAGACCGAAGCCGTGCTGGCAGCACCAGGGCTTGGAATGTGAAGGAGCTACAGAGCTACTTGGGCCTGTTCAACATTTATAGACGGTTCATGCCAAACCTGTCTAGTGTGTTGCACCCCCTGAACTGCTTGCTGGGGGCAGGGGCTCGGTAGTGCTGGACGTCTGAGGAGGAGCAAGCTTTCCACGAAAGCAAAGAGCTGCTTACGTCCGCTTGAGTTTTAGCACATTTTGACCCTGCAAGGCCGACTGTGCTGATCACAGATGCCTCACCTTACGGGCTGGGGGCAGTCTTGGCACAGCGCGAGACATCGGGGGAAAAGCGTCCCATTGCTTTTGCGTTCTCCATCTTGCGTTGAAATTAAGCCGGGGCTTACGACACCCCAAACGGAAGTCGGGTGAACTGGTACAAGCCCTTCGGGGTGTTGATGGTGAGAAATATCTGAGAGTCTTCGTGGAGCTTAACCTGCTGGTAAGCATATCTAAGGTCGAGCTATGTAAACTTTGTGCCCCCCGTTAGCCTTGAAAACAGTTCCTCGATGCGCGGGATTGGGTACGACTCCAGCACCGCCACGTGTTCTCTGCCATCTTGAAGTCGCCGCACAGGCGTACGCGGCCATCCCGCTTTACTACGGGAACGATGGGCGCGGCCCATTCGGACGTCTTTACAGGGCGGATGACGCCCTCACGCTCCATCCTCTGCAACTCTGTCTCGTAGCGCGAACGGGACGACCCGCGGCTTAAAAAATCTTAGCTTAGCACCCTCTTGCACAGTTACCTGGGCGTTCACGCCGCTAAGGGCTCCCAGTCCCTCCGAGAATACTTGATGGAATTGACTCACCACTTCTTCCACGGACTTCACAGCATTGACTGTTTCTGGCTTGCCGATTCCGAGCTGAAATTCTTTCATCCTACTTCTTCCGAACAGCGTTGGGCACGGGCGTTCGCAACAAACAAAGGCAGCACACATTCGCTCTCACCGAGCTTCACGGTTGCCACAAACTCGCCTACCACCGTCTTCGTGTCGCCGAAAAATCCTCTGAGCTGGGCCTCCGATGGCTGCAGTCTTGCCGAGGGAAACAGCTGCGTAAACTTCCTCTCGTTGATAGTTGACACACTGGCACCGGTATCAAGCTCCATGTCCAGCGTCACCCCATTGATGGAAACTTCAACCCACATTGGCCCTGGCCCGGCCGCTCTAACGTCCATAGGTCGTACGCTCCTCCTTCTCCGGCCTGTATTCCGTCGTCACCAGCTCGTCGTCCAGGTTGCGGACAGGTTCGGTCCATTCTGGAACCTCGTTTCTGCAGTCTGTAACGTGCTTGATCAGCATAATCTGGCCAGATGACCTCTCTGCTCGCACTTGAAGCAAACGCTGCTCACGTGACGGCATTGGGGTGCCTGATGATTCCGCCCACAGCGGGAACAGGACCCACTTCTATGCTGCTTGGTTTTCACAACATTTGCAGACTCCTCGGATTGTACTGGCGTCGCTTGGGGTAACTGAGTACATAATGCACGGGAATGTTTCCATGTAGCCTCCATGGCAATGACGGTAATCCTTGTGGTCTCAAACTCCAAATTTGCCGTTTCCAGCAGTCGAGTCTGCATTGTCACATCATTTATTCCGCACACGATTTGGTCCCGCAGCATCCGCTCACGAAACGGTGCGAACTTGCAGTCATCGGCAATCTTCTTTAGCGATGCGATGGAGTCGCTAACTGACTCTCCGTCTCGCCGGTGTCGAGAAAAAACTTGAAACTCCCCACAACCTCTGATATCTTTGGCGAGTAGTGCTTGTTCAGAGCGTCCAAAATTGCAGCCAAGGTGGTGCTGGCAGGCTTCGTAGGGGCTAGCAGGCTCCGCCGCAGCGAGTACGTTTCTTATCTACAGCCCGTCAGAAACACAGCAGTCTCCTTCGCGTCAGCGATGTCGTTCGCTGCGAAGTACAGTTACACCCGTTCACGATAATCGGTCCAATCCGACGTAACCGCGTCGAATGGTTCCACCTTCAAGACAACAGGCATGGCCGATACAGGGGGGCGGATAACGCAGACGTGACCGTGGCTTATCGCTCATCGCCAGTTGTGATAATCAGGGCCGGGAACATTTCCTGGCCATGAGTGAAGGACAACACGCCGGTCGAGGGCATACCACGCACTGACTAGCCCATGGAGTCATGCGTGCCTTTTTATTTACCGACGCGGTGTCACCCTCTAGTGGTCAATAACGCCCCAATCCGGTTCAGCAGAAGGCGCACAAGTGTGGAGGCAATGTATCACTTAGAGAAGGTAAATCTAATTTTGGCTGATAGCATTAAATACCTTGGCGTAATATTTTATTTAAACCTCACATGAAATAAACACGTAGAATATGTTACTATGAAAGCTGGCCGTGTACTTAATTCCAACAAGAACATTTTCAGGGCTTCACCTCGTGATGTTCAGGAAACTTTATATTTTACTAATGTTCACTCCATCCTAGAATATGCCACCGCACTCTTGGACCCGAATCACACTATACTTATAAATAAATTAGCTGTACAAGATAGGGCCGCAGGATTTGTGACTATTTCCTACACGTATAACACTAGCGTTACCGCTTTGAAAGAACAGCTTTCTTGGCAACCTCCCTAAACACGCCATTTCGTCTCTAGGCTCACACTGCTGAAGCAAATAGCGCGAGGAAAGGCGTCAGTTGACTTGGATCTTTATCCAAACCGACCTACGCTTATCTCGCCCCCCAAAAAAGACCACAGTTCAAAAATACGCGAAATAGCCTGCCGAACATCTGCAGAAAAATCTTCTTTTTTTTCATGAAAAACAACAATGAAACAGACTACCACAATATGTCGTCTCAGCTACTGACGACACTTTTTCAGTTCTCCTGATGCAGCATATACGGGCTTCAGTGTAATGATTGTATTCCTGCTTTTTTAGCTCAGTATACTGCTGGCGAGTTTTTCGTGTCGGGGCTGCTTACCCGCTTACAGACTTCTCTCTTGACTGTTGCACTGTTACCTTAACGACTTGCTGTTCGGGATGATTGTTTTGACGATTCTGACTTGCTTTGCACAACACTTTTTCTAACATACCCCCTACTGTAGTGCCCTCTGGGCGCAATCAAGGACATTGAATAAATGAATATTAGCTGACTATGACATCCAATTGGCCCACATCTTTATGGCAAGCTCAAAAATCACCTCACACGTGTGAAGTACACGCTTGTGAAGACAAGATACCCTGGTCGCATCTACATAATTCATTGCAAAGAATGCAACGCAGCCTATATTGGCTAGACACGCGGTTTTTGAAGGTGGTTCAAAGAAAATCAGCGTGACGCCAAGAACGAAAAAAGGGCTTCCGACTCCCTAGCAGAACATAATCAAAGCATCGGGCTCTTGACTGACTGACACTGCGCACCAAGCATCAAATGAAAAAAATGTTAATTATATGCTTGATCAAGGAGTTTCTTTACATTAAAATCACACGCGGAGTGATAAACTGGACGCGGGAAAATCTACCGGAGATATACATACGCTCTGTACGCCATGTTTTCCTTTCATAAACAACGGGCAATCGGTTTCCCAAAGGCGTGTTTCTTGAAATCTTTCTCAAAAGTACATGTATTTACGTTTTTTTTCGTAATTCCCTTCGACGAGTTCTTATTTCTTCAAGTGCAGACTTTCCCTCAGCGATGTCTCAGGGAAGCGGCCTCACGGCTGATCGCGGGGCTCTAGAGGCCACTGCGGTTCGACGAGGTAGGGGGCGTAGTGCAACCAGTGCAAAAACCGTCGATGTTGTGGAGTACCGGCGGAGTAGGCCTCCGGCATCTCCCCTAAGCCACGTTCTTGGTTTGTGGCCCAGTCGGCCCAGCTTTGAATACTCCCTCCTCAGTAGGCGTGTATCAAGCTAGGGGAGGAAATAAGTGCATGGTTGGTTGGTTGGAAGCACAGGTGGGTCCCCCAGAGGTGTCAGGTCATGGTGCCGAGGGCCGGAGGGCCGGAGGGCCGATAGGCTGACGACCTAAGCCTCTACTGGCCGGATCACACCACACATACTTCCGGTGTCTGAAAAACCACGAAAAGCACTCGACGGCAAGTAGCTGCAGGTCCGATACAAACCCTTTTACACTTTTCGCATTTCCCGTAACCCATTTCACTCATTCCTTTCCTCTACGTCCCAAGGGAGATCAGGGGAATCTCCCCGGGCCCGCTCCCCTGGCTGTAGGTCGCTATGTAGCTTTTGTAGCGATAGCTGCATTACGGTAGCATTTCGAGCCTTCAGCGTGGCGGCGCCGCCATGCTGTCACGTGGTTAGTCACGTGGTGCGGAGCAGCTTCGTGCGGCACGGCACCGTAGCTAATCACGTGGTTCGTCACGTGGTTGGTCACGTGACCAGCCAAGTGGAGCGAAGCAGCTGCTGCTGCCGACGGCTGGCACTCGGCCAGCTGTATCTATCTCGTCACTCCAGGTTTAACCAGAGCTAAACCCCCGCCAGTTTTTACGTTGTACAAAGCAAAAAAAAATATTACAAGGGCAGTCACAATGACAATGAAAACACTTCATTGTCAGTAACATTAAAAAGAAATGAAGATAAAGCATTCCATTCTCGAACAGTGCGAGTAAAAAAACGACATCTTGAACAAATCAGTGCTTGATCTGAATTCATTCACTTTATGGTTATGATCAACCCGCTCGGGTCTATAGTGTGGATGAATAATGTTGAATAATGTTGAAGAATAAATGAAGAATGAAGAATGAATAGCAATCCTGTTGTAATATACATTATAAAAAATTTAAGCCTTAGCTTTGTCCTTTTTACTTCAGAGAGCTCCCATTCTAATTCCTGTTTTATGCCAGGCACACTAATGTATCTACTATAATTCCCAGCAACATAGGCGGCCGCTAAGTTCTGGAATCTTTCTAATTTTTGTCTGTCGGTCTTCGTCGGCGGGTCCCGTACAGTACATGCATATTCCAGCGCATACGTAATATGTTTTAAATCATAAATTCCAAGAGTCTTGCGGAAACATTTTCGTATTACGGCGCAAAAAACCCAACATTTTTCAAGCTTTCATAATCAACATGTCGATGCCAACATAGTTTTGATGGGATGTACACACCTAAATACTCATATTCGAGAAGAGTTTCGTATTAGTGGCCATTTATGTTATAGACGTAATTAGGTACATTCTTTTCCCTCGTGAAACAGCGCTTGTTTTGTCCCTTTTCCGTGTCATTCGTCAGTTCGCGATGAAATTTAGCCCCAAAATGAAACACATCTGCACTGTTTTCTGTAAATTTAATTTCTTGTGCCACTGTTCGCACCACCGGTGCAATGTATTCAGGTCTTCCTGTATAGCAAGTGAATCTTGAGAATTGTCCACTTGAAAATTTTCTTCAAATTGAATTAGGCCTGTTGTAAGCAAATGGAGCTGGCAGGGGCTCATTATTTTTCATTCTTTTTAGGTGCCCCAACCTAACGAATGTACCTTCTTTCCATGCATAGCGTTTGACAAGAGTATTAGTTCTAGCGGTTCTTCTCTCTTTATGTTGTTCCGAGTGTGTGTTTTTGGGTGTGGCTTTGACTCGGATATATTTGGTTATCTTAAGCGGGACTCTATAACTCTCCTGCTGGGTCACCATGCCATCCCTGCTTTGATTTTGATACCGGCAGATGACTGGGAATGGCAGCAACAACGGCATGCGGATGCATAATCCTTTCGTCTATCTCGTGTAGCCAACAGCTACTGCGCTGGTGACACCGATGCCACAGGACCGCCTTGTCCTCAGGACACAGACCGCAATCTGTTCTGTGACAGCGATCGTCAAAGGTACTTTCGGCTTCCAACGACCGCCGTCAGCGACGCTGTGCATCCCCAGCTATCCCCGGATGACGCTATGGGACCCATTCTGCAAAGAGAGAGCGGGCGAGGGCGAATTTCATTGATCAAGCCAACAACAGCAGCATGCGTAATCCTTTCGTCTATCTTGTGTAGCTGACTGTCACTGCGCTGGTGATAGCGACGCCACAGGACCGCCCTGTCCTCAGGACGCAGACCGTAGACCGTAATAGCCCAGCAGATGAACCACTTATGTGCTGCGACTGAGGTCGTCAAAGATATTTTCGGCTTCCAACGAAAGCCGTCAGCAACGCTGTGCATGCCCAGCTCTCCCCAGATGGCTCTTTGATACCCATTCTGCAAAAAGAGAAGCCCGGCCAGCACGAATGTCATTGGGCACGGCATCAACAGCGGCATGCGGATGCGTAATCCTTTCGTCTATCTTGTGAAGCCGACTTCCACTGCGCTTGTGAGAGCGACGCCACAGGACGACCGTGTCCCCAGGACGCAGACTGCAGTAGCGCAGCAAATGAATCACTTCGGTTCTGAGACAGAGGTCGTCAAAGACACTTTCGGCTTCCAACGAAAGCCGTCAGCGACGCTGTGCATGCCCAGCTCTCCCCAGATGGCGCTTTGAGACCCATTCTCAAAGAGAGAAGGCGGGCCAGTACAAATGTCATTGGGCACGGCAGCAACCGCGGCATGCGGATGCGTATCCTTTCGTCTATCTCGTGTAGCTGACTGCCACTGCGCTGTTGATACCGACACCACAGAACCGCCCTGCCCTGTCTCTTCGGATTAGGCGTGGTGAGCGGGACCGGACTGATGCACGACTGCGAGTGCGCCGTGACTACGACAAATAGATAAGTTCTTTCCTTTAATAGTTTAACAGTTTAGATTTACGCTAGTTTTGGATGTAGGCTAGTTAGGTGAAGTACTCGCGAAAGAGCAGGTCAGTGCCCTAACGGCCTGGTCTTTTCCGGCCGGCAGCTATAGATTTGCAAGGCTCATTTGTGAGTTAACTAGTTAGACAGGTGGTTAGTATTACTTTTATAGGTGATCGGCTTTTGCGGTAGGCAGAATTTTATTCGAGTACGTTCTTGCAAGTTTTTTTTTTCTGGAGTAAATTTATGGTAGCAATAATAGAGTGCTGAAAAAATGGTCAAGCAACTGATGCTTAAATGCAAGGAGTGTGAGGCGTGGGTGAATTTGAAGGAAACGCTGTTCGAATCTGTAGAGGAGGCAGAAGGCGCGGAATTTACGTGCAAATGCTGCGTATTAAGTGCACGCCTGGACAGGCCTGACGAAACGTACACCAGCCTAGAGTTACGTATGGATGCTCTAGAAAAAGTGTTACAGGTAGAGAGGGCAGAGAAGTGCGAACTCGAAGAGCAGCTAAGGAATTGATTGACGAAAAATTGGCTGACACTGCCATGAGAAGTCACAATGGCGTACATTCCAGCGGCAGCCACGTGGATGGGGCCGACACTGGCATGTACAGCAACAAGAAAGTAGGTCAGGAGGGTTCAGAGAGGAACAGCTACGCACACGTGGGAGCTAGGAAGTCTGGAGGCGATGGAGAGAATGGGAACAAACTAACCCAAAGGAATGAGATCACAGTCAATGATAAGAGACAGCATAACCCGGAAGTTAGGAAGGAAGAAGGGAATACCCAAATGCTTATAACCCCAAGGAATGAGGTCAATGATAAGAGACAGCACAAACCGGAAGTTAGGTGGGAGGAAGGGAATACCATAGAGCTTAAAACCCCAAGGAATCAGGTAATATTCAATGATAAGAGGCAGCATAATCGGCAAGTTAGGACGAATGAAGGGAATACCCTAGTCCTTATCGGTGGTGACTGAAATATGAGTAGGTGCAAAAGAATTATAATGGTGCCTGTAAAACGTGATAAGCGGGCAGCAGCCGGAACATTCCCGAGCAGGACAATGGATGCAGTACTGAGAGAGACAAAAAGCAAACTTTCTAAGAATATTGCAGAGCGCAATTTAGTAGTGGTAGCCGAGGGGCTAAATGGTGTCCTGAATGGTGGAGCCACAAAAGTAGTTGAAAGATATTCGGAGGGAGTTGACGATTTAAGGGCGATAGCAAAGCATGTCCAGATCGTGGTGTGCACAGTGCCTGAGGTGCAAGGACGGAACGGAGAAATTGTGAAGGACGTTGTGGCTGTTAATGGAGAGATAAGGAATTTAAGCATCCACGTTAATGGAAGGCTAGGAGCCGAGATTGTCTGGCGCCTGGCAGGTTGGACAGTAGATTTTTAGGGGGTCCACTGCGGCTCAGGGAGTAGGGGTAGGTAGAAGCAAAGTAGAAAGCTTGACAATGGAGGCTGACACCAAAAAAGGACCACTAGGAGGTCCAGGAAGAAAACAACAAAAAAGAAATTTAACACCAGGATCAGGTGCAAAAACATGTAAGGCGGTAGAAAGAGAGCGATGTGGTTAGAAATAGAGCAGCAGTCAAAGGACGAAGAAGGAGGTGTATAGGCTTTATGCGAGACACATCTCAGAGATGTAGAAGACCCACCGTTTATTGATGGCTACGTCTCGGAAGAGAGCAAGAGAACAACAACGGAGAGGAAGGGAGGAGGTGTAGGCATGCTGGTACTTGAATGAACAAATTGGCAAAGAATTAAGTCAGCTTGCAAGGAACATGCCTGGGTATCAGGTACATTTGCCGATAAAAGGACATGGCTAGGAGTATTTTATTTAGGAACAGGGGACAAATGCAGACAGGAGAACAAGGATCTAGTTAAGTGTCTCAAAGGCGATATAAAGCAGATTGGAGAAGGCACCGATATTATTCTGCTGGATGACATGAATGGCCACATCGAAGATCTGAATGGATACACAGATTGTAACGGGAAGTTGATGCTGCACTTCTGTGAGAGACACAACCTAGTTATTGTAAATAGAGAAACTAAGTGTGAAGGACAAATCACGTGGGAATCCCGTAACAGACAAACGACCATTGACTACTGCTTAAAGTCCCAAGAAATGTATAGCAAGCTCGCAATAATGGAAATCAGTGAAGAGAGGAAGAAGAGCCTCAGAAGTGATAATAAGCGTATTAGTCTACAGTTGGGAGCCCTGCTCAAAAGATAAATGTAGGGAAGTCAAAAAGAGTACGCAGAATTAAATGACGAATAAATAGCGCAAATAGCGGCCCGCATAGACGAAGCAATAGAGAAACATCCCATTAAAAAGTGGAATTGTGATCAGTTAGAACTACTCAATAGTACAAAAATAAAAGAAGCAAAAGGAGTAAAACGCTGGAGAGGAAAGAGGAATCCACGAAGTTGGTGGAATAAGGAAATTAGGGAGGCCATCAAAAAGGACTGTTGGAATCACGGGAACACAGAGAAGCAAAGAGGGCGCAGTTATCTGAGGAGGAAATAGGCCAAAAATGGGAATCCTATCTACAAAAGAAACAACAAGTGCAGGTCCTCGTCCAGGCTAATATAAAGCAGTCCTCTTATCGCTGGCTGGCTGAAGTTTGCGATGCAACTAAAGGGGGGTCAAGAAAATTCTGGAACCATATAAGGTGGCTGGGTAAAGCGAATCACAGAAAGCAGGAACAGATTCACGATGCCGAGGAAAAATGTTTAAAGGGAGACGACGCTGTGAACTACGTTGCGTTAGTTATAGGTGGGACATTTAGGAAAGACGATAGGGCAGTCGCCCAAATTAGGGAGCAACACAGAATATCACAAAAGAAAACAGCTTAGAACTGACAATTCTTAACTGGAAAAAGGAGGAAGCAAATATTCCAAAATGCACGTCCGCAGGGATAGAGGAAATTCCAATCAAGTTAATACAGGAACTTGGCCCAAGAGGCAAGGAAACGCTGGTAAAAGCATTGGAGGCAGTCGTAAGAAATACCCAAATTCCGCACAGCGGAAAACAGAGTAGAATAAATTTAATTTATAAAGAGAAAGTTGATAAAACGAACAATAAATCCTTCCGACTGATTACGATAACATCAGTTATATACAGGCTGGCGATGCAGGCGGTAAAATTAAAAATGCAGCCATGGGTAGGAAGTAACAGAATACCCGAAGAACTTGACTAGGGGATCAGAATGGGTAGTCGCTTAGATGATAGCCTGTTCGTGCTTACCCAGTGCATAAAAATAGCTAAGGCGGAAAACACACCTCCGTATTTAGCCTTCCTGGACATACGCGGTGCATACGACAACGTGAACAGGGAACTCCTGTGGAACATATTTAAACATGAAGGTATCGATCATGAGGTATTTGATTTTCAACAGGAAATATATCATGAAAATAAAGTCGAAATAATATGGGAAGGAATTAGGAGTGCCAGAACTCTCGAGGTACACAAAGGATTAAGGCAAGGTTTTCCTCTGTCACCGCTGCTGTTCATGCTTTATATGATACGTATGAAAAGAAGGCTACAAGGAAGCAATCTAGGTTATAATCGGTCGTAAAGATTAGGCGGATAGGTTGTTGAGCAACGATTACCGGGTTTAATATATGCGGACGATATTGTACTGTTAGCAGATAGCCAGGAAGATTTGCAGACTCTGGTTAATTGCTGTGGAGTTGAAGGAGACAGTCTAGGTTTCAACTTTAGCGCAGCTATGTGCGGTAAGATGATTTTCAAAGATACAACTCATCAGGAGCTTACAATAGAAGGTCATGAAATACCCCGAGTCGCCGAAAACAAATATCTCGGGGTATGGGTAAACGAAGGGCAGATGTACATTGAAAAGCACGAGCAGTCTCTCATAGCAAAAGGGCGAAGAGATGCCGGGATAATGAAACATAGGGCATTGCGGGGGTACAACAGGTATGCAGTACTGAGAGTTATTTGGAAAGGAATAAGGTTGAAAAGACTTGCTTTTGGGATTGCGGTTCGGTGCTTAAGGTAAGAAGTTCAGTCGAGATTAGAAGTACATCAGAGAGCTGTTGAAAGATTAGCACTAGGTGCCCACAGGAAACCACAAACGAGGCAGTACAGGGGCATATGAGCTGGGCATCGTTCGAGGCACAGGAAGCTCAGAGTAAAATACTACACGAAGGACGCCTGAGGAAATTAGACGATAACAGGTGGGCAGCTAAGGTATTTAAATACCTATACAGAAAGAGCATTGATTCACAATGGCGGACAAGACCTAGGAAGCTAACCAGTAGGTATGCCAGACACGAGGCAGGAGAAAGAAAGCATTAAACGACAGGTTAAAAATGCGGAAGGTAAAATTGGATAAATTCAATGCAAAAGAAGCATAGTGTAGAACTATATCGATACTGGAAACAGCAGATCGGGAAGGAAGCGTTTTATGACAACTCAAGAGGCAGTGCCCTACTCTTTGAAACTAGTTCGGATGTCTTAGAACGCGCAGCTATAAAAGAAATTTAACAAAGAAGATTATGCATGTGCTGTGTGTGGTAAATCTGTGGAAACAATAGAACAAGTCATACTAAAATGTGATGGTATCTATACCGAGGTCGATGCAGGCACAATCACTCTTCCTGAGGCCCTAGGGTTCAGAGATAACAATAGTCATATAAATAAATCTGTGGGGGAAATTAGCAAAAAGCGATTGGAAGATTGTTGGCTCAAAGAGAGAGAGGTGACATAAGGTTAAAACTTCAGGAAGACTTATTTAAAAAAATGGCGAATTTTAGTAACTTAGAACACAGTTAAACAAAAATAAAGTAAAAAAGCTGAGCATGGTGGCAACTGCCATCACCCTGTTTCAAAGGGGACGCTGCTACCTTCCGTCCATTCCATCCATCCATCCATCCACGCAGAGAGAGGGCGGGCCAGCACGAATCTCCTTGGGCACGGCAGGAACAGCTTCATGCGGATGCATAATCCTTTCGTCTATCTCGTGTAGCTGACTGCCACTGCGCTGATGATTCCGACTCCACAGGACCATCCTGTCCTCAGCACGCAGTCCGTAATAGCATAGCAGATGAACCACTTCTGCTCTGTGACAGCGGTCGTCAAAGACACTTTCGGCTTCCAACGACAGCCGTCAGCGACACTGTTCATGTTAAACTCTCACCAGATGGCGCTTTGTGACCCATTCCGCAAAGAGAGAGGGCAGGCCAGAGGGATGTCATTGGGCACGACAGCAACAGCGGCATGCGGATGCGTAATCCTTAGCGATTTGTGTGTCTACTCGTTCTTATTCCGTTGTTCTGTAGCGTTATTGCTCCGAAGTATGAACCAACAAGCCCCAATTTCAACGTTGCGAATCATTTCGCTTATCATGGGCAGGTAAGAAGAGGTTACGGATAATTTCTTAAGTCAAATGATCCATTTCTTCTTGTACTGCCGTTCCCAAGGCTCGTATGTCCTTTACTCTGTGATTTGGCAATGCACCTGGCGAAATTGCTTCTGCTGGCTGGGGACATCGAGACGAACCCTGGTCCTATTCTCGTAGAGATTTCCAAGCTGCTGGAGGCGACTGATGGGTACATAAAAGCATCATAGAGAAACGAGTGCCATCAACTGAACTGAATTCGAAAAGATAGGTTCCCTTGAAAAAAAAAAAAATATTCGACTGCATAGTCCAGGTTGTCAACCGGCAAAAAGTCGTTTCCTCGCTTGAACGAAAACTGGATGACTTAGAAAATCGATTTAGGCGATTTAAGCTCTTATTATAAGGCATTAGCGAAAATCTGGATGAAAACGATGAGTCTTTAGAAAAGATTTTTAATGAAAAGGTTGCTAAATACATCCTTGAAACCCAACTTGTTCCCACTGAACGCACACAAAGCTTTCGAATGCCTTCAGCTTAGAAAACCATGCCTATAATACTAAAGCATCGATCTTGCGTATCGCGAAGACATCCGCTAAAAAAATTGTCGTAACCATATGTATTGTCACGTAATGGTGACCGTAATCAAGAGAGGAGAAAGTTAGCACGAATGCAAAAACGGCATCTAAGTAAAGCTTTTTATTTCGGCTTGGTTGCGCCCACAGTGGACTGAAGCACTTGGCTGCGGCGTAGTAGCAAGCTCGATCGGCGGTTGTCGAACATACTCCCAGCCGCTCTCAGCCGAGCTGAATTTAAATCTGATAGCGAACTTTCGAGGTAAAGCGTGAAAATTTACTAGAACAATCTGGAACAAGGTAGAATCTGTTCCGCCTCAATGGTATCATTCGAGATAAATTTGTACCCGTCTTGCATCCAAAAAATGGCCAGGCATAGCTTGGTTAAGCCAAGAATGCGTTGCATATCTCGATGGAGTTCCATGCTGCTCCGTTGACTCGATAGCCTATTGACTCGATCGCCATTGAAACTGCCCGTGTAGCAGCGCTCGATCGCCTTTGAGTCGATAGACTATCGGTTCGAGGGCCCTCGAAATGCCCGTGTGACAGGGGTATAAGACTGTCTCGGCGAAGGAGCGCAGCTCTTTTATACATATGCCGTGACGTCAATCATAGCGCAGTGCCCCTAGCGGGAGGAGCGGGAGTAAGGTGGTGGCTGCAGCCGCGCGCGACCGCGCCAGTTGGGGCCCAGCTTTTCCTCCGTGACGTCACGCGCCGGCGCAGCGCTCCTAGCGGGAGGAGCGGGAGTCAGGTGGTGGCTGCGGACGCGCGCGACCGCGCGAGTTGGGGCCCAGCTTTTCCTCCGGCTGTCGTGACGTCACGTCACGTGGTTTTGTGGCTGCCCGGCCGCGCCCAAGGGCTGAACAGAGTGATTGCAATATGCAACGCATAAAACAGAGACAAAGCGGCGTGGTGGCACCTTTGAAGCATGAGCAAAGAAACACTTGAAAGATTCGTGGAATTACTCCCCTCTCCAAGAATCGACCCGATATTTGCAAGACAGATAAGGCATGAAGGTACAAATAAAAGAAACCATGCGCAAATAAACAACGAGTGTGAAAACACAGCATCGTTTAGCGCGCATAATAGGGCTTTAGACGGCCAACATGGACAACTTCTAGTCGTACGCAGCGTCGATGGGATACAGCCATTGCGTCAGGGACGACTTCAGAATCCTGTTCACCTAGCCGACAAATAGCCTTGTACGCATCCAAATAGTTGCGCAAAGTGTTCACTCAATTCACGGCTGCGAATGGGCATCTAAACCCAGACTCGGTCTCCTGGCTTGTATTGCTCGTTGTAGGTTGCCGCATCTGGCGTCGGTCCGCTGCTGGTCTTTGATCTGTAATTGGGCAAGTGTTCGGACTTTTTCTGCGCGTTGAAGGTAGGTGGCGACACCTACGTTCTGTTTTTCGGTAAAGTTTGGCAGCATGACGGCCAGTGTGGTCTTTGCCTCCATGCCATGGACGAGCCAAAAAGGCGTAATCTGGGCGGTCTCCTGCCCTGTGGTGTTGTAGGCGAAGACGAACTAAGTCAGGATGACGTTCAATGCTTTGTGTTCAGCATCGTCATAGATGGCGAGCCAAGCACACTGTACTGAGTAGCCATCCATGTAATGGACACCGTCTTCAAGTCTTGACGCCAGCCCTCTGCGCTAAGCGTCAGAGGACGAGCCAGCCGACGTCTACAGGGAGAGCAGCCTGAGTTCGGCTGCTCAAGCCCGTCCGCGGTTACGTCGAAGAGATGAAGCGCCTCTTATGCCGTGCCGACCCTGAGATGACCGAGGAAAACAGAACTCAGTTAATAATGCAGGGAGTAACGAAACAAGTCCTTGCCATCCTCCAAAAACCGTCGAGGAATTCATGGAAGAAGCCTGCACGATCTAGAAGACACTCGACGTCCGGGCTCGGCATTAAAACGCGCCTACTTATGTCTGTGCAATTCGTCTGGATACGACGACTACCAGCAGCGAGAGCTTGCGGGAAGTTATGCTCAAAATCGTCTGCGAAGAACTACGACGACTCCTGCCAACTTGCCGAGAGCCTCAAGCAGCGACCCTCACAGATGTGGTGCGAGAAGTGCAACATGCATTTGGCATCGCGATTTCGACCGCCACACAACCACAAGCAATTACTTACGTAGGTCCTGCCACTCATGCCCAATGAGGATTGGCAGGCCGGATTTTCTGTACTTTTTTTTAAATATTTGGCGCTCTAAAGTACAATTATGTTTAGTAGTAGTACATCCGACTGAGAAGTTGCTATCGACGGCAGAAAAGTTGACGCTCTAGTCGACGCGATCGCCGATTATTCTGTGATGAAGGGAACATTAGCCGCACAATTGAGAAAAGTCGCGACCGCCTGGGACGGCCAACAAATTTGCGCCGCCGAAGGCCACATCATAGGCCATCCGGGCGATGCACTGCGCGAGTGACCGTCTAGGAACATACGTATCCTGCGACCTTCGAAGTACAACAGCAATGCTCCTGTTACCTTATACTCTGCATCCATCGGCAGTTTAACAACTGCCGATGGATGCAGATGGCAGTCTGCCGATGGCAGCCTATCGTCGCATAAAGACAGCGGAGATAAACCAGAGAGCAGCAGATTGAGGAGGACAGCAGCGCAAAGCAACGGCGCACCATAGTCGCAGGAGTACAGCGCGGGTACACCAAAGAAGAGTGAGATCAAGGAAGTTAGCAGCGGAATGCAACGCCAGTCCATCGCCACAGCAGAGAGCAATGAGATCTTGGAGCACGCAGCGGAAAGCAACGGCATTCTATCGTCACACCAGCACAGCGCAGGTAAAACACAGAGCGTGACACCAAGGAGGACAGCAGTGGAGAAGAACGGTAGTCCATCGTTGCAGCAGCACAGCCAGCTACACCAGGGAGTGGCAGAACAAGGAGGACTGCCGCGGAAAGTAACGGCTGTGCTTCTTCGCATCAGTACAACGTAGCTCGCCCACAGAGCGGCAGATAAAGCAGGACAGCAGAGAAAACAACAGAAGTCAATCGCCGCAGCACCACCGTGCACGTACACCTGACAGCGCTGAGATCGACGACAGGAGTGGAAAGCAACGGTTGTCCATAGATACAGAAGCATAGCGCAGCTACACCGGAGAGCGGCAGATCGAAGAGGACAGCAGCCGAAACTAACGGCAGTCAATCATTGCAGCAGCACAGCGCAGCAAACCGGAGAGTGGCAGATCGAAGATAATAGCAGCCGAAACTAACTGCACTCCATCACTACAGCAGTACCAAGTAGCTACACCATACGGCAGCAGAGCAAAGTGGACAGCAGTAGAAATCAACGGCAGTCCAACGTCGCAGCAGCCCAGTGCAGCTATACCACAGAGCAGCAGAGCAAGGTGGACGGTAGTGGAAATCAATGGCAATCCATCGTTACAGCAGCACAGCGCAGCTACAGCAGAGAGCCACTGATCAAGGATGACAGTCGTGGAAAGCAACAGCACAGAGTAGCTACGCCACTGAGTGGCATATCAAGGAACCAGTGGGAAGCAACGGCAGTCCTTCGTCGCAGCAGCACATTGCTGCTATTCCCAAGAGCCGCCGATCAAGGACAGCAGTGGAAAGCAACTGAAGTCCATCGCCGCAGCAGCACAGTGCACCTTCACCAGAGAGCAGTGAGATCGAGGACAGCAGTGGAGAGCGACGGTAGTCCATCGACGCAGCAGCACAGCACAGCTACACCGCAAAGCGGCAGATCGAAGAGAACAGCAGCCGAATCTAATGGCATTACATCATTGCAGCAGCAGAGTACAGCTACACCACAGAGCATCAGAGCAATGTGGACAGCAGTGGAAATCAACGGCAGTCCAACGTCACAGCAGCACAGCGCAACTCCACCAGAGAGCAGCAGAGCAAAGTGGACAGCAGTAGAAATCAACTGCAGTCCAACGTCACAGCAGCACAGCGCAACTCCACCAGAGAGCAGCAGAGCAAAGTGGACAGCTGTAGAAATCAACGGCAGTCCAGCGTTGCAGCAGCCCAGTGCAGCTATACCACAGAGCAGCAGAGCAAGGAGGACGGCAGTGGAAATCAACGGCAGTCCATAGTTGCAGCAGCACAGCGCAGCTACACCAGAGAGCAGCTGATCAAGGATGACAGCCGCGGAAAGCAACAGCACAGAGCAGCTACGCCACTGAGCGGCAGATCAAGGAACCAGTGGGAAGCAACGGCAGCCCTTCGTCGCAGCAGCACAGCGCTGCTATTCCCAGGAGCGGCCGATCAAGGACAGCAGTGGAAAGCAACGGAAGTCCATCGCCGCAGCAGCACAGTGCACCTTCACCAGAGAGCAGTGAGTGAGATCGAGGACAGCAGTGGAAAGCGACGGTAGCCCTTCGACGCAGCAGCAAAGCACAGCTACACTGCAAAGCGGCAGATCGAAGAGGGCAGCAGCCGAATCTATTGGCAGTCCATCATTGCAGCAGCAGAGTACAGCTACACCACAGAGCAGCCGAGCAAGGTGGACAGCAGTGGAAATCAACGGCAGTCCAACGTCACAGCAGCACAGAGATACTACAGCAGAGAGGGGTGAGATCGAGGATGTGAGCAGCACAAAGTGATGGCAGTCCATCGACGCAGCACCGAAGTGCAATTACACCAGAGACCGGCAGATCCAAGTGGACAGCAGTGGAAAGCAGCGGCCGTCAAACGTCTCAGCAGCACACCGGAGCTACACCACAGAGCTGTGAGATTGAGAACGACAGCAGTGCAAAGCAACAGCAGTCGATCGTCGGAGCAGCACAGCGCAGATACACCTAAGAGCGGCAGATCAAGGAGGACAGCAGCAGAAAGCAACGGCAGTCCATCGTCAGAGCAGCACAGCGCAGCTACACCAGAGAGCGACAGATCGAGGAAGACAGCAACCGAAAGCAACAGCAGTCCATCGTCGCATCACCACAACGCAGCTACACGTTAGAGCGCTGACCAAGGAGGACAGCAGCGGAAAGCAACGGCAGTCATCATCGCAGCACAGCACAGCTATACCAAACGGCGGCTGAACAACGATGACAGCAGCAGACAGCAACGGCAGTCCATCGTCAGAGCAGCCCAGCGCAGCTACGCCGGAGAGCGGCGGATTAAAGAGGGCAGGAGCGGAAAGCAGCAGAAGTCCATCGTCCCAGCAGCAAGCGCAGCTGCACCAGAGAGCAGTCAGGTCAAGGAATTTAGCAGCAGAAACCATTGGCAGTCATCATCCCAGCAGCAGTGCGCAGCTACACCAGACAGTGGCTGATCAACAATGACAACACCGGAAAGTAACGGCAGTCCAGCGTTGCAGCAGCACAGCACAGGTATAGTAGCACAGAGCAGTGAGATCAACGAGCACAGCAGTTAAAATGAACGGCAGTCTGCCATCGCAGCAGCACAGCGCACCTACACCACAGAGCGGCAGATCAAGATGACAGCAGCGGAAAGCAATGACAGTCCGTCTTCACAGCAGCACAGCTCAGCTGCCCAGATAGCGGCAAATCAAGGAGCACAGAACTACAAAGCAACGGCAGTCTGTCATCACAGGATCACAGGAGCACCGCGAAGCAACCAATGAGAGTGGTGAGATCGACAAGGCCGCAGCGGAAAGCAGCTGCAGTCTATCTTCGCAGCACGAAAGTACAGCGAGATAAGAGAGCGGCTGGTCAAGGATGACAGCAGCAGATACAACGGCAGTCCATCGACTCAACAGCACACCGCTGCTACACCAGAGAGCGGCAGGTCGAGAAGGACCGCAGCAGAAAGCAACGGCAGTCCATCGTCGCTGCCGCACAGCGCAGCTGCAGAAGAGAGCGGCAGACCAAGGAGGACAGCGGCGGAGAACAACGACAGTCCATCGTCGCAGCAGCACAACGGAGCTACACTGCAGAGCAGTGAGATCGAGGAGGACTGCGGCGGAAACCAACGGCAGTCCATCGTGGCAGCAGCAGCACTGCGGCAGCAGCTCCCGACAGCGGCTGATCAACGATGACAGCAACGGAAAGCAACGGCAGTCCATCGTCACCGGAGCACAGCACAGGTGCACCAGAGAGCGGTGGGATCATGCAGGACAGCCGCGGAAAGCGACGGCAGTCATCGTCGCAGCAGCACAGCGCAGGTACACCTCAGAGCGGCAGATGCAGGAGGACAGCAGCGCAAGCAACGGCCGTCCATCGTCAGAGCAGCACAGTGCAGCTACTGCGGAGAGCGGCAGATTAAATAGGGCAGCAGCGAAAAGCAACAGCAGTCCATCGTCGCTGCAGCACAGCGCACCTGCATTAGAGAGCAGTCAGGACAAGGAAAATAGCGGAAAGCAATGGCAGTAACCATCGCAGCGGCACAGCGCAGCTACACCAGGCAGCAGCTGATCAATCATGACAGAAGAGGAAAGCAATGGCAGGCCATCGTTGCAACAGCACAGAACAGGTATACCACAGAGCGGTCAGATCAAGGAGCACAGCAGTGGAAAGGAACGGCAGTCCTGCATCGCAGCAGAACAGCGCAGCTACAAGAAACAGCGGCAGATCAAGAGGACAGCAGCCGCAAGTAACGAGAGTCCATCGTCACAGCAGCACAGCACAGGTACACCACAGGGGGATGAGATCAAGGGGGACAGTAGCGGAAAGAAACGGCAGTACTTCATCGTAGGAGCACAGCATAGCAACAACAGAGAGCGGTGAGATCCAGGTGGGCAGCAGCGGCAGTCCTTCGTGCAACTGCACCCGAGAGCAGCTGATGAAGGATGACAGGAGCCGAAAGCAACGGCAGTCCATTGCGATCTTTTAATCTTCTAAACAGCTGTATTGAAGAAAATGTATCTGCTTGTGCTTTATTTTTGGATGTGTCCAAGGCGTTTGACTCTGTTAATTACGTTGTGTTGTCCGGTAAAGTCCACAATTATGGGTTTAGGGGCCCTTTTCTGTCTCTTCTTGTTAACTATCTATCCAATCGATGACAGCTCGTTGTATTAGGTAAACATAGAAGTGGCCTGCTGCACATTAAGTCCGGTGTTCCTAAAGGATCTATGCTTACACCTATCTTGTTTAATTTATATGTCAATGACTTGAGGTCTGTCTGCAAACTGCCATGTTTTTTAATACGCTGATGATAGGGTCTTAGTTGCTAGACATAATGACTATAAGACAGCATTATCTCTCATCCAACACGACAGCAAGTTGGTTATAGAATGGTTCAGCAATAACTTAATTAATGTTAACAATAAAAAGACAATTAGCATTTTATCACAATTATCTAAAGGGAATTCCTAATGAAGTGTCAGTTCGCTTGCACAGACCAAATTGTGCTCTTTGCAAATACCCATCAATCATGCCAGTGTCAAAGATCAAATATTTAGGGGTATTCTTCGATTCCGACATGTCGTGTCGTCTCATGTTTCTTCCTCTTGTCCAGTGTTTCGCGCTGCTTAATGATGAATACATTCCAACTCGCCCAGTTTTCTGTTATCGATGTCTTAAAATACCCATATGTCATTTGTCTGTTCGCAGCTTCGGAAAGTTGCATGTTTGCTGCACTCCGTTAAGACCCTTTGCCCTGTACATGTACGCAAGCAAGTAGTGTACGCCTTAGCCTACACTGTGTTGCGCTATGGTATTTGGTGCTTTATTTCTGCTCTGCCTTTTGGCGAAAGAAGGTCAACAGCGTACAGAAATCTACCCTTAAAACATTATTATATGGTAGGGCACGAAATGAAGATAGTAGAGTTTTTAAACTTTTGCATATCCCTGACTTTTCTCGTTTTTTTTCTGAAAAAGTAGTTTTTAAACACATCTGGACAATCGAGTAGTACACCATATGTTCCTGTTAAAAATCTGCGTACTCGCGATCGTTTTCTCGAGCCTAGAGTGCGAACCCGTTATGGCAAGCGTCTTCGAAAACATTATGTCCCAAGCAATATACTCCTTCTGTTCTTAACCGGTTACGCAAAGAAATATTCCCTGCTAATTCCAAAAAGATAGTGAAAGCTTGTCTTTATAAATTACGCTGTTAGATCCAGTATTCTGATTTCATGCTATGTTTTTACATGTTTTTGTTTTCTCTCCGTTTGTGTGTATTTAGCGTCCGCCCTTTTCGAATCCATTTTTGTTCTCTCATACTTCTCTTTCTTTCTTTTCTTTTGCAACTTGTATGCTCGGTGCATGACTTATATGCCGTCTGCTGCCGGCCGCTCCCACTCAAGCCTTCTGAGGCTCTGGCAGCGCCGCATTTGTACTGGAAAGAGCAAATAAAATTATTATTTTTGTTCTCGCAGCAGCATAGTATACCTAAAGCAGACAGCGGTAAGAACGAGGACAGCAGCGGAAAGCAACGGCAGTCCTTTGACGCAGCAGCACAGCGCAACTGCAGCAGAGAGCGGCAGGTCGACGCGGACCGCTGCCGAAAGCAACGGCGGTCCACTGATGCAGCAGCACAGCGCAGCTACAGCAGAGGGCGGCAGGTCGAGGAGGACCGCAGCCAATAGCAACGGCAGTCCATCGTCGCAGTAGCACAGTGCAGCCACACCAGAGACCGGCAGATGAAGAGGGAGAGCAATGGAAAACAGCGGCAGTCCAACGTCTCAGCAGCACAGTGCAGCTACACCAGAGAGCTGGGAGATCGGGAACGACAGCAGCGCAAAGCAATGGCAGTAAATCATCGCAGCACCGCTGTGCAGCTACACAGGAGAGCTGAAGACAGGAGCGGAAACAACGGCAGTCCATCGTCGCAGCAGCACTGCGCTGCTACACCAAACAGCGGCAGATCAAGAAGGAGGACAGCTGCGGAAAGCAATGGCAGTTCATCATGGCAGCAGCCGCACCGCGCACTACACCAGACAGCGGCTGATCAACGCTGACAGCAACGCAAATCAATGGCTGTCCATCGTCGCAGCAGCGCAGCACAGGTTCACCACAGAGCAGTAGGATCAAGGAGGACACCAGCGGAAAGCAACGGTAGTTATCGCTGCAGCAGCACACCTCAGCTACACCAGACAGCGGCTGAGCAACGATGACAGTTGATGAAACGGCAATCCGTCTTCGCAGCAGCACAGCGCAGCTACACCAGAGAGTGGCATATCAAGGAGGACAGCAGCGGAAAGAACGGCAAGTCAATCGTCGTAGCTGCACAGTACAGCTACACCACAGAGCGGTGAGGTTAAGGAGGAAAGCGGCGGAATTCACCGGCAGTCCATCGTCGCAGCAGCACTGCGCTGCTACACCAAACAGCGGTAGATCAAGAAGGAGGACAGCTGCGGAAAGCAATGGGAGTTCATCGTCGCAGCAGCGCACTGCTGCGACGTCAGAGAGCGGCAAATCAAGGACAGCAGCGCAAAGCAACTGCAGTCCATCGTGGCAGCAGCACAGTGCTACGCCACAGTGTGGCAGATCAAAGACAGCAGTCGAAAGCAGCAGCAGCCCATCAATGCAGCAGCACAGTGCAGCTACACCAGAGGGCGGTGAGATCAAGAAGGACAGCAGCGGAAAGCAACGGCTTTCCACCGACGCAGCAGCACAGCGCAGCTACACACAGGAGTGGCAGATCGAGGAGGACAGCAGCCGAAACTAACGGCAGTCCATCTTCGCAGCAGCACAGCGAAGCTACAGCAGAGAGCCGCAGGCCGAGGAGGACAGCAGACCAAAGCAACAGCAGTCCATCGTCGCAGCAGCACAGAGCAGCTAAACCAGAGACCTGCAGCTCAAGGTGGACAGCAGTGGAAAGCAGCGGCAGTCCAACGTCTCAGCAGCACAGCGCAACTACACAGGAAGCGGACGACAGCAGTGGAAAGCAACGGCAGTCCATCTACACAGCAGCACAGCGCAGCTACACCAAAGAGCGACAGATCGAGGAAGACAGCAACCGAAAGCAACAGCAGTCCATCGTCGCATCACCACAATGCAGCTACACGTTAGAGCGCAGACCAAGGAGGATGGCAGCCGAAAGCAACGGCAGTCATCATCGCAGCACAGCACAGCTATACCAAACGGCGGCTGAACAACGATCACAGCAGCAGAAAGCAACAGAAGTCCATCGTCTAAGCAGCACAGCGCAGCTGCACCACGGAGCAGTCAGGTCAAAGAAGTTAGCAGCGGAAACCAACGGCAGTCATCAACCCAGAAGCACTGCAGGGTTACACAAGACAGCGGCTGATCAATGATGACAGCAGCAGGCAGCAACGGCAGTCGATCGCCGCAGCAGCACACCGCAGATACAGTTAATAGCGGCAGATTAAGGAGGACAGCAACGGAAATCAACGGCAGTCCATCATCAGAGCAGCACAGTGCAGCTACGCCAGAGAGCGGAAGATTAAAGAGGGCAGGAGAGGAAGGCAACAGAAGTCCATTGTCGCAGCAGCACAGCGCAGCTGCACAAGAGAGCAGTCCGGTCAGGGAGGATAGCAGCGGAAGCCAAAGGCAGTCATCATCCCAGCAGCACAGCGCAGCTACACCAGACAGCGGCTGATCAACAATGACAGCAGTGGGAAGTAGCTGCAGTGCATCGCTGCAGCAGCACACACGTGTATAGCACAAAGCGGTGAGATGAAGGAGGACAGCAGTTGTAAGTAACGGCAGTCCCTCATCGCAGCAGCACAGCGCAGCTACACCACAGAGCTGCAGATCAAGAGGACAGCGGCGGAAAAACAATGGTAGTCCATCACAGCAGCACACCGTAGCTACCCAGATAGCGGCAGATCAAGGATGACAGCAGTAGAAAAGGACGGCAGTCCATCATCGCAGGAGCACCGCGAAGCAACTAATGAGAGCGGTGAGATCGACGAGGACAGCAGCGGAAAGCAGCTGCAGTCCATCGTCGCAGCACGAAAGCAGAGCTACACAAGAGAGCGGCTGATCGAATATGACAGCAGCAGAAACAACTTCAGTCCATCGACGCGGCAGCAAAGCGCTGCTGCACCGGAGAGGGGCAGATCAAGGAGGACAGCAGCGGAGAACAACGGCAGTCCATCGTCGCAGCAGCACAGCGGAGCAACACTTCAGAGCGGTGAGATCGAGGAGGTCGGCGGCAAAAAGCAATGAGAGTCCACCGTGGCAGCAGAATTATAGCGGAGCTACACCAGACAGTGGCTGATCAACGATGACAGCAAGGCAAAGCAACGGCAGTCCATCGTCGCAGCAGCGCAGCACAGGTTCACCAAAGAACGGCGGGATCAAGGAGGAGAGGAGCGGAAAGCAACGGCAGTCCATCATCGCAGCATCACAGAACCGGTACACCACTAAGCGGTGAGATCAAGGAGGACAGCGGCGGAGAGCAACGGCAGTCCATCATCGCAGCAGCAGTGCGCAGCTACACCGGATGCAGCAGATAAAGGCGGACAGCTGTGGTAAGCAACGGGAGTCTATCGTCGTAGCAGCACAGCGCAGCTGCACCATGGAGCAGTCAGGTCAAAGAAGTTAGCAGCGGAAACCAACGGCAGTCATCAACCCAGCAGCACTGCAGGGTTACACAAGACAGCGGCTGATCAATGATGACAGCAGCAGGCAGCAACGGCAGTCGATCGCCGCAGCAGCACACCGCAGATACAATTCATAGCGGCAGATTAAGGAGGACAGCAACGGAAATCAACGGCAGTCCATCATCAGAGCAGCACAGTGCAGCTACGCCAGAGAGCGGAAGATTAAAGAGGGCAGGAGAGGAAGGCAACAGAAGTCCATCGTCGCAGCAGCACAGCGCAGCTGCACAAGAGAGCAGTCCGGTCAGGGAGGATAGCAGCGGAAGCCAACGGCAGTCATCATCCCAGCAGCACAGCGCAGCTACACCAGACAGCGGCTGATCAACAATGACAGCAGTGGGAAGTAGCTGCAGTGCATCGCTGCAGCAGCACACACGTGTATAGCACAAAGCGGTGAGATGAAGGAGGAGAGCAGTTGTAAGTAACGGCAGTCCCTCATCGCAGCAGCACAGCGCAGCTACACCACAGAGCTGCAGATCAAGAGGACAGCGGCGGAAAAACAATGGTAGTCCATCACAGCAGCACACCGTAGCTACCCAGATAGCGGCAGATCAAGGATGACAGCAGTAGAAAAGGACGGCAGTCCATCATCGCAGGAGCACCGCGAAGCAACTAATGAGAGCGGTGAGATCGACGAGGACAGCAGCGGAAAGCAGCTGCAGTCCATCGTCGCAGCACGAAAGCAGAGCTACACAAGAGAGCGGCTGATCGAATATGACAGCAGCAGAAACAACGTCAGTCCATCGACGCGGCAGCAAAGCGCTGCTGCACCGGAGAGGGGCAGATCAAGGAGGACAGCAGCGGAGAACAACGGCAGTCCATCGTCGCAGCAGCACAGCGGAGCAACACCTCAGAGCGGTGAGATCGAGGAGGTCGGCGGCAAAAAGCAATGAGAGTCCACCGTGGCAGCAGAATTATAGCGGAGCTACACCAGACAGTGGCTGATCAACGATGACAGCAAGGCAAAGCAACGGCAGTCCATCGTCGCAGCAGCGCAGCACAGGTTCACCACAGAACGGCGGGATCAAGGAGGAGAGGAGCGGAAAGCAACGGCAGTCCATCATCGCAGCATCACAGAACCGGTACACCACTAAGCGGTGAGATCAAGGAGGACAGCGGCGGAGAGCAACGGCAGTCCATCATCGCAGCAGCAGTGCGCAGCTACACCGGATAGCAGCAGATAAAGGCGGACAGCTGTGAAAAGCAACGGGAGTCTATCGTCGTAGCAGCACAGCGCAGATACGCCACAGAGCGGCAGATCAAGGCGGACAGCTGGGAAAGCAGCGAGAGGTCATCGTCGCAGCACCACAGCGCAGGTACAGCAGGCAGTGGCTGATCAACGATGACAGCACAGGAAAGCAACGGCAGTCTGCCGTTGAAGCAGCCCAGAACAGGTATACCACAGAGGGGTCAGATCAAGGAGCACATCAGTGGAAAGGAACGGTAGTCCTGCATCGCACCTACAGCAGAGAGCGGTGAGATCGAGGAGGACAGCAGCGTTAAAAAACGGCAGCTCATAGTCGCAGCAGCACAGTGCAGCTACTCCAGTGAACGGTTAAATCAAGAAGGACAGCAGCGGAAAGCAACTGTCGTCGCAGGAGCACAGCGCAGCTACAGCAGAGAGCAGCGCACCGACGGCTCCGGTGAAGGAGAACGGCAGCTAGGCTTCCTCTTTGTGCATGATAGCCTGAGGCCAGCTCTGATATGGAGACCAGATATGCCTTCATGAACCCCGACCGAAATATATATCAGTCGGAGGTTAACGAAAGCGAAACTCCCTTGAGTCTGGAGAAAGGTTCGAGTTGCTTGTGGCTCAAGTGGAGGAGAGAGAGGAGATTTTGCAAACACGCCACTCATTAAGAGGAAAAAAATACAATCTCAATCTAACTGAGGAGCGGCGACGCGCTTTTGAAGTCTCTCTTTTCTTTATTTTCTTTCTACAGAAAGCGGCAGCGGAGAGAAAAGGCTGAAAATCTGACGAGGCCTCGGCACCCTAACAGTTTCGCAGAGAAGACGAGTGAAAGATAGTAGCAAAACATACAATCACAGCACAATTAGTACGTACATGTGTAGAAATGCTATACACGCGCAAGAGCTGCCGAACACGACGGTACGGCGATAGTAAAATTACCAATATAATCACAAATATATATACAATCATGATCAATTGCATGCCTGCAATAATAAACTGCCGACATGGGTGATCGGTGCCCAACTGTCACTCACGAGCGAAGTCATTTGAAGGAAGATTTATAGTGAACAAAATTCGATATAATTGCTAATTAGGTATTGTAAATGTTTCCTGTAAATGTAACATTTCTGACAGAAAATCAACGTCCTGATTGAGCATACAGAGAACAGAATGAGCTTGGAAAATTATGTTTGCCATATTTTGTTCGAACTTAGGGAAAAAACTTTCTGTGGATTAGAAGGTCATATCCTGCTGGGAGTTTATCGGAAATTTCTACATGCAATTTCTGCTGTTGGATGTACTGTAACAAACAAAAGTGATAAATTTTATTGGCTTTTAGCATAGTGTGCTTTGGGATAGTGGTGCGGTATGCAAATATTGTGGGTTTCAATTGTTCTTAGCGCCCTGAAGTCGAGCTTCAATTGTGTCGAATGTGCTCAAGTGCGTGTTTTTTCAAGGACAACGAAGTCGCTGAAGCGGAGGCCTGCGCCGGCACTGCTGAACTGTGGTCTTCATCATCATCATCATCAGCAGCAGCAGCAGCAGCAGCAGCAGCAGCAGCGGCAGCGGCGGCGGCGACTACGAACGCTACTAACAACTGGCTTTATTTTCCATAACAGATGTCAATATATACGTGTACAACAACTTTTTTAAAAAGTTGTAATGAGTCTGCTTACGAACTTTCAGTTCGGCAAATCTTAGTTGTTTAATGACTATGGCAAAGGACTGTCTTTTACCCACGAACTCCAGGAGAATGGCGAGATACGCTTTTTAGACCTGAAGCTTAGGTTAACGAAGGGACACACCTCCTGGGCGTATTTCCCACGTGTCAAGAAAGCACTCCTGCCCTACGATTCCTCCCATTCTAAGACTATAAAAAGAGCCATTGCTTCGCACTGCTTAGAATCTGCGCTTCGTAAGTCGTGTTGGCACGATATGCAGGGTAGCTTCCATAATCAGAATCGCAGGCTATTGGCTGCAGGCTTCTCTTGTTCGGTCCTAACGGCAGTCGCTGAAACCCTCCTCAAGAAGCTCGGGCCCCGACGAAGGATGGCTGGAACTGAACGCGTGAGGGCTAATCCCTAGTTGATGTCTTACATTCAGAAGTTTTCTCATAACCCCAAGAAAGTGGCCAGTAGGCACAATGTGCCTCTTATTTTAGCGGCGCCAAATACGTTAGCCAAAATATGCCCCCTATCTGCGGGGAAGTTGAGCGCGGTTGCAAGAGACAACATCAAGAAGCCCTCGTCAAATGTGCCTTGGGAGTGGTCTACATCATTCCGCTGTCCCGTGGAAAATGCTATATAGGGCAGACGGGGCGCTGTCTCAACGACTGTTTAAGGAAGCATGCTCAAAACTTAATCCTAGAAGATAAGCTCGCGAAGTTGGTTTCGCATGTTCTGACGTGCGGGTGAGAGCCCCGCTTTAAAGAAGCAAAGATTCTGGGCAGGAGCGCAAGTACAAAAGCCAGAGTTTTGCTGGAGGCTTTGTACATTAACAAAAATTGCATCAGCGACGCGTCGATAGGTTTTTTCGCCTCCGAGCACGCTTTTCTGGAAAGGTTTCTGTAAGAATCACACCGTCTCTTTCGTGGGTGCCTGTTTTTCTCTTTATTTTTTTCTGTAGGTTCATCTTCATCGCCAATTTGCCCCCCCAACCCCCTCTCCCTTCCCCTTTTTCGCAGATGATACAACTTGGTACTCGTTCTTTCTTCGATTGTAGATATGTAATCAATTTTTCCCCTTTTTTCTGTTTTCTTTTTCTGTCAAGAAGCCCAGAGCCGCCCTAGTGTCATGAGCGCATGCGATTTTTACACGTATACATTGACTTCTGTTACGGAAAATAAAGCCAGTTGTTAGTAGCGTTCGTCCTTGTCGTGTCTCCCTCCCGTGCGCGTCTCTTTTCCGCTACATCTTTTTTCAGGTATGTGTCACCAAATCACCCAGCAACAAGTTTCTTTGAACCATCTCTCCATTAACCCTGTCCTTTCCCAGCTGCGCCCAACGAATGACTGCATACTTAATCTCATCCGTCCACCTAACCTTCTGCCGCCCCCTGCTACGCTTGCCCTCACTCGGAATCCACGCCGTTACCCTTAAGAACCAGCGGTTATCTTGCCTTCGCGTTACGTGCTCTGCCAATGCACATTTATTCTTCTTGATTTCGACTAGAATGTCATTAACAAGCGTTTGTTCACTCACCCACTCTGTACTCATTCTATCTGTTAACGTTACACCTATCACTTTTTTTTGCATAGCTCGCTGTGCTGTCCTTAATTTAAGCTGAACCCTTTTGTGTGCCTCCACATTTCAGAAGAGCGTGTTGTCGGGCAAGTTGGCTTTGCATGATATGGAAGAAGTTAGCGCAAAACTTAGACACTGAGAAGAAACACACCAGACGACAGACGAGCGCTACTACCAACTGTTTATTGGGGCGTAACACCCGGAATATATAGCCGAGCATGCAGACAGTTGGAGGAACACACGTCATACACCAGCGTTGTGACAAGGCGAAAGCGTATCTAGAAACGCACATTCAGAAGAATAAATCGGCAAGGAAGGATCACTCGCGCTGCGATCAGATAGCCTTTTGATGTGGAAGGCCTCCAGCACAAGCCGTGCTGTAACATTGGCGCTCCTGCCCAGAATCTTAGTTTTCTCAAAACGTGCCCTACACATGCGGTCACAGGAAGAAATATGCCGTACAATATTAGCCGTTCTGTCGTTGTTTTCTAAATTTCTATCATGCTCCCGTAGGCGGTCATTAATGCAACGGCCAGTTTGATCTACATGAGAAGACCCACAAGAAAAGGGTACACTGTACACCACCCCTGTCGCGCATTTGACATAAGAAATGCCATGTTTCTTTTTGCAACCACCTTCACAAACGCCAGAAATACGTCGGCAAAGCTTCGAAAGCTTGTTGGGGGCGGAGAAGACTTAGGGCACGTGGTGCCTGCCGGCAACATTCTTGAGGTTGTGTGACACTCGGTGAACATATGGAACAACCACCGGCTTTGATGTCGAGAAATCGGGTCATCATTTTTGAGCGCCTTTTTGTTTTTGCAGGAGGGTTTCAGCGACGGCAGAAATAACTGGACAGGGAAGCCAACCGCCAAGAGGCGGGAAACCTGATTATTGACACTCTCCTGCATGCTATGAGGGCACGACTTAAGAAGGGCAGACTCCAGGCAGAATGACGCAATAGCTCTTTTCACAACTTTCGAGTGTGAAGAGTCGTATCTCAGCAACTCTTTGTTGGCACGGGGGGAGTTCATCCAACACACGTGGCTACCACAGAACCTAAGCTTTAAGTCCAGGAACCTTAACTGTGGATTATCAGGCAATTCATTTGTAAAAACCAACCCTCGTCCTAATTCATTAAAAACAGTTAAAATCTGTAAAACAACTGGGTCAAGGGATGTAAAGGTCACAGCCCTTAAAAAAGAATAAAAAAAATCTACATATCTAAATACTTTTAAAACAGTACCATCACGTAAGGTAATTTCCAATGAGCGCTCGATAAAAGCTAAAAAAATATCACTTAAAATTGGAGCTACACAAGAAACAATGCATATACCTTTGCGCTGCAGATAAAACTGGTAGTCATGTAAGATAAAGGTAACATTCAAGTAATACTCTAAAAGCTTTAGAAAATTATCAGTTGAAATGCCGGCATTGTTCTATAACGCCACCGCCCCCGAGCTTTCGATACACTCTATAACAGAGGCCAACAACTCAGCATGTGGTATCGAATAAAACAAATCTTCAATGTCGATAGAAAAGGCAGAACATATCTGATCGCTGTTTTTCAAAAAATCGGCAACATCAGCTGACTTTTTTACCCAGAAGGGATCATTAATAGACAGAGGTTTAAGCTTGGAAAGAAGAAATCGACTGACATGGTGTTGCCACGAACCCTTCCGCCTACAATAGTCCTAAACGGCATTTCTGGTTTATGCGTTCTAGCCGAAAAAGAGACCGACAAGGAATTCTTTGAACTGTTATCAATAGCATTCGCTAAAGGCGTACGCTGCAAGCTCTAGCAAAGGTCAACAAATTTCGTTTTCACTCTTCGTCAAAACATTTTTGCCTACCGCCTCAAGTGCTTTTTCCTTAAAGAGGCCATTAGGTAAAACAACAAATTTCCTATCTTTATCGGATTGCAGTAAGCACAAATCGTGGCTTTTGAAATGGCGCACAACATTCTGTTGTGCACCATTAATTATGTTGTGCACCATTTCAAAAGCCACGATTTGTGCTTACTGCAATCCGATAAAGATGGCAAATTTGTTCTTTTACCTAATGGCCTCTTTAAGAAAAAAAGCACTTGAGGCGGTAGGCAAAAACGTTTTGCCTGTCAAACGAACCAAAGGAAGAGTGAAAACGAAACTTGTTGACTTTTGCAAGAGCTTGCAGCTGACGCCTTTAGCGAATGCTATTGATAACACTTCAAAGAATTCCTTGTTGGTCTTTTTTTTCGGGTAAAACGCATAAACCAGATATGCCATTTAGGACTATTGTAAGTGAGAAGGGTTCATGGCAACACCATGTCAGTCGATTTCTTCTTTCCAAGCTTAAACCTCTGTCTATTAATGATCCCTTCTGGGTAAAAAAGTTAGCTGATGTTGCCGATTTTTTGAAAAACAGCGATCAGATATGTTCTGCCTTTTCTATCGACAATGAAGATTTGTTTTTTTTCGATACCACATGCTGAGTTGTTGGCCTCTATTAGAGAGTGTATCAAAAACTCGGGGGCGGTGACGTTCCAGAACAATGCCGGCATTTCAACTGATGATTTTTTTAAAGCTTTTAGAGTATTACTTGAATGTTACCTTTATCTTACATGAAAACCAGTTTTATCTGCAGCGCAAAGGTATATGCGTTGGTTCTTGTGTAGCGCCAATTTTATGTGATATTTTTTTAGCTTTTATCGACCGCTCAATGGAAATTACCTTACGTGATGGTCCGGTTTTAAAAGCTTTTAGATATGTGGATGATTTTTTATTCTTTTTAAGGGCTGGAACCTTTAAATTCCAAGACCCGGTTGTGTCACAGATTTTAACTGTTTTTAATCAGTTAGGGCGAGGGTTGGTTTTTACAAATGATTTGCCTGATAATCAACAGTGAAGGTTCCTGGACTTAAAGCTTAGTTTCTGTGGTAGCCACGTGTGTTGGATCTACTCCACGCTTGCCAACAAAAAGTTGTTGAGATAGACTCTTCGCACTCGAAAGTTGTGAAAAGAGCTATTGCGTCATTCTGCCTGGAGTCTGCCCTTCTTAAGTCGTGCCCTCATAGCATGCAGGAGAGTGCCAATAGTCAGGTTTCCCGCCTCTTGGCGGTAGGCTTCCCTGGTCCGGTTATTTCTGTTGTCGCTGAAACCCTCCTGCAAAAACAAAAAGGCGCTCAAAAAAGATGCCCCGATTTCTCGACATCTAAGCCGGTGGTTGTTCCATATGTTCACCGAGTGCCACACCATCCTCAAGAAGGTTGCCGGCATGCACCAGGTGCCCTTAGTCTTCTCCGCCCCCAACAAGCTTTCAAAGCTTTGCCGACGCATTTCTGGCGTTTGTAAGGGTGGCTGCAAAAAGAAACATGGCATTTCTTATGTCAAATGCGCTACAGGGATGGTGTACAGTGTACCCTTTTCTTGTGGGTACCCTTTTCATGGACATCGGAGCGCAGATAACGGCACTCAGTGAGAACATCAAAGCGACTGCCTCACTCCGCACTGGAGTATCAATCTCTTCTCAGCATTCGTTGAGGAAGTAAGTAGCTGCCAATCTGGCGCTGGTACCTTTGTCTCTCCTCCGAGAGCCATCGTTTATTCTGGAGGTTGACGGTGACATGCCATACTGCGTGCGCTTGCAGATAAGTTTTCGTGTACTGAATGCCTAATATCCGCTGACACGTGGGAGCAGTATAAAGAGCCGTGTAAAGAATTGCTTGGTGTACGGGCAGTGGGGCCCAGAACGGTCGGGCTTGCAACGAGGCTGACGATGTGGAATCGATAGACGATGTGCGCGACGTCGACACTACATCGCCTGATATACTCACCTCACGAGGTTCAGAGAAAGTGAAAAGTCCGACTCACGAAACTACAATAACTGAGAACAATAACAAGAAAAAATTTTGTTGAGGAGCAAAACGATGAAGCGCTACAGGATGCATGACAAAGCGTCAAGAAGGGCAAAGCAGGCTTGACCATAGTAGACGGCTTCCTCTACCACACAGGTGCAGTACTCGGCGACAGGGTACAGTAGTTGGTGCTGCCAAAGGCGCAGCGCAGCGCCGTCTTGAGTCTTGCGCACGAATCCCTGTAGGATGGGCGTTTTGGTTATTAAAACTAAAGCCCGCATCAAATACAGTTTCTATTGGCCGGGAATGAAAGCACACATACGCGACTACTGTGACCGGTGTCACGCCTGTCAAGTCCGGGTAGTAAAGCGTGAGGCAGATATGATACCAATAGTGCTGCTCACGCGGCGAAAAGTCCTGTTCCAAAAGGTGAATGTCGATGTAATTGGCCCCATCAACCAGCTGTCAGCCAGAGGGCACCGATATGCTCTGTGCATAATTGATGTATGCGCAAGATGTCCTGAGGTCGTTTGTCTGAAGTATTTGTCGGCGAAAACAACGTGCGACGCTTTGCTGACTATATTCAGTAGAACAGGCGTTCCGAGGTTCCTTGCTCGCACTGCAGCACAAATTTCACGGCCTCACTGGCTGGAGAGTATCTCGCGAGACATGGTTGTGCGCAGCGTTTCTCTTCCGCTAACCACCCTGAAAGTAAGTAAGCAGTCGAGAGGTGGAACCTGGTTTTCAAGGTTATGTTGTTCCATACAATAGAAACTGAAGCTAGAGACCAGGACAGATCTCCATTTCTTCTATCGGCGTTCCGAGAGGTGCCGCAAGACGCCACAGCTGTGTCTCCATTTTCGATGCTCTACGGCAGAGATCCAATCGATCCTCTCGGGATACTCAGCCGAAGCAGGGCTGGCGATATCGAGAACCCCGCCAAATTGGCAGACGCTCCGGCTGACTACCTTAGGCCGCTCAAAACAAAGCTGGAGCTCGCTGCTGAATATGGCCAGCTAACTTCGACCCGGCGGCAACAGAAATGCGCGTCGCATTACAACAAGCGCGCTGTAGAGCTATGAGGCCGAAGAGTAGACATCGTTCGTCCTGCCTACTCTTGCAAGGGAGGCATTCGGGGTAATCTGGGGCCTGAAGAAATTTGAGACACGAGTTTTTGAAGACTAGGCAGCCGCAGTCACTGACCACATCCCGCTCTTGCACTTTACAGCCACCGCACCGTGGGGGGCGAAATTGACGCGCTGGGCGTTGGCGCTTCAACGCTACGCTAACGTGGACGGGCTGTGCCGCCTCTCAAATTCCTTCTGGGAGGAAAACCAGGCTCTAACACCATAGTTTCCGCTCGGACGGGTGTGAACTTGGGACTCTAGGCACGACAGTGCCTTACTATGAAGTGAATTTCAGAGATAGACTGTTCGCCAGACATTAGGAAGCGCTGTGTTCTTGCGTGGTTTCTACTTTTGCATGTTCGTGACATGCACGTGCGCGGCGTCTGGTGCATACTTTCCTAACTTTTTGTGTCTTCAGCTCAGTTAATCTTTGAAATGTTAAGCGAGTTTAGGAGGGGAGGAGTAAGGTTCGATTACACGTTGCACGTGTGCTACGCTATGTTGCTCAATCCTTGAGTAAATGTAAGGAGAGCGAGAATCCCTGACGCCACTTTTGACTAATTAGAAAGCACCAAACTCATGTCGGGGGCCGCTGTGATGTCTTTTTTACTTTCTTTAGCACGAAGAGCGATGGGGATAGTTTACGATTTGCCGCAGCACGGCCCCTCGGAAGGCATTGGTCTGGAGCTAGGTGGGCGGACTCCACGCTCGTGTAGCCGCGGAGAGGATCCGTGGGGCAGCCAGAAAGTTATCCATCGTAAGTACTTGTTAATGCTGTGTACATCTTCCTGTTTGAAAATCATTTGTCGTTGATCTCTCTCAAGTTTCCATGAAACCCTGCAAGAAGACAACGGGGAAAGAACCAGGCCTCACTTGCTGTAAAAAGCAATAAAACGATTTTTGGGTTTGGTTTTATTTTTAAAGCTTCCTTGGTGCAGATAAACTAAAGCGATGCTTGCTTCAGCTTAAAACTGTGATTAATGCGTGTGAAAAGCCTTGAAACATTTCTTCTCACATGTTATGCCGAGGTAGACATTGCACTTGCAACATTTCCTTTTGGACTCTATTTGCATTCTTCCACCTTGCATCGCTGTTGCTCTTCAGACTTTAGTTGTCTATGCTCAACTCGGTCGTATCTTACGTCGTGCACTGGCTGGTAGGCGTGTGCAATTTTGGTTCTGAGAGGCCGTAGGGTAAAAGAGTGTGGCCTTCCTCTTTTGCGTGCCACGTCAGTAGTAGTACCAGATTTTGGGTGACTTTCCGCTATACTCAGAGTGAATTCAAGCGAATAAATGCTTAGCCCTTGGAATTCAGCTTCGTGCCAGTATTAAATTCTTTTTTTTTTAATTTGTAGGCTGTTTAAAAAATTTTGATTGTTTTTTTTGTCTTTTTTATATGACGTCAGGGCGGAGAGGGCATCGAGGTATAGAGCGCCGCCACTAGCTCCGGACGTCCGCTAGGGGCTTCTTTCACGACATTTCACAGGTCATGAACTGTGCCACCGCAAAGGCGCCGTGAGGAGAGCTCCTTCTTCAAGACTGAGCATATGTACTCGAAGGAACCAGCCAAGCGTTAGGTGGCCACGGCAGGTAACGCATGGACGAGGTCGCTCATAGCGGGCGTTTTGTGAACAGTTCCATGAATCCCAGTGAGGATTTCGCAGCACCTCGGTCCGCACGAGCGGGCCGAGGAGGCATCAGCCATGTATCAGCAGAGATAAGGCTGTCAAACCGGAGGTCGTGCCATATGTGCAAAAGGGAGCCCACCATTTGAAAAAAGTGGCTAACAAACATGGCGTGCCGGTTGCCTTCTCATCCCCACGCAAGATGGCACAGCTCTGCACGCGAATTGCGAGCAAAGACAAGAGTGGTTGCCGCGTCAGACATGCAAAGAAGTTTACGGATTGCTGCATCGTGGTGGTATATCAGATACCGCTGTCATGTGGGAATGTCTATGTGGGCCAAACAGGGCGGTGCATAAATGAAAGGGCAGGTGAGCACGCGCGCTCACTGAAAGACCTAAGTGGTGCGCATCTTCCTCAGCACTGCACTGAGTGTTCTGACTGCCCTCGAGCGGCAGAACATTTGTCGCAGGATAAATGCCAGTCCTGCAAAAAAAAAGTGTCAACCACGGTTTCATGAGATAAATATTTCGGTCAAAAGCAAAGATAGTAGGGCAAGGGAACTACTGGAGGCATTTCATATAAGGAAGAGAGGCGTATATTGTATTAGTGATAGGTCTGTGAATCTATACAAGTCCGAGATGGCATATCTTGAACAGTTCTCTTGATAGTGGTGTGTGGGACCTGGTATCTGCACGTGATCGGGTTTTTTTCTTATATTTGCTGCGCTGCCAGTGAATAAAGTTAGATGAAATTTAGCGGTAGTCCCGTGTGCCTCGGTCTTGTGTTTTTCTTGGTTGCGCTACAGTTCTTTTGTTGCAGTATGCATCATCTAGCCCAACAAAAAGTTCTTCTAAACATGCGCAGTGATCGTCTTGTGCGCGCGTGTAACTGACGGTGCACACTGCTACATCTCTTGACCGAAAAAAAAGAAGGTTATGTTCGGCGTTCCGGCCAAGCAAACCGTTATGGCTCCCTACGTTGTCGAGTGCTTCTACGAAGGCCGTCTTCAGGCATTACCGGCTGAATCGAAGTATCGCATGGCGGTTCCGTTTCTGAAGGAGGGTCCTGTATTTCTACTTTCGTAGTTCTTAAATGTTCTCTTGTGTGACGCAAATGTCCGCTGCCAGCATCCATTATGAAGAATCGCGGCGTGTTTGCAGTACCTACAGCCACTGCTGGGGCCCAGGTTTTCTGCACAGTATCATAGACGGACAGTGTTGACCCTGTCTCTGGATCCGGGATATGTCTGGCCGACTTGTTGTAGCACTTCTGTTGTCGGTTCCTAATGTCTGCTAGACGGCTTCGGACACCCCTCCGAGCGGAAAGAGAAATCTTAATCTAGCTATCTTTCTACGTTGGGAAAGTGGAGGAAGTTTCAGTTTCCTGAGCATCTCAGTTGCGGAGTCGGCTGAACGATATTTCGACAAGATGAACCTTGCTGCTCTTTGAATTTTTTCAATTTTATCTATCATATTTTTCCTAAAAGGGTCCCATACGACGCTCGCGTACTCTAATGCGGGACGAATAAGCGTTGAATATGCGGCTAATTTAGTTTGTTTAGAAGCGAATTTTAACTTTCGCCTCCAGAGCTTTTTGTCAGCTGAGGAGCATTTTTTTATGTGCTGTTCAGGTCATTCAATATGGTAATTCCGAGGTATTTAAAGTTATTCACATGGTTTATGGCCTTACCATCCATCTCGTAATCGAACGAGAGTATATTTTTATTCTTATTCGTTATCATTATTTACATCGTCTTACTGTAATTTATTTTCATCTTCCACTTACTCCACGCTCACTTTCTTGTTTCCTCCGACCGGTGCTAGGCCTACCATCCTTACGATGGTCCTGCCTGCTTCGGTGCCACTCAGCCTCTCCATCTGTGCTGTTCTTACTCCTTCTCTAAACTTTGGCGTCGGTGGCTGAGTGACGTCATAGCTGTCATGTGGTTTCTCCTCGGTTCACGGTCAAACTCGTGCTCACGGCGAAGAAGCGGCGGAGGGGAGCAGTAGAGCTTTCGCTTTAAAGAAAAACGTAGGCAGTGCTTCTGAGGAGCACTCTTTACGTATTTCTAAGTTTGCGTAGTGGCTCAGTGGTTAGGGCGCACGGCTACTGAGCCGGAGTTCCCGGCTCAGAGCCCGGCCGCGGCGGCCGCGTTTCAATGGATGCGAAACGCAAAGGCGCTTGTGCACTGTGTGATGTCAGTGCAGGTTAAGATCCCCAGGTATTCTAAATTATTCCGGAGCTCTTCACTACGGCACCTCACTCTGTCTCTTCTTTCACTCCCACCTTACTCCCTTCCCTTACTGAGCGGTTCATGTTTTGGTTTTGCTCCGCTATACCAGGCTGTGGAAAGCAAGAGCTTGGTTTGGGTATGGTTTTACTGGGTCAGGCCTTCCCTAACTTCTTCCATATACCGTGCATGGCAAGGAATATCTTTGGGATCATCACACTCTGGCCGGCGCCGCCGATACACACTCGTAACCGATGGCTGGGTATCCATGGCTAAACACTAGCGAGCCGCCGCCGGCTCCGCGCTTTTCATTGTCTCCGCCCGCGCAGCTGTGGCGTGACACGTGGCCCATGACGTTTCAAATCACATGGTTGGACGCACGGCGGAGGCTCGGCCATTTGGCGGTGCAGCCACTCCGATTCGCGGCGTAGCTGTGCCATGTCACGTGCTTGTGATGATACTCTCCGGCTGTTGCAAGGCTGGTTTCTCGGTGCCCAGCATGCTCGCTCCCGCTAGACAAGTAAAGGTTTCGATTTAAAACCACTTATTCAGTTTTTTTCTTTTTGGGCTCCTTTAAACCATCCAGAAAGGAATCACTAGAGCCCTCCCCCATTCACAGAGAAAGCGAACTTTTCATGAAATTTTAAATGTGTGGACTGCCGCAGAAGCCCACCACACCGCTGTTGTAGCGGATTACCAGAGGAGGCCCCACTGGCGTTAATAGCTTAGCCAATTGCCTCCACTTCGCAAATTGTGCATAAAGTCGTACATACAACCACATGTATTCAGTGAGATCGAGGACAGCAGTGGAGAGCGACGGTAGTCCATCGACGCAGCAGATCAGCACAGCTACACCGCAAAGCGGCAGATCGAAGAGAACAGCAGCCGAATCTAATGGCATTACATCATTGCAGCAGCAGAGTACAGCTACACCACAGAGCATCAGAGCAATGTGGACAGCAGTGGAAATCAACGGCAGTCCAACGTCACAGCAGCACAGAGATACTACAGCAGAGAGGGGTGAGATCGAGGATGAGAGCAGCACAAAGTGATGGCAGTCCATCGACGCAGCACCGATGTGCAATTACACCAGAGACCGGCAGCTCCAGGTGGACAGCAGTGGAAAGCAGCGGCCGTCAAACGTCTCAGCAGCACACCGGAGCTACACCACAGAGCTGTGAGATTGAGAACGACAGCAGTGCAAAGCAACAGCAGTCGATCGTCGGAGCAGCACAGCGCAGATACACCTAAGAGCGGCAGATCAAGGAGGACAGCAGCAGAAAGCAACGGCAGTCCATCGTCAGAGCAGCACAGCGCAGCTACACCAGAGAGCGACAGATCGAGGAAGACAGCAACCGAAAGCAACAGCAGTCCATCGTCGCATCACCACAACGCAGCTACACGTTAGAGCGCTGACCAAGGAGGACAGCAGCGGAAAGCAACGGCAGTCATCATCGCAGCACAGCACAGCTATACCAAACGGCGGCTGAACAACGATGACAGCAGCAGATAGCAACGGCAGTCCATCGTCAGAGCAGCCCAGCGCAGCTACGCCGGAGAGCGGCGGATTAAAGAGGGCAGGAGCGGAAAGCAGCAGAAGTCCATCATCCCAGCAGCACAGCGCAGCTGCACCAGAGAGCAGTCAGGTCAAGGAATTTAGCAGCAGAAACCATTGGCAGTCATCATCCCAACAGCAGTGCGCAGCTACACCAGACAGTGGCTGATCAACAATGACAACACCGGAAAGTAACGGCAGTCCATCGTTGCAGCAGCACAGCACAGGTATAGTAGCACAGAGCAGTGAGATCAACGAGCACAGCAGTTAAAATGAACGGCAGTCTGCCATCGCAGCAGCACAGCGCACCTACACCACAGAGCGGCAGATCAAGATGACAGCAGCGGAAAGCAATGACAGTCCGTCTTCACAGCAGCACAGCTCAGCTGCCCAGATAGCGGCAAATCAAGGAGCACAGAACTACAAAGCAACGGCAGTCTGTCATCACAGGATCACAGGAGCACCGCGAAGCAACCAATGAGAGTGGTGAGATCGACAAGGCCGCAGCGGAAAGCAGCTGCAGTCTATCTTCGCAGCACGAAAGTACAGCGAGATAAGAGAGCGGCTGGTCAAGGATGACAGCAGCAGATACAACGGCAGTCCATCGACTCAACAGCACACCGCTGCTACACCAGAGAGCGGCAGGTCGAGAAGGACCGCAGCAGAAAGCAACGGCAGTCCATCGTCGCTGCCGCACAGCGCAGCTGCAGAAGAGAGCGGCAGACCAAGGAGGACAGCGGCGGAGAACAACGACAGTCCATCGTCGCAGCAGCACAACGGAGCTACACTGCAGAGCAGTGAGATCGAGGAGGACTGCGGCGGAAACCAACGGCAGTCCATCGTGGCAGCAGCAGCACTGCGGCAGCAGCTCCCGACAGCGGCTGATCAACGATGACAGCAACGGAAAGCAACGGCAGTCCATCGTCACCGGAGCACAGCACAGGTGCACCAGAGAGCGGTGGGATCATGCAGGACAGCCGCGGAAAGCGACGGCAGTCATCGTCGCAGCAGCACAGCGCAGGTACACCTCAGAGCGGCAGATGCAGGAGGACAGCAGCGCAAGCAACGGCCGTCCATCGTCAGAGCAGCACAGTGCAGCTACTGCGGAGAGCGGCAGATTAAATAGGGCAGCAGCGAAAAGCAACAGCAGTCCATCGTCGCTGCAGCACAGCGCACCTGCATTAGAGAGCAGTCAGGACAAGGAAGATAGCGGAAAGCAATGGCAGTCACCATCGCAGCGGCACAGCGCAGCTACACCAGGCAGCAGCTGATCAATCATGACAGCAGAGGAAAGCAATGGCAGGCCATCGTTGCAGCAGCACAGAACAGGTATACCACAGAGCGGTCAGATCAAGGAGCACAGCAGTGGAAAGGAACGGCAGTCCTGCATCGCAGCAGAACAGCGCAGCTACAAGAAACAGCGGCAGATCAAGAGGACAGCAGCCGCAAGTAACGAGAGTCCATCGTCACAGCAGCACAGCACAGGTACACCACAGAGGGATGAGATCAAGGGGGACAGTAGCGGAAAGAAACGGCAGTACTTCATCGTAGGAGCACAGCATAGCAACAACAGAGAGCGGTGAGATCCAGGTGGGCAGCAGCGGCAGTTCTTCGTGCAACTGCACCCGAGAGCAGCTGATGAAGGATGACAGGAGCCGAAAGCAACGGCAGTCCATTGTGATCTTCTTTTAATCTTCTAAACAGCTGTATTGAAGAAAATGTATCTGCTTGTGCTTTATTTTTGGATGTGTCCAAGGCGTTTGACTCTGTTAATTACGTTGTGTTGTGTTGTGTTAATTACGTTGTGTTGTTAACTATCTATCCAATCGATCACAGCTCGTTGTATTAGGTAAACATATAGAAGTGGCCTGCTGCAGATTAAATCCGGTGTTCCTAAAGGATCTATGCTTACACCTATCTTGTTTAATTTATATGTCAATGACTTGAGGTCTGTCTGCAAACTGCCATGTTTTTTAATACGCTGATAATAGGGTCTTAGTTGCTAGACATAATGACTATAAGACAGCATTATCTCTCATCCAACACGACAGCAGATTGGTTATAGAATGGTTCAGCAATAACTTAATTAATGTTAACAATAAAAACACAATTAGCATTTTATCACAATTATCTAAAGGGAATTCCTAATGAAGTGTCAGTTCGCTTGCACAGACCAAATTGTGCTCTTTGCAAATACCCATCAATCATGCCAGTGTCAAAGATCAAATATTTAGGGGTATTCTTCGATTCCGACATGTCGTGTCGTCTCATGTTTCTTCCTCTTGTCCAGTGTTTCGCGCTGCTTAAAGATGAATACATTCCAACTCGCCCAGTTTTCTGTTATCGATGTCTTAAAATACCCATATGTCATTTGTCTGTTCGCAGCTACGGAAAGTTGCATGTTTGCTGCACTCCGTTAAGACCCTTTGCCCTGTACATGTACGCAAGCAAGTAGTGTACGCCGTAGCCTACACTGTGTTGCGCTATGGTATTTGGTGCTTTATTTCTGCTCTGCCTTTTGGCGAAAGAAGGTCAACAGCATACAGAAATCTACCCTTAAATCATTATTATATGGTAGGGCACGAAATGAAGATAGTAGCGTTTTTAAACTTTTACATATCCCTGACTTTTCTCGTTTTTTTTCTGAAAAAGTAGTTTTTAAACTGATCCGGACAATCGAGTAGTACACCATATGTTCCTGTTAAAAATCTGCGTACTCGTGATCGCTTTCTCGAGCCTAGAGTGCGAACCCGTTATGGCAAGCGTCTTCGAAAACATTATGTCCCAAGCAATATACTCCTTCTGTTCTTAACCTTTTACGCAAAGAAATATTCCCTGCTAATTCCAAAAAGATAGTGAAAGCTTGTCTTTATAAATTACGCTGTTAGTTCCAGTACTCTGATTTGATGCTATGTTTTTACATGTTTTTGTTTTCTCTCCGTTTGTGTGTATTTAGCGTCCGCCCTTTTCGAATCCATTTTTGTTCTCTCATCCTTCTCTTTCTTTCTTTTCTTTTGCAACTTGTATGCTCGGTGCATGACTTATATGCTGTCTGCTGCCGGCCGCTACCACTCAAGCCTTCTGAGGCTCTGGCAGCCCCGCATTTGTACTGGAAAGAGCAAATAAAATTATTATTTTTGTTCTCGCAGCAGCATAGTATACCTAAAGCAGACAGCGGTAAGAACGAGGACAGCAGCGGAAAGCAACGGCAGTCCTTTGATGCAGCAGCACAGCGCAACTGCAGCAGACAGCGGCAGGTCGACGCGGACCGCTGCCGAAAGCAACGGCGGTCCACTGATGCAGCAGCACAGCGCAGCTACAGCAGAGAGCGGCAGGTCGAGGAGGACCGCAGCCGATAGCAACGGCAGTCCATCGTCGCAGTAGCACAGTGCAGCCACACCAGAGACTGGCAGATGAAGCGGGAGAGCAATGGAAAACAGCGGCAGTCCAACGTCTCAGCAGCACAGTGCAGCTACACCAGAGAGCTGGGAGATCGGGAACGACAGCAGCGCAAAGCAATGGCAGTAAATCATCGCAGCTCCGCTGTGCAGCTACACAGGAGAGCTGAAGACAGGAGCGGAAACAACGGCAGTTCATAGTCGCAGCAGCACAGCGTAGCTACACCGCAGAGCTCTGAGATGGAGGAGGACGTCAGCGGAAAGCAACAGGGGAAAGGAGGAAAGCGGCAGAATTCACCGGCAGTCCATCGTCGCATCAGCACTGCGCTGCTACACCAAACAGCGGCAGATCAAGAAGGAGGACAGCTGCGGAAAGCAATGGCAGTTCATCATGGCAGCAGCTGCACAGCGCACTACACCAGACAGCGGCTGATCAACGCTGACAGCAACGCAAATCAATGGCTGTCCATCGTCGCAGCAGCGCAGCACAGGTTCACCACAGAGCAGTAGGATCAAGGAGGACACCAGCGGAAAGCAACGGTAGTCATCGCTGCAGCAGCACACCTCAGCTACACCAGACAGCGGCTGACCAACGATGACAGTTGATGAAACGGCAATCCGTCTTCGCAGCAGCACAGCGCAGCTACACCAGAGAGTGGCATATCAAGGAGGACAGCAGCGGAAAGAACGGCAAGTCAATCGTCGTAGCTGCACAGTACAGCTACACCACAGAGCGGTGAGGTTAAGGAGGAAAGCGGCGGAATTCACCGGCAGTCCATCGTCGCAGCAGCACTGCGCTGCTACACCAAACAGCGGTAGATCAAGAAGGAGGACAGCTGCGGAAAGCAATGGGAGTTCATCGTCGCAGCAGCGCACTGCTGCGACGTCAGAGAGCGGCAAATCAAGGACAGCAGCGCAAAGCAACTGCAGTCCATCGTGGCAGCAGCACAGTGGTACGCCACAGTGTGGCAGATCAAAGACAGCAGTCGAAAGCAGCAGCAGCCCATCAATGCAGCAGCACAGTGCAGCTACACCAGAGGGCGGTGAGATCAAGAAGGACAGCAGCGGAAAGCAACGGCTTTCCACCGACGCAGCAGCACAGCGCAGCTACACACAGGAGTGGCAGATCGAGGAGGACAGGAGCCGAAACTAACGGCAGTCCATCTTCGCAGCAGCACAGCGAAGCTACAGCAGAGAGCCGCAGGCCGAGGAGGACAGCAGACCAAAGCAACAGCAGTCCATCGTCGCAGCAGCACAGTGCAGCTAAACCAGAGACCTGCAGCTCAAGGTGGACAGCAGTGGAAAGCAGCGGCAGTCCAACGTCTCAGCAGCACAGCGCAACTACACAGGAAGCGGACGACAGCAGTGGAAAGCAACGGCAGTCCATCTACACAGCAGCACAGCGCAGCTACACCAAAGAGCGACAGATCGAGGAAGACAGCAACCGAAAGCAACAGCAGTCCATCGTCGCATCACCACAATGCAGCTACACGTTAGAGCGCAGACCAAGGAGGATGGCAGCCGAAAGCAACGGCAGTCATCATCGCAGCACAGCACAGCTATACCAAACGGCGGCTGAATAACCATGACAGCAGCAGAAAGCAACAGAAGTCCATCGTCTAAGCAGCACAGCGCAGCTGCACCATGGAGCAGTCAGGCCAAAGAAGTTAGCAGCGGAAACCAACGGCAGTCATCAACCCAGCAGCACTGCAGGGATACACAAGACAGCCGCTGATCAATGATGACAGCAGCAGGCAACAACGGCAGTCGATCGCCACAGCAGCACACCGCAGATACAGTTCCTAGCGGCAGATTAAGGAGGACAGCAACGGAAATCAACGGCAGTCCATCATCAGAGCAGCACAGTGCAGCTACGCCAGAGAGCGGAAGATTAAAGAGGGCAGGAGAGGAAGGCAACAGAAGTCCATCGTCGCAGCAGCACAGCGCAGCTGCACAAGAGAGCAGTCCGGCCAGGGAGGATAGCAGCGGAAGCCAACGGCAGTCATCATCCCAGCACCACAGCGCAGCTACACCAGACAGCGGCTGATCAACAATGACAGCAGTGGGAAGTAGCTGCAGTCCATCGCTGCAGCAGCACACACGTGTATAGCACAAAGCGGTGAGATGAAGGAGGACAGCAGTTGTAAGTAACGCCAGTCCCTCATCGCAGCAGCACAGCGCAGCTACATCACAGAGCTGCAGATCAAGAGGACAGCGGCGGAAAAACAATGGTAGTCCATCACAGCAGCACACCGTAGCTACCCAGATAGCGGTAGATCAAGGATGACAGCAGTAGAAAAGGACGGCAGTCCATCATCGCAGGAGCACCGCGAAGCAACTAATGAGAGCGGTGAGATCGACGAGGACAGCAGCGGAAAGCAGCTGCAGTCCATCGTCGCAGCACGAAGGCAGAGCTACACAAGAGAGCGGCTGATCGAATATGACAGCAGCAGAAACAACGTCAGTCCATCGACGCGGCAGCAAAGCGCTGCTGCACCGGAGAGGGGCAGATCAAGGAGGACAGCAGCGGAGAACAACGGCAGTCCATCGTCGCAGCAGCGCAGCACAGGTTCACCAAAGAACGGCGGGATCAAGGAGGAGAGGAGCGGAAAGCAACGGCAGTCCATCATCGCAGCATCACAGAACCGGTACACCACTAAGCGGTGAGATCAAGGAGGACAGCGGCGGAGAGCAACGGCAATCCATCATCGCAGCAGCAGTGCGCAGCTACACCGGATAGCAGCAGATAAAGGCGGACAGCTGTGAAAAGCAACGGGAGTCTATCGTCGTAGCAGCACAGCGCACATACGCCACAGAGCGGCAGATCAAGGCGGACAGCTGGGAAAGCAGCGGGAGGTCATCGTCGCAGGGCCACACCGCAGCTACAGCAGGCAGTGGCTGATCAACGATGACAGCACAGGAAAGCAACGGCAGTCTGCCGTTGAAGCAGCCCAGAACAGGTATACCACAGAGGGGTCAGATCAAGGAGCACATCAGTGGAAAGGAACGGTAGTCCTGCATCGCACCTACAGCAGAGAGCGGTGAGATCGAGGAGGACAGCAGTGTTAAAAAACGGCAGCTCATAGTCGCAGCAGCACAGTGCAGCTACTCCAGTGAACGGTTAAATCAAGAAGGACAGCAGCGGAAAGCAACTGTCGTCGCAGGAGCACAGCGCAGCTACAGCAGAGAGCAGCGCACCGACGGCTCCGGTGAAGGAGAACGGCAGCTAGGCTTCCTCTTTGTGCATGATAGCCTGAGGCCAGCTCTGATATGGAGACCAGATATGCCTTCATGAACCCCGACCGAAATATATATCAGTCGGAGGTTAACGAAAGCGAAACTCCCTTGAGTCTGGAGAAAGGTTCGAGTTGCTTGTGGCTCAAGTGGAGGAGAGAGAGGAGATTTTGCAAACACGCCACTCATTAAGAGGAAAAAAATACAATCTCAATCTAACTGAGGAGCGGCGACGCGCTTTTGAAGTCTCTCTTTTCTTTATTTTCTTTCTACAGAAAGCGGCAGCCGAGAGAAAAGGCTGAAAATCTGACGAGGCCTCGGCACCCTAACAGTTTCGCAGACAAGACGAGTGAAAGATAGTAGCAAAACATACGATCACAGCACAATTAGTACGTACATGTGTAGAAATGCTATACACGCGCAAGAGCTGCCGAACACGACGGTACATCGATAGTCAAATTACCAATATAATCACAAATATATATACAATCATGATCAATTGCATGCCTGCAATAATAAACTGCCGACATGGGTGATCGGTGCCCAACTGTCACTCACGAGCGAAGTCATTTGAAGGAAGATTTATAGTGAACAAAATTCGATATAATTGCTAATTAGGTATTGTTAAATGTTTCCTGTAAATGTAACATTGCTGACAGAAAATCAACGTCCTGATTGAGCATACAGAGAACCGAATGAGCTTGGAAAATTATGTTTGCCATATTTTGTTCGAACTTAGGGAAAAAACTTTCTGTGGATTCGAAGGTCATATCCTGCTGGGAGTTTATCGGAAATTTCTACATGCAATTTCTACTGATGGATGTACTGTAACAAACAAAAGTGAAAAATTTTATTGGCTTTTAGCATAGTGTGCTTTGGGATAGTGGTGCGGTATGCAAATATTGTGGGTTTCAATTGTTCTTAGCGCCCTGAAGTCGAGCTTCAATTGTGTCGAATGTGCTCAAATGCGTGTTTTTTCAAGGACAACGAAGTGGCCGAAGCGGAGGCCTGCGCCGGCACTGCTGAACTGTGGTCTTCATCATCATCATCATCATCATCATCATCAGCAGCAGCAGCAGCAGCAGCGGCAGCGGCGGCGGCGACGACGAACGCTACTAACAACTGGCTTTATTTTCCATAACAGATGTCAATATATACGTGTACAACAACTTTTTTAAAAAGTTGTAATGAGTCTGCTTACGAACTTTCAGTTCGGCAAATCTTAGTTGTTTAATGACTATGGCAAAGGACTGTCTTTTACCCACGAACTCCAGGAGAATGGCGAGATACGCTTTTTAGACCTGAAGCTTAGGTTAACGAAGGGACACACCTCCTGGGCGTATTTCCCACGTGTCAAGAAAGCACTCCTGCCCTACGATTCCTCCCATTCTAAGACTATAAAAAGAGCCATTGCTTCGCACTGCTTAGAATCTGCGCTTCGTAAGTCGTGTTGGCACGATATGCAGGGTAGCTTCCATAATCAGATTCGCAGGCTATTGGCTGCAGGCTTCCCTTGTTCGGTCCTAACGGCAGTCGCTGAAACCCTCCTCAAGAAGCTCGGGCCCTGACGAAGGATGGCTGGAACTGAACGCGTGAGGGCTAATCCCTAGTTGATGTCTTACATTCAGAAGTTTTCTCATAACCCCAAGAAAGTGGCCAGTAGGCACAATGTGCCTCTTATTTTAGCGGCGCCAAATACGTTAGCCAAAATATGCCCCCGTATCTGCGGGGAAGTTGAGCGCGGTTGCAAGAGGCAACATCAAGAAGCCCTCGCCAAATGTGCCTTGGGAGTGGTCTACATCATTCCGCTGTCCCGTGGAAAATGCTATATAGGGCAGACGGGGCGCTGTCTCAACGACAGTTTAAGGAAGCATGCTCAAAACTTAATCCTAGAAGATAAGCTCGCGAAGTTGGTTTCGCATGTTCTGACGTGCGGGTGCGAGCCCCGCTTTAAAGAAGCAAAGATTCTGGGCAGGAGCGCAAGTACAAAAGCCAGAGTTTTGCTGGAGGCTTTCTACACTAACAAAAATTGCATCAGCGACGCGTCGATAAGTTTTTTCGCCTCCGAGCGCGCTTTTCTGGAAAGGTTTCTGTAAGAATCACACCGTCTCTTTCGTGGGTGCCTGTTTTTCTCTCTATTTTTTTCTGTAGGTTCATCTTCATCGCCTTTTTGCCCCCCCCCCCCCCAACCCTCTCTCCCTTCCCCTTTTTCGCAGATGATACATCTTGGTACTCGTTCTTTCTTCGATTGTAGATATGTAATCAATTTTTTCCCTTTTTTCTGTTTTCTTTTTCTGTCAAGAAGCCCAGAGCCGCCCTAGTGTCATGAGCGCATGCGATTTTTACACGTATACATTGACTTCTGTTACGGAAAATAAAGCCAGTTGTTAGTAGCGTTCGTCCTTGTCGTGTCTCCCTCCCGTGCGCGTCTCTTTTCCGCTACATCTTTTTTCAGGTATGTGTCACCAAATCACCCAGCAACAAGTTTCTTTGAACCATCTCTCCATTAACCCTGTCCTTTCCCAGCTGCGCCCAACGAATGACTGCATACTTAATCTCATCCGTCCACCTAACCTTCTGCCGCCCCCTGCTACGCTTGCCCTCACTCGGAATCCACGCCGTTACCCTTAAGAACCAGCGGTTATCTTGCCTTCGCGTTACGTGCTCTGCCAATGCACATTTATTCTTCTTGATTTCGACTAGAATGTCATTAACAAGCGTTTGTTCACTCACCCACTCTGTACTCATTCTATCTGTTAACGTTACACCTATCACTTTTTTTTGCATAGCTCGCTGTGCTGTCATTAATTTAAGCTGAACCCTTTTGTGTGCCTCCACATTTCAGAAGAGCGTGTTGTCGGGCAAGTTGGCTTTGCATGATATGGAAGAAGTTAGCGCAAAACTTAGACACCGAGAAGAAACACACCAGACGACAGACGAGCGCTACTACCAACTGTTTATTGGGGCGTAAGACCCGGAATATATAGCCGAGCATGCAGACAGTTGGAGGAACACACGTCATACACCAGCGTTGTGACAAGGCGAAAGCGTATCTAGAAACGCACATTCAGAAGAATAAATCGGCAAGGAAGGATCACTCGCGCTGCGATCAGATAGCCTTTTGATGAGGAAGGCCTCCAGCACAAGCCGTGCTGTAAGATTGGCGCTGCTGCCCAGAATCTTAGTTTTCTCAAAACGTGCCCTACACATGCGGTCACAGGAAGAATAATGCCGTACAATATTAGCCGTTCTGTCGTTGTTTTCTAAATTTCTATCATGCTCCCGTAGGCGGTCATTAATGCAACGGCCAGTTTGATCTACATGAGAAGACCCATAAGAAAAGGGTACACTGTACACCACCCCTGTAGCGCATTTGACATAAGAAATGCCATGTTTCTTTTTGCAACCACCTTCACAAACGCCAGAAATACGTCGGAAAAGCTTTGAAAGCTTGTTGGGGGCGGAGAAGACTTAGGGCACGTGGTGCCTGCCGGCAACATTCTTGAGGTTGTGTGACACTCGGTGAACATATGGAACAACCACCGGCATTGATGTCGAGAAATCGGGTCATCATTTTTGAGCGCCTTTTTGTTTTTGCAGGAGGGTTTCAGCGACGGCAGAAATAACTGGACAGGGAAGCCAACCGCCAAGAGGCGGGTAACCTGATTATTGACACTCTCCTGCATGCTATGAGGGCACGACTTAAGAAGGGCAGACTCCAGGTAGAATGACGCAATAGCTCTTTTCACAACTTTCGAGTGTGAAGAGTCGTATCTCAGCAACTCTTTGTTGGCACGCGGGGAGTTCATCCAACACACGTGGCTACCACAGAACCTAAGCTTTAAGTCCAGCAACCTTAACTGTGGATTATCAGGCAATTCATTTGTAAAAACCAACCCTCGTCCTAATTCATTAAAAACCGTTGAAATCTGTGAAACAACTGGGTCAAGGGATGTAAAGGTCACAGCCCTTAAAAAGAATAAAAAAATCTACATATCTAAATACTTTTAAAACAGTACTATCACGTAAAGTAATTTCCAATGAGCGCTCGATAAAAGCTAAAAAATATCACTTAAAATTGGAGCTACACAAGAAACAATGCATATACCTTTGCGCTGCAGATAAAACTGCTAGTCATGTAAGATAAAGGTAACATTCAAGTAATACTCTAAAAGCTTTAGAAAATTATCAGTTGAAATGCTGGCATTGTTCTATAACGCCAGCGCCCCCGAGCTTTCGATACACTCTATAACAGAGGCCAACAACTCAGCATGTGGTATCGAATAAAACAAATCTTCAATGTCGATAGAAAAGGCAGAACATATCTCATCGCTGTTTTTAAAAAAATGGGCAACATCAGCTGACTTTTTTACCCAGAAGGGATCATTAATAGACAGAGGTTTAAGCTTGGAAAGAAGATATCGACTGACATGGTGTTGCCACGAACCCTTCCGCTTACAATAGTCCTAAACGGCATATCTGGTTTATGCGTTCTATCCGAAAAAGAGACCGACAAGGAATTCTTTGAACTGTTATCAATAGCATTCGCTAAAGGCGTACGCTGCAAGCTGTAGCAAAAGTCAACAAATTTCGTTTTCACTCTTAGTCAAAACGTTTTTACCTACCGCCTCAAGTGCTTTTTCCTTAAAGAGGCCATTAGGTAAAACAACAAATTTCCTATCTTTATCGGATTGCAGTAAGCACAAATCGTGGCTTTTGAAATGGTGCACAACATTCTGTTGTGCACCATTAATTCTGTTGTGCACCATTTCAAAAGCCGCGATTTGTGCTTACTGCAATCCGATAAAGATGGCAAATTTGTTCTTTTACCTAATGGCCTCTTTAAGAAAAAAAGCACTTGAGGCGGTAGGCAAAAACGTTTTGCCTGTCAAACGAAGCAAAGTAAGAGGGAAAACGAAACTTGTTGACTTTTGCAAGAGCTTGCAGCTGACGCCTTTAGCGAATGCCATTGATAACAGTTCAAAGAATTCCTTGTTGGTCTTTTTTTCGGGTAAAACGCATAAACCAGATATGCCATTTAGGACTATTGTAAGTGAGAAGGGTTCATGGCAACACCATGTCAGTCGATTTCTTCTTTCCAAGCTTAAACCTCTGTCTATTAATGATCCCTTCTGGGTAAAAAAGTCAGCTGATGTTGCCGATTTTTTGAAAAACAGCGATCAGATATGTTCTGCCTTTTCTATCGACAATGAAGATTTGTTTTTTTTCGATACCACATGCTGAGTTGTTGGCCTCTATTAGAGAGTGTATCAAAAACTTGGGGGCGGTGACGTTCCAGAACAATGCCGGCATTTCAACTGATGATTTTTTAAAGCTTTTAGAGTATTACTTGAATGTTACCTTTATCTTACATGACAACCAGTTTTATCTGCAGCGCAAAGGTATATGCATTGGTTCTTGTGTAGCGCCAATTTTATGTGATATTTTTTTAAATTTCATCGACCGCTCAATGGAAATTACCTTACGTGATGGTCCGGTTTTAAAAGTTTTTAGATATGTGGATGATTTTTTATTCTTTTTAAGGGCTGGGACCTTTAAATTCCATGACCCGGTTGTGTCACAGATTTTAAATGTTTTTAATCATTTTGGACGAGGGTTGGTTTTTACAAATGAATTGCCTGATAATCAACAGTTAAGGTTCCTGGACTTAAAGCTTAATTTCTGTTGTAGCCACGTGTGTTGGATGTACTCCTCGCGTGCCAACAAAAAGTTGTTGAGATAGACTCTTCGCACTCGAAAGTTGTGAAAAGAGCTATTGCGTCATTCTGCCTGGAGTCTGCACTTCTTAAGTCGTGCCCACATAGCATGCAGGAGAGTGTCAATGATCAGGTTTCCCGCCTCTTGGCGGTAGGCTTCCCTGGTCCGGTTATTTCTGCCGTCGCTGAAACCCTCCTGCAAAAACAAAAAGGCGCTCAAAAAAGATGACCCGATTTTTCGACATCTAAGCCGGTGGTTGTTCCATATGTTCACCGAGTGCCACACCATCCTCAAGAAGGTTGCCGGCATGCACCACGTGCCCTTAGTCTTCTCCGCCCCCAAAAAGCTTTCAAAGCTTTGCCGACGCATTTCTGGCGTTTGTAAGGGTGGCTGCCAAAAGAAACATGGCATTTCTTATGTCAAATGCGCTACAGGGATGGTGTACAGTGTACCCTTTTCTTGTGGGTACCCTTTTCATGGACATTGGAGCGGAGATAACGGCACTCAGTGAGAACATCAAAGCGACTGCCTCACTCCGCACTGGAGTATCAATCTCTTCTCAGCATTCGTTGAGGAAGTAAGTGGCTGCCAAGCTGGCGCTGGTACCTTTGTCTCTCCTCCGAGAGCCATCGTTTATTCTGGAGGTTGACGGTGACATGCCATACTGCGTGCGCTTGCAGATAAGTATTCGTGTACTGAATGCCTAATATCCGCTGACACGTGGGAGCAGTATAAAGAGCCGTGTAAAGAATTGCTTGGTGTACGGGCAGTGGGGCACAGAACGGTCGGGCTTGCAACGAGGCTGACGATGTGGAATCGATAGACGATGTGTGCGACGTCGACACTACATCGCTTGAGATACTCAGCTCACGAGGTACAGAGCAAGTGAAAAGTCCGACTCACGAAACTACAATAACCGAGAACATTAACAAGAAAAAATTTCGTTGAGGAGCAAAACGATGAAGCGCTACAGGATGCATGACAAAGCGTCAAGAAGGGCAAAGCAGGCTTGACCATAGTAGACGGCTTCCTCTACCACACAGGTGCAGTACTCGGCGACAGGGTACAGTAGTTGGTGCTGCCAAAGGCGCAGCGCAGCGCCGTCTTGAGTCTTGCGCACGAATCCCTGTAGGATGGGCGTTTTGGTTATTAAAACTAAAGCCCGCATCAAATACAGTTTCTATTGGCCGGGAATGAAAGCACACATACGCGACTACTGTGACCGGTGTCACGCCTGTCAAGTCCGGGTAGTAAAGCGTGAGGCAGATATGATACCAATAGTACTGCTCACGCGGCGAAAAGTCCTGTTCCAAAAGGTGAATGTCGATGTAATTGGCCCCATCAACCCGCTGTCAGCCAGAGGGCACCGATATGCTCTGTGCATAATTGATGTATGCGCAAGATGTCCTGAGGTCGTTTGTCTGAAGTATTTGTCGGCGAAAGCAACGTGCGACGCTTTGCTGACTATATTCAGCAGAACAGGCGTTCCGAGGCTCCTTGCTCGCACTGCAGCACAAATTTCACGGCCTCACTGGCTGGAGAGTATCTCGCGAGACATGGTTGTGCGCAGCGGTTCTCTTCCGCTAACCACCCTGAAAGTAAGTAAGCAGTCGAGAGGTGGAACCTGGTTTTCAAGGTTATGTTGTTCCATGCAATAGAAACTGAAGCTAGAGACCAGGACAGATCTCCATTTCTTCTATCGGCGTTCCGAGAGGTGCCGCAAGACACCACAGGTGTGTCTCCATTTTCGATGCTCTACGGCAGAGATCCAATCGATCCTCTCGGGATACTCAGCCGAAGCAGGGCTGGCGATATCGAGAACCCCGCCAAATTGGCAGACGCTCCGGCTGACTACCTTAGGCCGCTCAAAACACAGCTGGATCTCGCTGCTGAATACGGCCAGCTAACTTCGACCCGGCGGCAACAGGAATACGCGTCGCATTACAACAAGCGCGCTGTAGAGCTATGAGGCGGAAGAGTAGACATCGTTCGTCCTGCTTACTCTTGCACGGGAGGCATTCGGGGTAATCTGGGGCCTGAAGAAATTTGAGACCCGAGTTTTTGAAAACTAGTCATCCGTAGTCACTGACCACATCCCGCTCTTGCACTTTACAGCCACCCCACCGTGGGGGGCGAAATTGACGCGCTGGGCGTTGGCGCTTCAACGCTACGCTAACGCGAACGGGCTGTGCCGCCTCTCAAATTCCTTCTGGGAGGAAAACCAGGCTCTAACACCATAGTTTCCGCTCGGAGGGGTGTGAACTTGGGACTCTAGGCACGACAGTGCCTTACTATGAAGTGAATTTCAGAGAAAGACTGTTCGCCAGACATTAGGAAGCGCTGTGTTCTTGCGTGGTTTCTACTTTTGCATGTTCGTGACATGCACATGTGCGGCGTCTGGGGCATACTTTCCTAACTTTTTGTGTCTTCAGCTCAGTTAATCTTTGAAATGTTAAGCGAGTTTAGGAGGGGAGGAGTAAGGTTCGATTACACGTTGCACGTGTGCTACGCTATTTTGCTCAATCCTTGAGTAAATGTAAGGAGAGCGAGAAACCCTGACGCCACTTTTGACTAATTAGAAAGCACCAAACTCATGTCAGGGACTGCTGTGATGTCTTTTTTACTTTCTTTAGCACGAAGAGTGATGGGGATAGTTAACGATTTGCCGCAGCACGGTCCCTCGGAAGGCACTGGTTTGGAGCTAGGTGGGCGGACTCCACGCTCGTGTAGCCGCGGAGAGGATCCGTGGGGCAGCCAGAAAGTTATCCATCGTAAGTACTTGTTAATGCTGTGTACATCTTCTTGTTTGAAAATCATTTGTCGTTGATCTCTCTCAAGTTTCCATGAAACCCTGCAAGAAGACAACGGGGAAAGAACCAGGCCTCACTTGCTGTAAAAAGCAATAAAACGATTTTTGTGTTTGGTTTTATTTTTAAAGCTTCCTTGGTGCTGATAAACTAAAGCGATGCTTGCTTCAGCCTAAAACTGTGATTAATGCGTGTGAAAAGCCTTGAAACATTTCTTCTCACTTGTTATGCCGAGGTAGACATTGCACTTGCGACATTTCCTTTTGGACTCTATTTGCATTCTTCCACCTTGCATCGCTGTTGCTCTTCAGGCTTGAGTTGCCTATGCTCAACTCGGTCGTATCTTACGTCGTGCACTGGCTGGTAGGCGTGTGCAATTTTGGTTCTGAGAGGCCGTAGGGTAAAAGAGTGTGGCCTTCCTCTTTTGCGTGCCACGTCAGTAGTAGTACCAGATTTTGCGTGACTTTCCGCTATACTCAGAGTGAATTCAAGCGAATAAATGCTTAGTCCTTGGAATTCAGCTTCGTGCCAGTTATAAATTCTTTTTTTTAATTTGTAGGCTGTTTAAAATATTTTGATTGTTTTTTTTGTCTTTTTTATATGACGTCAGGGCGGAGAGGGCATCGAGGTATAGAGCGCCGCCACTAGCTCCGGACGTCCGCTAGGGGCTTCTTTCACGACATTTCACAGGTCATGAACTGTGCCACCGCAAAGGCGCCGTGAGGAGAGCTCCTTCTTCAAGACTGACCATATGTACTCGAAGGAACCAGCCACGCGTTAGGTGGCCACGGCAAGTAACGCATGGACGAGGTCGCTCATAGCGGGCGTTTTGTGAACAGTTCCATGAATCCCAGTGAGGATTTCGCAGCACCTCGGTCCGCACGAGCGGGCCGAGGTGGCATCAGCCATGTGTCAGCAGAGATAAGGCTGTCAAACCGGAGGTCGTGCCATATGTGCTAAAGGGAGCCCACCATTTGAAAAAAGTGGCTAACAAACATGGCGTGCCGGTTGCCTTCTCATCCCCAAGCAAGATGTCACAGCTCTGCGCGCGAATTGCGAGCAAAGACAAGAGTGGTTGCCGCGTCAGACATGCAAAGAAGTTTACGGATTGCTGCATCGTGGTGGTATATCAGATACCGCTGTCATGTGGGAATGTCTATGCGGGCCAAACAGGGCGGTGCATAAATGAAAGGGCAGGTGAGCACGCGCGCTCACTGAAAGACCTAAGTGGTGCGCATCTTCCTCAGCACTGCACTGAGTGTTCTGACTGCCCTCGAGCGGCAGAACATTTGTCGCAGGATAAATGCCAGTCCTGCAAAAAAAAAGTGTCAACCACGGTTTCATGAGATAAATATTTCGGTCAAAAGCAAAGATACTAGGGCAAGGGAACTACTGGAGGCATTTCATATAAGGAAGAGAGGCGTATATTGTATTAGTGATAGGTATGTGAATCTATACAAGTCGGAGATGGCATATCTTGAACAGTTCTCTTGATAGTGGTGTGTGGGACCTGGTATCACACGTGATCGGTTTTTTTTCTTATATTTGCTGCGCTGCCAGTGAATAAAGTTAGATGAAATTTAGCGGTAGTCCCGTGTGCCTCGGTCTAGTGTTTTTCTTGGTTGCGCTACAGTTCTTTTGTTGCAGTATGCATCATCTAGCCCAACAAAAAGTTCTTCTAAACATGCGCAGTGATAGTCTTGTGCGCGCGTGTAACTGACGGTGCACACTGCTACATCTCTTGACCGAAAAAAAACAAGGTTATGTTCGGCGTTCCGGCCAAGGAAACCGTTATGGCTCCCTACGTTGTCGAGTGCTTCTACGAAGGCCGTCTTCAGGCATTACCGGCTGAATCGAAGTATCGCCTGGCGGTTCCGTTTCTGAAGGAGGGTCCTGTATTTCTACTTTCGTAGTTCTTATATGTTCTCTTGTGCGACGCAAATGTCCGCTACCAGCATCCATTATGAAGAATCGCGGCGTGTTTGCAGTACCTACAGCCACTGCTGGGGCCCAGGTTTTCTGCACAGTATCATAGACGGACACTGTAGACCCTGTCTCTAGATCCGGGATATGTCTGGCCGACTTTGTTGTAGCACTTCTGTTGTCGGTTCCTAATGTCTGCTAGACGGCTTCGGACTGTTTCGGTGGGAATAGTCTTTGGCTCCAGATGACAGTCCAGCACTGGCAGCTTCTTTCTGGTGCGGCAGCCCATCAGTCTTTCGGCTGGGGACTGCAGTCTCTTGGTGAATTTCTCTATTCTAGCAGTGCGCTGCAAAATTCAAACGTGCCAAACGAGCATTTTTTAGCATGTTTTTTGCCTCTTGAACGGCACGCTCTGCCGTGGAATTGCCATGGGGATATTGGGGGCTGGTCGTGAAATAAATCTTTTTTGCGTCGTATACCGGCCGCCCTCCGGTGATTTCAACATATTTTTTAATATTTTGGAGGATATATTTAGATATGTGACAGACAATAAGTTAGATCTTTATTTAGGCGGCGATATAAATTTGAATATGCTTTTACGCACGAACACACAAAAGAAGCTCTGTGGTATTATGGATGCAAATGGCTGTTGGAATTCCACTTCAGAACCCACTCGTGTCACTCCAGATAGTTCTGTGATATTATGGATGCAAATGGCATTTGGAATACCATTTCAGAACCCTCTCGTGTCACTACAGATAGTTCCTCATTACTTGATATATTTATCACAAATATTAATACAAATTTAACGACTGCAAATACTGTATGCACGCAATGACCACTTTGGAATAGTAATGTCTGTTCGAAAATCTTATGTCGTAGCTAATAAAACCAGAAAAACAAAATTCTTACGAGAAATTACCCCTGCTACACTTAATTCGTTTCGTAGTTTCGTTAGTAAGAAGGACTGGAACCCTGTCTACGCAACTCAAGATAGTGACACAGCATACAGCAAATTCATTGACCTCTTCAAAGCACTGTACGATACACATTTCACATTACGTCCAAGAAGAAATCCGAAAAATGCTCGGAAGCCTTGGCTAACGCGGGAATTACTAGATTCGATTAAACATAAAAATGGCCTCTATGCTAAGTTTGTAAAAGACAAAGATACGCATGCCTTTTGCGAATTTAAAGCGTACGGAAATATGCTTACGTCTAGGCTACGTGCAGCAAAGAACGCCTATTTTGCAGATATATTTTCTGATGAGAGCATAAAACGTTCTGATGTACTCTGGTGAAAACTGAACTCAATAATGCATTCTGGCACTCAAGCAGTTATACCCGATACACTTATACATGAAGGGAAACGGCTAAATGGCAGCCAATTAGCTGACGCCTTAAATAGTTTTTTTGTACAGCAGGCCGATCACAGTGATTACTCCGGTGAAAACAATGCATCCCATGCTGAACGCTTCCTCTGTCAGACTGCGACATGCCATTCACTGTTCTTTTCTCCGACGGACTGCACAGAAGTATGCCTTTGTATCAATTCCATTAAAAATAGTATCTCCGAGGATGTATGTGGTATGCAGGTACTTCCTGTGAATCAAGTTCTTGACGTAATTTGTCCAGTCATTACTTTTATATATAACTTGATTTTGTCCACGGGCGTATTTCCCCAAGCAATGCAGACTGCACATGTGGTTCCTACATTTAAATCTGGAGATCGTAGTCTTTTCGTCAACTATCGCCCAATCTTGATACTGCCAGTATTTTCTAAAAGTATGGAAAAAATACTACACACCAAAATTGTATCGTTTTTATCGCGTAATAATCTTCTGCTCGATTATCAACATGGTTTCAGGAAGCATCGATCAACAGAAACAGCACTTTTAACGCAAAAAGAATTTATCATTGAAGCATTCACCAAAAAACGTGTGGTACTGGGCATCTATGTCGATTTTTCAAAGGCATTTGATCTTGTCAATCACACTATCCTTCTTTCAAAATTGCACAGATACGGCATTCGTGGAACACCACATGCGCTTCTTACATCATACCTTAGCAACAGGACACAATATGTCGAAATAAACAACATAAAATCTTCTTTGCAATCCGTTCATGCCGGCGTGCCACAGGGATGCCATACTCGGACCGCTACTCTTCCTTATTTATATTAATGATATGGTGCACTGCACTCAGGACGTAAAGTTTAATTCCTATGCGGACGACATCACCATTTTCGTTACCGGAAGTACGCAAGCAGATGTAGAGGAGCGAGCAAATATAGCGCTTTTGGCTTGGACTCTTGGGTCAAAGCAAACCACTTAAAAATAAACACAAGCAAAACAAAAGCAGTCCTATACATTCCAAAAGGGAAGGAATTACCGGATACCTTGAGCGTACGATTAGGAACAGAAAAAGTTGAAATTGTGAACTCTGTGAAAGTACTCGGAGTGGTCTTTTCAAGGCACCTTACATGGAACGACCGCATAGATTACTTGCATTCAAAAGTTGCATCAGAAGTTGGCGCCATCTCCCGAACAAGATACTTGCTGCCTTCTAAAATAAAACTCTTGTTATATAACGCGCTTGTGCTACCGCTCTTACAGTACTGCGGCTTAGTCTGGTGCACCACAGGGGTAACCAACTTATCCAAATTACACTTGTTGCAGAAAAGAGCATAACGGTATGTTGCAGGGTGTGTCTTACCGTCATCCAACCAAAGAGCTTTTCTTGAAGTATAATGTCCTCTCTGTGTTCTTTTTTGATTACAAGATAATCGTAGCTTATAAATATTTCATAAAATATAATGTAAGTATTGTCGTAAACCTTGCAGAATTAAAAGAAAATATCCGAGACCGACAAACCCGACACAAAGAAAAGTATCTTGTTTCAGTGCCTCGCACGTATTCATACACTCGATCATTATGCTACACTGTAACAAAACTACTGAATACGTTGCATGCAATTGGATTCGATCCAGTATATGAGCCTAATCGCCGAATTTTGTCTTTTTTGCCGTGAACAACTGTTGTGAACCTAGTGTTGCTATGTATCTAGAATGTTATCTTGATGTATTCTAATTTTAAGACTGTGTTTTTAGGATGTGTCTAATTTTGTTTTTGTGCTTTAGTGTGTGTTTTATTTTCATACGGACAAAAGTAATAATATGAAACTCTTCGATGTATAAAATGATGCAAACTGATCTTTCTCCTAGCTGTTGCTCTGCCAATTATTGTAAGGGACCAGGGCCTTGTCAAGCTGTCTTTCACAGCTTTTAGTCCTGGCCCCTTTCTTTTCGACAAAAAGAAAAATAAACTTGACATGGTTGACGTGGAAATGAGATGTGAATGACCTGAACTTTGCGCTGGTGAACGTGGGGCCGTTATCACTGCTTATTTTGGCAGGTATCCCGTGTGTTGCAAAAACTTCCATGCATGCTTGGATAACCGCTTGCGCTGTTGTGCGTCCTCGTAGTAGAACAAGTCCATGCCAACAGACTGCCAAGGTAAATTGGGCACTGGATGACTAAGCATTGGAAGCTTTGAATTTCTGTTTTTGTATTTCTGGCATACGGGGCAAGAAAGTGCAATCTCCCGGATAGCAGAATTCATGTTTGGCCAGAACATCACCTGTCGGGCCCTTGCCTTCATTTTCTCTTCTCCCCCGTGCGCCGCATGCAGTAAGCGGAGGACTTCCGGGCGCTTGGCTGGCGGGATGAACAGCTTGCTGTTCCGAAGCAGTCGGCCGTTCTCGACGTGCAGTTCGTCGCGGTAGGCCCAAAACGGTTGCAGAGCATCCGGTACTTGTAGCCTTGTCTCGGGCCACTCTGTGCTGGAGTAACAAAGCAACTGCGACATAAGTGAGTCTTTTTCGGTTTCCTCCCGGATACTTCGCAGCTGCTCGTCAGCAACCGGCAGGGAAGAAACAACATTGACTTCAAACTGCTCAGTTTCTTCTGCCAGTTCCACTTTACTCGGAAAACATGAGAGGGCGCCAGCTAAAAGAAGTTCTTTGCCTGGCTTGTACTTAACGATTATTGGGAACTTTTGAAGCACTAGACTCATGCGTTGGAGGCGTATCGGGCATTCAAACAAAGGCTTCTTGAATATCATTTCTAGTGGTCTGTGATCCGATTCGACCGTTACTTCTAGTTGTCCAAATATGTAATCTTGAAACTTTGTACAGCTATGGACGATTGCCAAAGTCTATTTTCGATTTGCGCGTACCGCTGTTGGGCTGCTGTCAGCGAACGGGATGAGTAAGCAAGAGGCTGTCCCTTTAGCAAAAGCACGGCCCCGACACCGTATTGGCTAGCATCAACGGATAATACCACAGGTTGGTCTTGCCGAGAGTATGTCAGGACTGGTGCTTGCATGAGGCTGGCACGGAGCTGTTGAAAACTACTCTCATGTGGGTCTGACCAAATCCATGCTGTCTTTCATTAAAAGCTCTCTAAGTGGAGCAGACAGAGTGGACATATTTGGCACGAAACGGGCCACGAAGTTCACCATGCCGAGAAACACTTGAAGCTCCTTACGATTTTTTGGTGATGGTACTTGTAGGATGTCCACCCGCTCAGGGTCTAGGCGGAGTCCTTCTTTGGTGAGTACATGGACCATGTAGCGTACTCGGGGCTGCAAGAAGTGACACTTTTTTCTGTTCATCTTCAAGATGTGTTATCTGCACCGTGTGAGCAATTTTGACAGGTTGCTATCGTGCTCCTCGCGAGTTTTTCCCCAGACTAAAATGTCATCCATTACAACGGCTACACCAGCATGCACCTCTACTACTCTGTGCGTTGCTCGTTGAAAAATTTCCGGAGCCGACGCTATGCCAAACGGCATCCGCAAAAACCTATATCTGCCATGCGGGGTGCTCATAGTGCACATGAGTGAGCTCGGTTCGTCCAGCTCCACTTGCCAGAACCCGGATGACGCGCCCAAGGTAGAAAAGTACCTTGATTCAGACAGACGCGGTACTATGTCTTCCAGGGTTGGCATGTGGTAATGCTCCCTAAGGATAGCCTTGTTCAAATCTGATGGGTCTAGGCATATGCGTACTTTTTCACCTTTGACCACCACCATCATGTGGCTTGCCCACAAAGTTGGTTATTACCTTTGCTATGACTCCATCACTTTCCATTCTTTGGAGCTCTGCTTTCACGCGTTCTTGAAGGGCAAGAGCGACTCTTCTTTCGGGCTTCAGCTGGACGTGGTAGGCGACACCGTTAAGTTCTCCTAGGCCTAGAAGGACGTCGTCAAATCTCTGGGGGTCACTACAACCGACCGCATCAATTGAACCTATGCGGCTTATCAGTCCAAGACGTTCAGCAACGCAGCCGCTCAGTGTCACTGGGACCTCAGGCTTGACGACATAAAATTCTGCTTCAGTGCTCTGTGGCTAACGGGCAGCTTAATCTTTTTTGATGCAATTACTTGTGGCCGAAAAACGTGCGCAGTGTAGCGGAGAACAGCTGCGCAGGCTGGGATGTTATACGCCTTAGCATCGCCTCGGACATTACACAGCAGTTTGCACCGGTGTCAATCTTGCACCTTACATACATGCTTGCGATAAGGACTCCTGAAGACCAGCGATCATCCCGATCTACGGCACGGATTTCAAGTGTTTGAAGAAAAAGTTCTTCGTCCTGTGTTAGGTGAACTTCTTGTACGCTTCGTCCTTTGTTGCGCGGTCGTGACAATGGCTTTTGACATGCACGCACGAAACGGCTGCGGCCTCCGCATTTGTTGCACTGTTTACCCAGAGCGGGACAGTTTTCACTTTTATGTTCATCGAAACCACATCTAAAGCAAGCGTTCGGTTTTGATTTCACTACTTCTATTCTGGCAGGATATGCGTCCTGTATTTCATTGAAACGTTCTTTGCCCTGTTCGCTAGCACGGCAGATTTCGACAGCTTTGCCGTAAGACGGATTTTCTAACACGAGTCTCTGCTGCAAAATTTTGTCCCTGATTCCAAGAATAATTCTGCTGCGCAGCATTCTGTCTTCTAGTGCGCCAAACTCGCACTGCTGTGCAAGTGTCCGCAGTTCTGTGAGCCAATCGTTGACCGACTCACCCTCTTGCTGGTTCCTGGAGCCGAAGCGAAATTTCGTTGAATGTCAGGTTCGTTGTTGGCTTGAAGTGGTCCTCAAACTTCTGCGTGACAATCTGGATGCCGTGCTTGTCGGCGTCATTCCAAAACGCGAAAGTGAAGAAAAATCGCCTGGCCTCTTCGCCAATTGCCATAAGGAACGTGGCAGCTTGAACCTCCTTTGTTTACTCTCTCAGCTTCGTGGCCGTTGCATATAGGTCGAACTCTTTCTTGCAGACGGTACAGCTGTAAAAAGCGTCTCCCGTTGTGTCCAGCGGTTTTGGTGGGGGAAACATTGACGACGCCATTTCTTTTCCAACTGTTGCGGTCGTTCCTGCTGGAACCGTTTCAGACTGCAAGGATACGTTTGCCATACAAGCTACGGTACGAAACCGCGTCCCACTTCTGACACCATGTAGCACGCAAGCATGTGGGAACGAGGAATGAATTTTATTACGAAGTGCGCCGGTATTTGTACCACCAGCTCTTGAGCTCAGACATGCGCAGTGACAGTCTTATGCGCGTGTCACTGACGGTGCACACTGCTACAAGAAGTTGCTAAGGGAGCCGGACCAATTGCTTCAAGCTCACGGCGGACAATATGGGTCACGTTCTCAGGTGAGGTCTGCTGGTTCCGAGAACAAAGATTTTGGCAGGAGGAAGACGCAGCCGTGTTGGGCAGGTGTGCGATATGCTAGGTGATCCGTCGGCTTTTGGTGTCCTCGAAGCGGCGGGATTCTTTTATGATGTCGGCGATCTTGTCGCAGTTTTTGTAGCAGAATTGACATCTGAGCTAGTTCGTTTTTCATTTTCAGATTGAAGATTGAAGATTGAAGGCGTCGTCTGCGATGCCCTTGAGCACATGTCCGACTTTGTCAGTCTCGCTCATCTTTGTATCCATTGTGTAGCCTAGAGACAATTCATCTTGAATATAAGAGATGTAGGACTCCGTGGATGACTGGGCGCTACTGGCAAGATCTCTTTTAGCGGCTAGCTACCGGCCGAGGTGTTTGCCGAAAAGGTCGATAAACTTCTGCTTACAGTCAGCCAAACTGGACAGTGTCTCTTCGTTGGCATCATACCACTTGAACGCCGTGCCCTTAAGGTAAAAAACTAGAGTTCGCAAGCATGAATGTTTGGTCCCAGCGGTTGTTAGTGCTGCACCGTTCATACCTGCGAAGCAAAGTCTCGACTTCGGCGTCATCGTCGCCAGAGACAGGTTCAGGATCACGAGGGCGAGTGAGGACGACGGAGGACACCGATGCTGCCGAATCTTCGGGGATGCTTCCGTCATTGTCGGCCGTGGTAGGTATAGTCCGATGCGTAGTTCCGTCTTGCCGCACCTCCACCAAGGATGTTGCGCGGAAATACTATTTACATTTGTTTACAAGTGTTTGGGGTTAGAATAAAGAGTTCCTAGCAGGGAGCACCAACACGAACAGGGAGCTGCATTAACCTCCTCTTCTTCGTTCGTCCTTTCACGCGAGAGGCCACTTCGTCTTGCATTGCCACTTCATCGAAACAATATATTCGTGCTATTCATATAATTTTAGTATATCATCATTAAAAGCAGAGGCAGGCTTAACATCTCTAGCTTGTAGACCTCGTGTCACTAGTATGTGCTTGGTTCATAAATTTTAGTACAGCTCACTTCGTCATCCGCCCTACATAAATCCGCCGGCGCGCATTTCAACCCGCATTAGTCATCCCCTTCAAGTTTCCCGGCCTCGTACGCGCACTACTACATTTGCAACGTCATAATTTCCACGTTCAGCCACGGACTGGAACAGCCTTCCACACGGCATCGCCGCAATCACCTGTCCATCAACATTTGTGAATTGTTTAGCGACCGTAAATAACAGCGAATAACTTATGTACATTACGTGTTTTCTTTGTTTATTAAATCTGATTTATACATGAACCCACCCCTTATGAAACACATCCAATCCCGGGGGCCTTTAAGGTAATAAACTGAAGTGAAGAGTTCATGCTCATAGGCAGCAGCAGTCCACATCAAGAAAGACGGTTTTCGTCATTGTCTTGTCACTAGTATGCACAGCGCAGAAAAGTGAGAAACAGGACCACCAAACAACCACCACCAATTTCGCTGCCCTTTGCAATTCCAAAGAACGAAATATTGCGCGGTAGCGTATATTCAGCTCGTCCGGTCGAAAAACCATTGCCGTGATCCAGGTTTGAAAGGAAGGCCTCAGAGACGTCAATACAATTTTGCCAGAAATTTAAAAGGAAGAAAGAAACTCGCTGGCATTGCGCTTCGAACCCAGGCTCATTTCGCGCCGGACGAGCACACAACGCTCATGCGAAAAAACGGTTCTGCTTTTGATTATTTTTTCTTTGTGCAACGTGGAAATTTGGGCTTGTTGGTTCATATTTCGTGGCAATAGCGCAAACAGGACCAGGGACCAAGACGAGTAGACACACACAGCGCTGACTTCCAACAACTGTATTGGGAAAAAACATTAATTTATACATGCACTTATTGCCGTGTCATCACAATGCATGCGCAAAACTCGGTGTGAACGTAGGTAGGCCAGTTCTTTTTTAGATAGTTTGACTGAAGGAGTGCTAACACAAGAAATTTCTAATCTAGCTATCTTTTCTGCTTCTATAATCTCACGAGTGCGCTTGTCCTTACTTTTTCCTACTAAAAAACACTTGTCTAGTAACGGCCTGCACTTATCACATGCGTTGGAATGTTTGACTAGCTCTCCGTCATTTTCGTTTTTGTTGCGTACATTGCAGTTATGCTCACGAAAACTGTCGTTGAAGCAGCGACCAGTTTGACCTACATATTGGCGCCCACAAGAGAGTGGAATCTGGTACACTACCCCAACCTTGCATTCAACAAATGGAATTTGATGCTTCTTCGCCCATTGATTGGACACAGGACGAGCATATTTGTTAACCTTGCATAGGCTGTTTAGCTTTTCAGGGGCAGAAAAAACAACTGACACATCGATACGATTAGCAATGCGCATAAGATTGTGAGAGATGGTATGCAAGTATGGAATAACGGACATTGTTTTTCTCTGTCTCTCCAAGGGCACATGCGCACCAGGTTGCAGCTCAGTGTTCAGCTTTCTGAGCGAACTTTCCGCTACTGAAATCTGAAGAAGACCAGGATAGCCAGCATGCTATAACCTACTGCACTGTTGTTGCAATCTTATATACATCAAATGCGGACAGGATTTTCGGAGGGCATTTTGAAAGCACAGGTTCGCTATAGCTCATTTTTACCAGTTCAGAGTGGGCAGATTTGAGGGGCTGGAGAGGCTTGCTATTGCGGGGTTCATAAGCCCAGCAGGTATGACCAGAAAGAAAGATGATGCTAATGTCAAGGAATCTTAGCTTGTCATTAGAGGGCAGTTCAAAAGTTAGAACAAACGGTTTAAAACTTTGTCTGAGCATAGTTAGAATGTTAAGGGCCTTGGATTCAAAGCAGTCATGGTCACTGTCAATAAAAATTAAGAAATAGTCAACGTATCTAAAAACTTTGGCAACCTGCATATTGTGTAATCTGTCTTTGCCGGCTTTGTCAAGTTCGGCTAAAAAGAGGTCACTTAAAATCGGGGCTATACAGGAGCCAATACAAATTCCTTCTTTATGAAGATGGGGCTTATCATTCCACAGGATAAAGGGGGACCTCAGATAAAAGGATAAAAGTTCTAAAAAGCTGCTAGCGCTAATACCTGCTGAGTTTTGAAAAGCAACGATTCCAAGCTGGTCAATACACTCTTCAAAACATTTTAGTAACTTATCATGCGGCAGTGAATAGCACAGGTCTTTGATGTCGACAGATAAAGCGCGAAGGTTATCACATTTACCCGACTGTTTTAAAATTAAAAACTTCGCTAGAATTTTTTACTAAAAACGGATCCTCTGTTTTTAGCAGGCTGATCTTACATTGCAAGAAACGAGACACCTGTCTTTGCCACGTGCCTTGTTCAGACACGATTGGTCTAAAAGGCCTCTCAGGCTTATGGGTTTTTGCACTGAAAAAAACATGGGTCTTGTTTTGCGTCTGAAATGCACTTAGAGAGGCTACACAAGTTGAACTTGTTACACAATTGTAACGCTTGCCTCTTAACTTTAGCTAACTTAATGCCTCATGGCAAGCGAACACGGAAGACACAGCACTATCAGCTTTTGATTTAAAGAGTTCTGGGGATAAAATTGCAAATCCACCTTCTTTACCGGCGGGAACCACCGTGAGGACACTCTCCATGAGGAAGGTTCGAACCTGATTGACCGGTTGTCTGGATGGGGCAGAATTGGAGCGGGAAAGAACGTCAACGCCTTCCGAGATGCAGCGATCATGCTCACTGGGAAGTGCATTCCGAGATATTTATTTATTTATTTATTTATTTATTTATTTATTTATTTATTTATTTATTTATTGATACTGTCAGCCGTAAGGCCGTTACAGGGTGGATGCATACAATTGAATACGTACACACAGCCACAAGTACACAAAGCCACAAGTACAAAATTTATACAACTTAAAATCATCAATTATTTTGCCAGCAGATAAAGCCACAAGTGCCTGATGTAGGTTAATGTTCAAAATAATACACTCAGTTTCAGACCACCGAGGATCGGAACCGCAGGTGAAGAACATAATGATTGACAGCAAGGACAAATGGCTTCTATAGGCTTAAATAACGGGACAGATAAGTTTCAAATTGGTGTAGATCGTCTGCTTGCAAAAGGTCCTGGGGCAAGGAATTCCATTCATATATGGTTCTGGGGAAGAAGGAGTATTTAAATGAATTGATTCGGGCCGTCATGGGTGTGACCTGATCTTTGTGAGAAGATCTCACAGCTCTAGAGGAACGCTGTGTCATGTAAACGCTTATGTTCAAGTTGAAGTGGTTAGTATATAGCAGATAAAACATTTTCAGCCTGGCGACTTTCCTTCGCTTTGAAAGTTGAGGCAAGTTTAGTTCATGAAGCATGTCAGTCACTGAATCTGTAGATCTGCATTTGGACAGAATGAATCGAGCCGCCCTTCGCTGAACTTTTTATATCCTGCCAATTTGGTTTTCCTGATGTGGATCCCATATTACGCTTGCATATTCCAGTGTCGGTCGTACCAGTGCGAGATAAGCTGTTAGTTTTGCTTTTGTGGAAGCAAGCTTCAGTTTTCTTCTTATGAACCACAATTTTGTTTCGGTCTTTGAGCATATGTTATTGATGTGTGCATGCCAGTTTAGATTTGAAGTTATAGTGACGCCTAGATATCTGAAATGGTCGACTCGAGTTATATAGTGCCCGTTTATTTCATAATCAAAAGAAAATATATTTTTCGTTTTATTGGAAATTGTAAGAAATGAAGTTTTTGCATAATTGATTTCCATTCTGGATAATGTGCACCATTGGTTGATAGTGCTCAATGCCGAATTTAATAGTAACTGGTCTTCTTGGTTTGAAATGACAGAGTAAATTAAACAATCATCCGCAAAAAGCCGGACTTTAACAGGGGGCGGAATAGATACTGCAATATCATTGACGTAGCATAAAAATAACAAGGGACCAAGCATAGACCCCTGAGGGACTCCCGAGGGCACTCCCAGGACGTCTGATTTGGCGCCATCTAATTCCACGAACTGGGTTCTGTTAGTTAGATAAGCCTGTATCCACCGTACAATATTTGTGTTTATGCCAAGTTCGAACAGTCTATCAATAAGTTCATCATGTGGGACACGGTCAAATGCTTTAGAGATGTCCAGGCAAACTGGATCCACTTGATCCCTGTTGTTTATTGCTTCAGAAAATACATGTACCGTTTCTACTAGCTGGGTAACAGTAGATAACCTCCGTCTGAAACCATGCTGACTGGGATTTAGCTTGTTGTTGCCCTCTAGATAGTCGGATAAGCAGTTTGCCAAGACATGCTCAAGCATTTTGCAACAGGCACAAGTGATAGAAATGGGTCTGTAATTATCGGAAATGTGCTTGTTTCCAGATTTATGTATTGGTACAGCTCTAGCCTGGAGCCAATCTTTTGGTAAAGAATGCTGCTCCAGAGATGCCTTAAATATGATTAGTAAATATTTAGATACCCATTCCGCATATCGTCTAAGAAACTCATTAGGAATAGTATCAGGACCAGAAGACTTTTTCGTGTCTAAATTAAGTAGGAGAGAAAATATACCTTGCTCAGACAAAGTGACATCTGCCATGTCTGATGGCGGTATGCCCTTTTCGCTACTAGAGTTCTCAGGCGGAGATATAGGGTGGCTGCACACAGAATGAAAATAAGTATTGCACCTGTTAGCAATTTCTGCTTGATCAGTAATAACATGACCATCCACTTCAATAAACCTCATTTGTTCATATGAGGGTGAAAGGTGACGCCAAAAACGCTGTGGGGAAGTCTTCATAAATTTTGTTAGCTTTTCAGAAAAGTATTGTTCTTTCGCTGTCATCAACATCTGTTTAAGCATCAAGGAAAGGCGCGAAATTTCATTTTGATTCTTTTCTCGATTGCGTTTTCTACGTTTTATCTTGCGTTTTAGTTGGATAATTTTACGACTTATCCAAGGATTATGCTTTCTGACACTTTTAATTCGATGGGGAACGAAATTTTTCAGACAAAAGTTGACAATGCGTTTAAACTTTGTCCACAATGTGTTGACGTCATCCTGCACATCAAATGAGCCCAAAGACATTTCCAAATAGTCTAAAATGCTTTCATCCTCAGCTCTTGAAAAGTCTTTAACAAAAATAGTCCGCTTTTTTTCATGTTTTGGTGGTATAAGTTGATTTAGGGTGACTAAGAAAAGCTTATGATCAGAAAGCCCTTCCTGGATAGACACTTCATATTCGGTTATTTTACTACTTATAAAACCCAAGTCCAATATTGATTCCCTACTTGCTCCTATCCTTGTTGCTTGTTTAACAATTTGTGTTAGATCATTATTAAAAGCGATGTCTAGCAAGGCATCACAGTGTTTAGCATCAGTTGTATCTATGTCTAGCGACTCCCAACGCACGTGCGGCAAATTGAAATCACCTGCTATGATTACTCTTGCATTCGCAGATACATTACTTGGAAGATATTCTTGCAACGACTCAAGAAATATGACAGGGGCGTTAGGGGGCCTATAAACCGCAGCAATGACACAGAAAGAAACGCCAAGTTTTAGCCTGCACCAGGTGCTCTCTGTGTTGGGGCAATCTTTCATGGGAACAAATTCAATTCCTTCTTTAAAAATGAGGGCTACACCACCACCATGTGAAGCACGATCCTTCCGAATCATTCTATATGTAGGCGGTATAATCTCACTGTCAGCAATTTCAGGACGCAACCACGTTTCTGTAACTGCAACGACATCTGGCTGATGAATCATGATAATGTGTTCGAGTTCAGCGGTTTTATTCAGGAGGCTGCGCGCATTGATATTTATCAGTACAAAATTCCTTTCTTCCGTCTCACACTGTCACGTTGTTTCGCTATCAGTTACGAGCGGCCGTTCTGCCTTCGTAAGGCAGTTCTTTTCGTCATCCCAGAAAAAAGCTTCTTTGTCAATGAAAATCCTGTCGCGTTCGAGTTGAACCTTTGCGCCATTGTTCTTTTCATGTTTAGCACTATCCCATAGTTTCTTATGCTTTTGCAAAGTTGCCTGAGAATAATCATGTGATAACGAAAATTTGCTGCCCTTTAATTTCTGGCAGTTATCAAATAATTTCATCTTTTCGTTGTAGTCAAAAAGTCTAAGTATCACTGGACGCGCCTTGTCCGTACGCTTCTTTCCAAGTCTGTGTATCCGCTCCACTGTGTTAACTTGAACACCAAGGCGTTCATGGAAAACATCATGCAACACTTTCTTCTTGAGATCATCAGTGGTTTCGATTTCTGTTTCGGCTATGCCAAACACAAGAACGTTATTTCGGCGACTTCTATCTTCCAGCTCAATTATTTTCTGTTGCTTTGAACGGATAGTGGCTCCCATGCTCTGTATCAACGAGTCTAGTCGTTCTTCATTTTTATGTACATTCACTAAAGTATTTTCAATCTCATGGATCTTTGCACTGACTTTTTCTAGTTGTTTAGAAAGAGTACTCTGATTTTCTTTAATTTCCTTGACATCTTCCATTAGAGTTTTCTGCCCTTTCATGAGTTTACTAAACATTTGCTTGACAGTTTCTGGCCCAGGGTTTAGTTCAACATCTCCGGAAAGCATCAACAAAATTGAAATACACTCCAGCACAACATCAGCACACACTGCGGGGCACGGCAGGACAATGATGAACCTATCATCACTTCTAAAACATTTTACATGCTTACTAACCTGTAAAAACAGGATAAACGGTTCAGATGGCTTCATTCTGGAGGCTTCGCCGTGCCCACAGTACGGCTCGATGTCGACTGAGCTTAAGTAGCTGGTGCTGTCCGTAGTGATTGCCGCAGTAGCCGTCGAAGGGAACACGTGCGCAGGTCCGTCCCAGGTGGCAGCTTTCCACATAGGTAGCAGCAAAAGATTATCTTCAAAGCTTGTAGCGACAAAGCACGTACTCGAGGCGTGATCCAAAGTTGAACCACGGCACAGGAAAACCTGTAAAAACAGGATAAACGGTTCAGATGGCTTCATTCTTGAGGCTTCGCCGTGCACTAACGAGAGGAGTTCCGGTGGCAACCTCTGAGGCTGAACTGCGAACTTGGGCCCCAGGGAGAGGACATGAGAGACAACGGGAGGTAGGTCCAGCGGTTCAAGGGCGTGAATTTGGTTTTTAGCTGACTGCTGCTTTAGCTCGACTGCATTCCGAAGCTGGTTCAACTGCGTGCTCCAGATGAACTCGGTTGTGCGATAGTCGACGAAAAGCTTCCGAGGCGGCATGATGGTCGAACAGCTGAGCAGCCAAGAGTTGTCTGTAGAGCCTGGCTTGTCTGTTGTACTCAGCTTTCATGATCTTGCACACTCTTGCTATGTGACCAGCTGAAGGAAGGAAGCCACCAAAAAGCCTCTTGACTTTGTCTTTACTGCGCCTCTTCTTTTCTTGCATGTGCATCACTCCCGCTCAGCTACCGAATGCTTGCGTAAACACATGCTGTTCCGCAATGCATACACACATTCTCATGTCTTCGTACACTACGGGAGACACACACACGCGGCTAGAACCTGCAAGCATTCAGGCTGCAGGCCCTGCACAGCATAACCCCCCTCCCCCCGCACCAATGCGCCCAACAAATCACTTTACTCACTCGTTGTCTCTCGCTTAAAACAGCAACGAGAGCCCATCCAAAGGCACCTCATTTAAATTTTTCCTTGCTATGACACCACTGTCAGCGAATCACTGCGGAACACGGAACAATACCGAATATCAGAGCCTTGACGCATGCAACAAAATTCTATCCAGCCACAGATCACGGGCAGCAGCCGCCCCTATCGCAATAGTTGGAAGGCATCCTGTCACGTTACGCAGTCTTGGTATTCTGACTGGATGTCGGCACAGGTACGCCATAAAGGTGATGTTGAGGTGAGCCAACCTCACAGCCGGCTTAACGAAGAATTGTTACGAGAATTTAATTTGCGATTTTCTCCGGAAGGCTGCTAGATGTCCAACACACACACACACACACACACACACACACACACACACACACACACACACACACACACACACACACACACACACACACACACACACACACACACACACACACACACACACACACACACACACACACACACACACACACACACACACACACACACACACACACACACACACACACACACACACACACACGCACACGCACACGCACACGCACACGCACACGCACACGCACACACACACACACACACACACACACACACACACACACACACACACGCACACGCACACGCACACGCACACGCACACACACACACACACACACACACACACACACACACACACACACACACACACACACACACGCACGCACGCACGCACGCACGCACGCACACACACACACACACACACACACACACACACGCACGCACGCACGCAAATTAGCAGCGGTTTAACTACTGCTGAACCTAGTTAGAGAGCGAAAGCTATGGTGTATCGGGAAAGTAGACGCGGATTGGCGTCTCTAACGTTGAGTGCGTTCCGCACACCGGATAGGCAGCGCGCCTACCCTGCTGCCCTGGCAGGTAGCAGGTAATGATTGATAGCGAGAGGCTGGTCACCCAATGAGCGTTGCGGCCTATTGCTGCAGCACCGCGTGTCCGCGACAACGTTGTCGGCGCTTATGCATGCAACCCGCACTCTCTATCTCACCACTATCACGTGCCCAAAAGCGCATTTGAGGTGTCCACTGACCCAGGGAGCCAATTATGCGCCCTTCCTTTCCTCATAATCATCGGAGTCTAGAACGTAGTTAACGCCAATGAACACAATAAACACCGACGGTCTATAGTAACAGAGGCGAGCACTCGGTTTCGGCGGTCAGTCAGTCAGTGAACTTTATTTAGCCAAAGGGTGGTAGCTTGCTCCCCCGAGGGCCTCAGCAAAAGCCGAGGGCCCGGGGGGTTGGGCTACCGGGCTGGGGACAGTGCTCTTGGTCGGTCACAGCCTCGGCTGTCAGGGTGATGACTTTTCCTGCGTAGCGGGATCCTCGCTTTGCAGAAAATCATCACAGGCTGTTTCATGATTGAACTCCGCGGCACCCGGGGTGTTGCCACATTGTATAGTTATGTTTGCCAAAGTACCTTTAGCTCCACAGTATTTACATACTCAGTTCTCTCCCTTGTGCTCATTGTATATATCTACGATTTCTGGCGAAAATTAGGTGTTCGTTTGTATTTTCCTCCAGGGCATTGCTTCCATTAGTGAGAGCGATTTGTCTGCGGGTGGTAATGTAGTCTGTAGCCTTCCGTGATTTTTCGGTATGTGACCGGTGCTTCTCTTAGGTTTTTGCATGCTGGCACCTCCATCGTTGGCCGGAGGTTGCTCCATCGTTGCTCGGGCAAGGATGTGCGCTGCTTCATTCCCTCTGCCGTTCTTATGGGCCAGTACCTATATTCATGTCCTGGTTCTCTCCCTATCCAGACCTCTTAGGTTGCGTTCTGCCTCCTTAGAGAGGCGGCCTTTGCTGTAGTTGCGTAGCACTGTCTTGCTGTCGCTGATTATCTCTCTTGCGCGAGTCCTTCTACAGGCTAGCGCTACAGCAACTTCTGCGATTTCGAAGTGTTGCGTGTTGATCGATCCTGTAGTGACTGGATTGCCCTCCTCGTCTACAACCGCCGCTACGGCAGCTCCGTCCTTGCTTCCAGTGGCATCCACGTAGGCGACGTTTTCTGCCGGCATGTGCTCTAATTTTTTTTCGAGGGCTCTGACCCTTTGATTTCGTCTTGCCTTATTAAATTCTGGGTGCATGTTTTTAGGTATTAATTTTATGTTTTATTTATCGATACTGTTGGCCGGAGGCCGTTACAGGGTGGTTGCAAGACAAGGTATACAAGATAGGAATGGTGGTGTAGTCAAGAACAGACCAAAAGGAATACATACACAAGAAAAGGCATAAAGCAAGAAAAAGCAAAAGACGAAATACATCACGGTTTCATCAGATTTTGCCGGTGCCGCTAGATGAGACAGGTGAATTACGACCAGGAATATAGAATCTTAATTGGACAAATTACCATCAATAACGTAGTAGCTATGTATTCCCAGCCGAAGTAAACAGTTTTGTTAGTCTAGTTTCGAATTTATTTATTCTGCCTACTGTTAATAATTCATGTGGCAACGAGTTCCATTCCTCTACGGTTCTGGGGAAAAACGAGTACTTATGTACATCTATTCGTGCTGAAATGGGCTGGATTTGCTCTTGGTGGCTGCTTCTGACTGTTCGAGAGATACGCTGTTTCATGTACTGTTTTGTATCGAGGTTAGAGCAGTTACGGCGAATCAGATAGAGAAATCTTAATCTAGCTATCTTTCTACGTTGGGAAAGTGGAGGAAGTTTCAGTTTCCTGAGCATCTCAGTTGCGGAGTCGGCTGAACGATATTTCGACAAGATGAACCTTGCTGCTCTTTGAATTTTTTCAATTTTATCTATCATATTTTTCCTAAAAGGGTCCCATACGACGCTCGCGTACTCTAATGCGGGACGAATAAGCGTTGAATATGCGGCTAATTTAGTTTTTTTAGGAGCGAATTTTAACTTTCGCCTCCAGAGCTTTTTGTCAGCTGAGGAGCATTTTTTTTATGTGCTGTTCAGGTCATTCGATATGGTAATTCCGAGGTATTTAAAGTTATTCACATGGCTTATGGCCTTACCATCCATCTCGTAATCTAACGAGAGTATATTTTTATTCTTATTCGTTATCATTATATACATCGTCCTACTGTAATTTATTTTCATCTTCCACTTACTCCACGCTGACTTTCTTGTTTCCTCCGACCGGTGCTAGGCCTACCATCCTTACGATGGTCCTGCCTGCTTCGGTGCCACTCAGCCTCTCCATCTGTGCTGTTCTTACTCCTTCTCTAAACTTTGGCGTCGGTGGCTGAGTGACGTCATAGCTGTCATGTGGTTTCTCCTCGGTTCACGGTCAAACTCGTGCTCACGGCGAAGAAGCGGCGGAGGGGAGCAGTAGAGCTTTCGCTTTAAAGAAAAACGTAGGCAGTGCTTCTGAGGAGCACTCTTTACGTATTTCTAAGTTTGCGTAGTGGCTCAGTGGTTAGGGCGCTCGGCTACTGAGCCGGAGTTCCCGGCTCAGAGCCCGGCCGCGGCGGCCGCGTTTCGATGGATGCGAAACGCAAAGGCGCTTGTGCACTGTGTGATGTCAGTGCAGGTTAAGATCCCCAGGTATTCTAAATTATTCCGGAGCTCTTCACTACGGCACCTCACTCTGTCTCTTCTTTCACTCCCACCTTACTCCCTTCCCTTACTGAGCGGTTCATGTTTTGGTTTAGCTCCGCTATACCAGGCTGTGGAAAGCAAGAGCTTGGTTTGCGTATGGTTTTACTGGGTCAGGCGTTCCCTAACTTCTTCCATATACCTTGCATGGCAAGCAATATCTTTGGGATCATCACACTCTGGCCTGCGCCGCCGATACACACTCGTAACCGATGGCTGGGTATCCATGGCTAAACACTAGCGAGCCGCCGCCGGCTCCGCGCTTTTCATTGTCTCCGCCCGCGCAGCTGTGGCGTGACACGTGGCCCATGACGTTTCAAATCACATGGTTGGACGCACGGTGGAGGCTCGGCCATTTGGCGGTGCAGCCACTCCGATTCCCGGCGTAGCTGTGCCATGTCACGTGCTTGTGATGATACTCTCCGGCTGTTGCAAGGCTGGTTTCTAGGAGCCCAGCATGCTCGCTCCTGCTAGACAAGTAAAGGTTTCGCTTTAAAACCACTTATTCAGTTTTTTTTCTTTTTGGGCTCCTTTAAACCATCCAGAAAGAAATCACTAGAGCCCTCCCCCATTCACAGAGAAAGCGAACTTTTCATGAAATTTTAAATGTGTGGACTGCCGCAGAAGCCCACCACACCGCTGTTGTAGCGGATTACCAGAGGAGGCCCCACTGGCGTTAATAGCTTAGCCAATATCCTCCACTTCGCAAATTGTGCATAAAGTCGTACATACAACCACATGTATTCTGTGAAGCGAACGCACAAACTTCGCCAGTTGGCGGACATGTGCGCACAGCCGAGCCAACATGGAGCGCCTATTTAGACTTAACAAAAGAATTTCTTGAGCAGCGAGTGTACATCAGCCCCTGAAACGCGCCGAGAGCATATCCTCTGTACTTAGCCAACTAATTAGCAATCCTCCCTGAGCTTTGTGAAGTTGCAAGGCTTATTCACCATCGAAGAAATTAGCTGCTTGCCGCACCATGTATCAAGCATGTTTAATGTGCGTATTTCAAAGTATAACGACTGTATGTGCCAGTGTCTTTAATTAGTGTGTGAATGGCGTCCTTCGTCAGCCTATCTACTTTCAGTGTAGGGCTCTTGCTCGTTCAGCTGTGTCTCGGGCCCCTTGGAAAATGATCCTTTCAAACCCGGCATCGACGCATTGTTCATGCCGCGGAAGTGGGCGTCCTCACCAGAAAGATGTCGCCCTCGACGGCCTCCTTGTGCGGCAGGTACGGGTTGGGGAAGCGCACCGAGTGCAGCTGCGCCGAAACACGCAGCTGCTGCGTCGCGAAGATCACTTTCTCCACAAGCCTGCAAAGACATGGCCTGACGTCAAGCGCTGCGCCCGGTGCACATGCTTTTTCGCACGGTCTCGTATGCGCTGAATCAGTTGTGCAACGCGGGGGAAGGGGTTGGATGGGGGGATAAATAGACATGTAAAGGGTATTTCACATTGCACCACGATTTTGCCTCTTTCACTCCCTCCTTTACCCTTCCCTTACGGCGCGGTTCAGGTGTCCAACGATATATGAGACAGATACTGCGCCATTTCCTTTCCCCCCATAACCAATTATTATTATTATTATCTCCGGTTAGTATGATGCCCAGCACTCGACAACCCGCACTGTTTCATGCTCACGCACAGAGAAACATTCCTGATTGGCTGGTGCTGTGCAGTGATCAAGTTGTGACAGGGAGGAAACTGAGGGTTGGAATCGATACAGTCATCATCAGCCTAGCTATATTCACAGCAGGACAGAGAATTCTCTCATGTCCCTGCCGCTAAGCATGGCTTGTGCCAGATGAGGCCAATATATCCCAGAAAACTTCCTAATTTCATCCACCCACCTAGCCCTATGACGACCGCTAGTGCGCTTATTCACTTTGCATGTCCATGCTCATTTATAATTGGTAGCGACCGGGGTATCACTAACTCATGTTACACCATTCATGTTCCTTTGCATAACTCGCTGCATGGTCTCCAATTTAATACATAAGGTGTTAGTCTGGCTAGTCGGTACATGGTAATAACTGAAGGCACAGCGCACGAAGGACGGGAGTAAGAAGAGACAAACACAGGGCTGAGTTACGACTTACAGGCTTTATTGCTCGCACGCAATAAATAGGCGAAAAGAAGCACAATCAACAGAAGAACAGCATCAGTGATGATTGTAAAAAACACACAAAACAACAAAAGCACACAATCGCAACCTACACCAATGAACTTAACTGTTAAGATGGTCAATTTCTTTTTGTGTTAGCGCGACGGAAGGTTTGCTGACGCAGTTGTCAAGTCCCAGGTGAATTAAAAGAGCTTCCACGATTTCCCGCGTACGTTGGTCCTTATGTTTATACAGTATTCTAGTACGGCCTAAAAAAGGAGTGCATGTACAGGAAAGCCAATGTATAACCATATTGCTTTTGGGGGGGTGGTGGTTTTAGGGAGCGTTTATGCTCGCTTAGGCGACCATTCAGGCAGCGCCCTGTTTGGCCAATATAAAATCGTCCACAGGAGAGATCTATCTTATAGACATTTTTACAGCACTGCACATAGGGTTATTCGTGATTTTTTCCGCATTCGGCAGGTGGAGGTCCTTCACGGTTTGCGGTTTTACACAAGCGCTGCAGTTTGTTTGGGGCAGAAAAGATGACTCTGACACCGGCTTTTCCTGCAATTCTTTTCAGGTTATGTGATTCCTTGTGCACATAAGGTATCACCGCTAAGTTTCGGTTTTCTGCTGCAGGCGAACTCGTTGTTTTTGTTCTGAATTCGGCAAGAATTTTCTCCGCTACAGAACGCAGGATGTGGTCTGAAAAGCCGGCCTTTTTCAGCCTCATGATCTGGCTTCTGAAGCTAGATTGCATTTGATGGGAACATGACCTGGAAATGGCATTTTTGCGACAGCCTCGTTTTACTATTTTTGAATGAGAGGATGAGTAAGATAGAATCCCTTTTTGTGCTCGGGGTGAGTAGCGCCAGCACACCCCTTCGTCGCACATCATTGTCTGCAGGTCCAGAAAGCGAATGCCGTTATGATCCGGAACTGCATCGTTAGTTGAAGTGGTTTTAGACAAGACGTGAACAATGTGAGGATGTCACTGGCTTGATCTGCAACACTGTGGCCACTCCTTAATCAAAAAATCACCAGAAAGTCATCAACGTATCGGAACACACGTACCACTGAAGATCCAAGTAAGGCTTTTTGCAAATTTTGGTCCAAGGAAGCTAGTAGACAGTCACTGAGGAACGGAGCGAGACCGGAGTCTATACAGACGCCCTCCTTCTGGATAAAGTGGCTGCCGTTGAAAGACACGACCGTCGAGAGCAGATATAGATCTAGTAGATCAAGGAGGCTGGCAACGTCAATTCCGCAGTGGTTTCGAAATTTGGTGCACCGTACAGGTCAATCGCTTGACTCACGGAAATGTACACGGCATCTTGAGGGAGGGAATAGAACATGTCCTTGATGTCAACCGACAAGGCGCTGACATTTTTCAAAGGCTTCTCCTGGAAAAATTCCGACACAATTGCTGGGCGGCGCACAAGGAAACGGTCATTGATAGTTCTGAAAAACACTTTTTAAGGTATGACCCGAGGGCAAGTTGTCAGGTGCCCTTTTCGGTTACAATGACCCGGAAAGGACATTCCTCCTTGCGGGGTTTGGCTGAGAAGAAGCATTGCAAGCTCGAGCCGGTGCTTTTGTTTACATTTGTTCCCAGCTTGTCCAAGCCAAGCCTTTCACATCTGAGCAGTGCTTCCTTTTTCGCCTTATTGGGGTGGAATTTCTTCACAAGATGAAAATTTTCACTTATGGCATCTTGAGCTTTCTTGTGACTATCTGAACAGTTAAGTTCGCTTGTGCAGGTTGCGATTGCGTGACTTTGCTGTGTGTTTTTTGACAATCATCACTGATACTGTTCTATCTGTTTATTGTGCTCCTTTTCGCCTATTTATTGCGTGCGATCAATAAAGCCTTTCAGTCGTAAGTCAGCGCTGTGTTCGTCTCTTTCTTAGTCCCGTCCTTCGTGCGCTGTGCCTTCAGTAATCTCCAATTTAAGTTCAACCATTTTTGTTGGCCTCCACGTTTTTGTACCATACTCGAGTACCGGTAAGGTACAGCTGTTACTTACCTCTTGAGGGCTATTCACTAACTGAGAGCGCCTGCCGAATGAACTTCTTACCATTCTTAATCTCCTAGCTAATATGCGACAGCATATAGGCCTACAGCTCGTTTGGTCGAAAAGCTGTCGGCGCAGTCGGCACCGCGCGTCGGAAATAATTGGGGGCTGCGTAAAAAAAATACATCATGCCAATTGTTTGCCGCAGAATGTCCCGGATGGTGTCATACGATTCACCGTTTCGTGCAGCATAAGCATACTAGTTACGTAGGAGCCTACCTCGCGGTAGAGATTCGAACCGTTGACCAATATTCGGTAGCTGCGTAAAAAATGCTATCATGGTAATTTGTTCTCGTGAAAGATGATTTACTGCTTTTTGATAGGCGATGACGTGTTGATGAAATCATTGTAACTGTTAGATTAATCGCTTAATGAAAGAAATGAATAATTGGAAAAAGGCAGTATAAAAGTGTCGAAATGCTGCGAATGAAATTTCAATGCATGATGGTGTAATTTATAAATTAATTATAAACAATTGAAAAAATAAAAAAATGTGGTATGAATGGAATGTCTAACCCATTACGCTACTGCGTGATACTCTTAAGGCGGAGCTTGTTTCAGTCTCGTTGTCCAGTTTTGCGGTCGCTACTTGCCCTACGTACACGTATGCCATTACCACTTCGAGTACACTGCTGCCTGTCGTAAACTGATGTTCTTTTTCGAGATTGTTGAACATTGGTTTACATTTCTTTAACATTATGTTTAAACCTGCGGTCTCCTTTGCGTGTCTAGGTCCTCCATCATAGTGCGCTGTTCGACTCCTGGGTTACTTATCAACGGAATTCCATCAGGAAATGGGATATTCCCAATACATTCTCCATCTGCTTTGAGCCCCGACCCTTTCCACTCATGTTCTCTTGCCTTCTTTAAAACACGCGGTGAATAACACAGCACAGAGAGCATGTTTCCTTCCCGGATCGCGCTTCCTAATTCACATATACCATTTCACTGTGAAGGGCAATGGTCGCTGAGGAACCACTACAGGTATTTTCCAGTATATTTACGTATGCCTCTTCTGCGCTCTGGTTCTGCAGAGCCTTCGTGGCTACTGAGGTTTCGACTGAGTTACATGCTTTATCGCAATTCATAAAACGTACGTACGGAGGTTGGTTATATTCTGCGCATTCCTCTATCCCCTGATTGATGATATGAATATGTCCTATTGTCGAAAGCCTTTACAGAAATCCTGCTTGGTCCCTTTGTTGACTAAATATGGAGGTCGCTATGATTTGATCACAGATTACCTTTCCAAATACCTTGTAAACAAATGACAGTAAACAAAACAGTAATTCTTCATATGCTTGACCACTCTCTTATTGATTAGGATAGTAGAGTTTTTCTAAGATTCTGGCTTTCATGAAGTGGTGAGGCACTGCGTATGATGGGCGGTAAACTTTGTCTAGCCCAAAGACCACTCCATCCTTCAACAAATCTTAAGACACCGGATCGTCGCCAGCCGCTTTTCCCCTTTGCATTGAATGTGAGACGATCTTTACTTCCTCTGTTGTTACTGACGAAATGTCCAGTTTGCCTATAACACTGGCTTCGTCTTACTATTTTCATCTAGTTCTGAGATCTGGGTAGGATTCTTCGGCTGCTTGAGCTGTCTTATCCATTCTTGTAATATAATTGCCATCGGTGTCATTAGGGCGTACATCCCATTTTTGCCAATGACTAATTTCCGCTTGACCGCTTTCAGAACATCTCCACTCAATGGGACCGGCTCAATCCTTTACGCTATGCTGCTGCCAGATCTATCCTATATATAGAATTGGAGGCTTTTATACTTTGGGACCTCGGAATTAGTGCGCTTCGTTTTCGGGTTTTTTTTCTTCCCTAATTTGGCGGGTAAAAAACGGAGGATATTTTTAAAGTGTAGATTCGGGTACAAACGGGTTATTAAGCAGAACTTTCATTCTTGGCATTTTTTTTTTCAGGCCTGCTTTTCGCAGCTGCAAAAATTGTGCACATTGAATAAGCCCGGCGGCGAAAATAACAGAGTGCTAAAAGAGGAACCGAGCCAAGGTCGTTGAATGCGCCAACTCTATTGTGTACACCAGTCTATTGCCGTGTGGAAAAGCTACGCTCGCCAAAGTGATAGGTGTTTGAACGACCGCCTCGGGGAGCCTGATGAAAATAGTGCACGTGAAGATGGTGAATCAGACCAGGTTTTCACGTGTCAGGCCCTCTGCCAAGACTGCACTGTTATTTAGGAAAACAGATGTAAAGTGACTCGCAAAACTATTGAAGCCGAAATGATAGATCATAAAGGTGGCTCTTGCGTATTGAAGCGTATCGATCGCTCTTGTGCCTACTCCAGTGCCTGAATGTTGCGTTTGTTGCGCGTGCGTGATGTTGGCTATGTTATGCCTATATATTCCATTGCGAGGTTCGAGATAAACTGCTGTAAGTCGGTGCTTGTGCCTCGCCGTTTCTTTCGTTGTGTCCTCGCTTTGCGTGTGCTGTTAAATCCGGCCATGCAACATCAACATGCCCAAACATGCCCAAACATGCCCAATAAAAAAAAGAATTATCCTGTGTACCCATAACACTATCCACGTTTCTTGAACGCGTGTGGATACCGTTAAAAGGTAGTAGTACTGACATACTTATGGGTGTTTTTTATCACGCCCTCAGATATGGGTAGTGCCTTGGCTGGCGAGTTCTATCGCATTTTGATTGAGGTTTGAAAATAATTTCAAAATTTAGTGTTAGTAACTCCAATTATCCTTATATTATTATTTGGAAAGTACTATCGGCCGAGGCGAGAGGAAGAGAGTCTAACGCATTCCTTGAGTCAAGTTTAGATTCTTCCTTATCTCAATGTATCATGCAAAACGCATGGCACACTGCCATATGCTCCAGTATTATAGATCTAATCCTTACTAGTATCCCTCACATTTGCGCCATCATTAGTAATTTAGATGGGCTCTCTGATCATGACGTCAATGCTAGAAGCATTGCTTGTCCGCACAGCAGTAGGAAGATCATTAAGAAAAAAATTAAATGCTATAGGTCGTTCCCGTCTACAAATCAGGTAATAAAAGTTCCCCTTTGAATTATCGTCACATCTCACTAACCAGCGTGCCGTGCAAGATCATGAAACATGTCATATACTCACAAATCATGAACTTCTTAGATACTAGCAACTTCTTTCATCATTCACAACATGGATTTAGGAAAGGATTTTCATGTGAAACACAGTTGGCACTTTTTCTACATGACCTGCATTCAAACCTTGACTGTAACATCCAGACTGACGCTGTATTTTTAGATTATGCTAAAGCATTTGATAAAGTATCCCACCGACTCTTGCTGCTAAAACTTTCCCTCCTAAATTTACACCCTCATGTCTTAAGATGGTTAGAACAGTTTCTTACTAATCGTACTCAATCTGTGCTCATAAACAGCCAGTCGTCTAGCCCCCTACCCGTAACCTCAGGCGTTCCACAAGGATCCGTCCTGGGTCCCCTTCTTTTCTTAATATACATTAACGATTTACCCTTGCATGTATCTTCCTCAATCCGCTTGTTTGCTGACGACTGTGTCATTTATCGTACAGTAACTAACATCCCAGACCAACACGCTCTTCAGACTGACCTTAACAGTGTACAAGAATGGTGCGATCAGTGGTTAATGACTCTTAACCCTAACAAATGCAAGCTCATGTCATTCACCCGAAGTCCTAGACCTTTTCGTTCTACTTACACAATAGACAACCTACCAATAGAATCTGTGCTAACATTTAAGTACCTAGGCATCACACTATCAACTAACCTATCCTGGAATGCGCACATTGTCAACATCATTTCATCGGCCAACAAAAAACTAGGTTTCCTCAAACGCCACATCCGTGATGCACCAAAAGACTTGAAATCACTAGCATATACGTCACTGAGAAGGCCTAAACTTGAATATGCATCAACCATCTGGTATCCCCCTCAAAACTATCTGAAGGCTAACCTCGAAAGAGTTCAAAATCGCGCTGTTAGATTCATTCATTCCGCATACTAATACGACATCAGTGTATCGTCTTTGAAAGCTGAAATTAACTTGTCGCTTCTTTCCCATCGCCGGCGCATTGCTAGCCTCTGCCTTTTTCACAAATTCTTCAACGGTTCATTGCACGAAGCACCCTACATCGTACGCCGCATGCACATATCTCAGCGCACTGGTCATCCGCTCCAAGTTGTCCGTCCACGCTCCCGTACTACTACATTCTCGGCCTCGTTTTTTGCCCGAGCAGCATCTGACTGGAACGGCCTTCCCCACCAAGTCGCCGCCATTACCTGTCCATCAAGATTCCACCAGGAGATAACGCAGATGATGTTAGACTAGAACCTCATGTTATATCCGTAGCCCCACCCCTTATGTAATACCCCTGAATTGGGGTCTTTAAGGAAATAAACTGAACTGAACTGAACTAACTTTGATAGAATGAACGCCGAATTCTCTCTCTTTGTCGACCAGTTTCTTTTTAATTTGTTGTCATATACAGTTGAAGAAAACTGGGTCACATTAAAAAAACTGTTTACTGAACTCGTCAACAAGTGTACACCGATCATCGCAGTTAGAAATAACAGCTCTACACTGTGTTATAACAAGCAACCTTGGCGTCTGAACAACAAAATGTTATAATACAGGTAAGCCGTGAAATCCCTGTGATCTATGCAGACTAACAATCCTCGTAAATTTTGCCACGCAATAAATCCAAGCAATCATCTTTATGCAACGCTTACCGATCCCACAGGTGCCACTGTTCCTGAGTCAAAGTGCGCAAATAATAAATAATGCTTTCTCGCCTGCATTCTTGTTCTTTTGTGTTGGGCTTTATGGCACATGGACAGCTGAGGCCATCATGCGCCAAGCACAAGGTTTTGGAAAAGTTTTTGTTCAAAATTGTAGAAATGTAAAAAATCATCACTGGCGTAGAAGCCCTCAAACGTTAATGCTACCAAGTGAACATATACACAAATCATAGAAATGGCTGCTCGAAAAAACTTTAAAGTGGGCTGAGTAACGTCAGTGCTATCCTTGGCTAGGCAAGGATATCTGGGCTCCCAACTAATCAAAATATAAACCTCAGCCTTCTACTCAGGCGTGAGAAAGTGGCTGAGGTGTGTTAGAAGTCAAACAGACCAGTGGTTAGAAAGTTCCGATTCTCTTCGGAAGTCCGGTTTCTTTAAAAAAGCTGAATACACATGATATATCAACAATTGCATCACCTGCTAAAAGCATGCAGTGTAGGATGAAAATGAATGTATTCGCTATAAATTTGAGTAAAGTACATTTTGCTTAGTTTTTACAATTTTGCGCAAGAGAATAAAATGTAGTTAATTGTAACTTCAACTCCGCATTCTTCACAAACAGGATGATCTTGTTTTGTCAGTAAGAAATTGTGTGTAACGTGCATGTGTCCTATATGAAGCCGAAAGATAATCACTTCCTTGAAACGGGCTTTTTGGGTGCAGGATTTCGGTTTGGTTTGGTTTATATGGGTTTAACGTCCCAAAGCGACTCAGACTATGAGAGACGCCGTAGTGAAGGGATCCGGAAATTTCGACCAAATGGGGTTCTTTAACGTGCACTGACATCGCACAGCACACGGGACTCCAGAATTTCGCCTCCATCGAAATTCGACCGCCACAGCCGGGGTCGAACCCGCGTCTTTCGGGCCAGAAGCCGAGCGCCATAACCACTCAGCCACCGCGGCGGCTTGGGTGCAGGATTTCCGTTCTCCTAAAACTGGTTTTAGGAGAATTGTCCTAAGCAGACTGCCACTTTTTCCTTATTTCACAATGTGCCCAGTTCATACAATCTTTAAAGGGAATATACTTTATTTGCTTGCCACGAGCCTGCGTAGCGCAGAGGTCTGCTCTTTCGTTGCCTTTAATTCCGGCATGACTCGGCACCCAAGAAAGTTTTCTGTTTTTTTTTCCCTTGAGCTATGGGTTTTGTTACGTTGTGTAAGATGAGGGTTGTGTTACGTTGTGTAAGAGATCGTGACCCCTGCACACCACATCAGCGAAGCTTAGCGCAAAACGCCTCCTCGCTTCTTTTAATGAAATGTTTTCTTTGGTCTTTATGCTGATCATTTCATTCTCCTTTTTCCACTACGGACACGGCCCGGAGCACGCAGCGTGGTCTTCGCAGTTTGCGCAGCGTAGTGCTGCGTCACATTCTTCGGAATGGAGGTCCTTCGAAGCGCATTTCGGCAGGTTCTGCTGCCGCGGCAACTCTGTGAGCCGTGGCCAAACTTTTGAAAATTAAAACATTGACGGGGATTCGGCATGTAGTGTCTGATGTTGACTTTCTAGTATCCAACTTCGATCGTTTAAAACGTGACATTGAAGACGCCGACCACAACAAAGAAAAGAACACACAAAAGACGTTTCGGCTCCCATGCGGGAGCTTTGTTCACAGTAAAAAACGAGAGGCGGGTGCGCGAGCTGATGTATGCTTGAAAAGGGGGCGCTTAGAGCGTGCGTAAGCAGTTGTCAGATTGCCGCAATTTCGGTTCATGGTGTGACCGGTCGTTTGTATAATTAAAAACTACCGGTGAAGGCCAGAAAATTTCCTCTTTTCTGACGCAAGAACTTGTGCCTTGTCCCAGTCGATAATGTGCAGTTTCGATATGCAGTGTTCGGCTATAGCACTCGAATCCACTTTCCTGTTTTAACGTCGTTTTGGTGATCTTTTAGGCGCCTTTTGAAGTTACCAGTTTCGCCAATGTAGACGCAGTCGGAGCAGGGAATGCTGTAAGCCACGCCGGGATATTTTGCTTTTGGAAAAACGTCCTTTGCGTTGACCAAAGCATGTCGCAGTTTTCTGGTCGGATCGTGGGCACTGTCAACATTGAAGGTGCGCAGAATGCGTGCCAACGCCTTGCTGATTCCAGTGGTGTAGGGAACTGCGGCACGTTTCAGAGAAGACACAGTAATTACACGTTCTGGTTTACACAGCTGTTTTTCGACCGATGCCACGAAAGATGTTTGGTAGTCATTGCGTGAAAGTTCTTGCCGCATCATATCAAAGTGTTGTTTTTTCGACCGATGCCACGAAAGATGTTTGGTAGTCATTGCGTGAAAGTTCTTGCCGCATCATATCAAAGTCGTTTGCCCTGTCTTCGGGAGAACTGCAAATGCGTTGGTTCCTTTTTAATAAGGTGGCAGCAATCGATGTCTTGTGTGAGGCTGGGTGGACGGATCTAAAGTTGATCATTTCGAAAAATCGATTATTTCGGGAAAACAGGTGGTGTTAAATGAGAGGACAATGTGCTTAGTATCTAATTCTTTGTTATCCCTGCGGATTTTGTTCCTGTGAACGTCAATTACATTTTGGTCAGAGAGTCCTTAAGCATTTTGGCTTATGTTAGATGGATAAAGTCAGTTTCAGAGATAACACCTCGGACAGTGTTCAGACATCGGTGGGGAGTCACGGAGTCAGAGATATCCCCTATAGACGCCACGTTAGAGAGTTTCGAGCACTGAATGCTGTCGTACAGTTCAAGCAGTAAGTCGCGGCTAGCCATTATTGAGACTTCGTAGCCAGGGCCCAAGGTGTCGGTTAAGTATTTTGACACAAGAAACGGGGATATTCTTCTGACTTGTCTTTCATCACTATGGCTCACATGAAACTTTGTAAATGTTGCTGTCTTTTTTGCACAAAAAAATCTGATTCCTCGCTCCGCCCTTTTTTGAGACAGCGATAAGGTTCTGAAAGGGGGGAGCCATAAAAAAATTAGTTTTCGGTCATGGTGCCAGCCACCCACCACGGAGTCCAACAAGGGGACGCGACAGGAACTTGAAAGGAATTCCTGCCCGCACCCGCTGTACACCTCAAATATAACCAAATATGAGAAAGCTCAGGGTATTTCGCCACACAAGATTAACCCTCACCGCCAGGAAAAAAAGAAAAGCCAAGAAGTGGGTAGGATGCAGGAAAGTTGTGAGAAAGAAATAGGAAAGTGACAGACAGATGGGAGGACAGGAAAAGACGACTGCCGATTTCCCCCGTCGGATCAGACTGGAGTTGCCGTATACAATAAGCTAGGGCCAAAGTGGTGTGCTGCCTCCGCTGAGGGGCCTTAAAGGTCAAGACGCTCGGCATCGGCTCAACCACCAAGATCCCCTTTTCCCCGGACACGGCGATGCCACGCACGGCAAGGCGCTGGTTCTCGGGTGCGTGGTGACGTACTGTTCACCATCATCACCTTGTGGGGATGTCCCTGCGTATGCTCAGGAACCTGTGGTGTCGCCTCTCACCCTTCTGCACGCTGCAGACACCCCCAGCGGGGATCTCGTCTGAATTCACCCGAGAGGACGTCACTCTATGCCCAAATGTAGACACACTTTCCGACATCATGCCGCAGGAAATCGTTAGCGAGTCCGGTATCATATCTCTACTTAATGTCTTATTTATTTACTTATTTGTTGATTTATTTATAGATACTGCGATCTAGTACAGATCATAAAAGGGTTGGAAAAACAAACAAAATACAATCATATAAACACACTCAAATTCATAAAACTTGCATGCACTTTTCAAACATCAGTAAAGAATTTCTATTAACAGTCTCGCTATTAAGTTTGTAACATTCAGTAATTGTGCTCAGAAAAAAAGAATATTTAAAGCAGTTATTTCCCACGTTCAAAGGGGTTATTGTTGGTGCATGCATATGTCTCATGTAAGGGTGGGAAAAACAAAACAAAATACAAGCATATAGACACACTCAAATTCATAAAATTCGCAGGCATTTTTCAAACAGCTGTAAAGAATTATCATTAACAGTCTCGTTATTAAGGTTGTTCCATTCAGTAAATGTCCTCAGAAAAAAAAATATTTAAAGCAGTTATTTCGCGCGTTCAAAAAGGTTAACGGACCTGAGCAGTAAGCAAAATTATTAGAAGTATTAACTTTTTATTGACCTTTTATAAGCTGGAAGAAAAACATTAATCGACAAACACGATTACGCTCAACGACTGGTGGTAACCCATTTCGCCTCACGCGCTCACTTACATACGCACTGCAATATGAGTTAAAAATAAATCTAGCTACATTATGCTGTATTCGCTTTAATTTCTGAATGTTTTTAACGTGAAAGGGTCCCAGATGATTACAGCATATACTGGTAACGGACGGATGAGGGAAATGTACGCCAATAGACGAACACTAGGTGGGGATGACTTTAGTGAGCGCCTCAAGTAAAAGAGTTTCCGCATTTAATTTGCTGCGACAGCGTCTATGTGTTTTGACCACGAAAGGTTGTTAGTAATCCATAGGCCAAAATATTTATACTCTGTCACTTCTAATAAAGATATCTTGCTAGTACCGTACACAAAATGAAGAGGTATTTTATTGTGTGTAATTTTCTTAAAGACGGATTTTTTTCAAAATAAAGCACATCTGGCATATGTTCCACCATGCAACCACCTTCTCAAGGTCATTATTTAGACGTACCTGGTTGTCAACTGAAGACACCACTTGATACAAAATACAGTCAAAATACAGCGCTCGTGTCGTCGGTTCTTCCCTTGGTCCCTGTCCTGTATGCGCTGTTTTTTCTAGAATGACTACCTACCAACTCGCCCAGTCTTCCACATTCGCGTACACCTTCACGCGGACTGAAAGATCAGCCACAGCGTCATTAATAAACATAAAAATGAGTGGTCCCCAAACGGATCCCTCGGGGAAGCCAGACATTACCCGAACACTGCTAGAAGGTATATTGTTTAGAGTGAGGAATTGACGTCGGTTTGAGAGGTAAGCTGTAATTCATGTAAGTATCCGGTTGTTTTTAATATAGTAACTTAATTTATGAATTGGTTTATGTGACACCTTTTGAAATGCTTTGCGGAAATCCATGAATATCGCGTCTGTTTGCTTTCCCTATTTGATCGACTGGCCAAAGTCATGCACAGTTTCAACAAGCTGCGTACTTGTAGAAAACCCACGCCTGAAACCATGCTGAAAATCGGTAAGTACTTTCTGCTCTTCAAAAAAAAAAAACGAATATATGTTTATGAATTATATGTTCTAAAATTTTGCATGATGTCGACGTTATAGACATAGGCCGCTAATTCTCGATGTGTGCTTTTTTTTCTAGTTTTGTGCAGAGGTTCAATCGCGGCTGTCCTCAAGTCATCTGGTAAAGAACCGTCATGTAAAGATTTGGTGAATTTTACCGTCAACACTGCTCATAGCACTTCAAAAAAGCGTTTGGCATGTTATCGGGACCTGGTGATGTTTTAACATCCAGATTCAAAATCAAGTTGAAAACACCAGTCTTTGAAATTAAAACATCAGATATAGCAGGGAGTGCTGCAGAAAAGTTGAGAAGACAATTGTTGTCCTCTGTGAATACCGACTGAAGGATTTGTGCCATACAGAATGCCATACATTCACAAATCATAACGTAATTAGAAAAGGATAACATAATTTTGAAATACCAGCATGGCTTTCGCAAGAGATATTTATGGCATGGGCAATTAATTACCTGGCCGCCAAGTCGACGCGATTTTCTTAGATTTTCCCAAAGCCCTTGACCACGTTCCTCACCACAGAATACAACTGAAACTACAGCATCTTAATGGTCACGCACAAGTACATAGATAAAAGAATTCTTGTCATTTCGAACTGAATTTACAAATACTAATCTCTACAACTCCTTATTACTGTCACATTGCGCGTGCTACAACGAAGCGTGCATGGTCCTTTGGTTTTTCCAGTCTATACTAATCATTTTTCTTACTCCATGTCGTCTAGAATAGGATAGTTCGCCGATAATTCCATAATTAACCATAAATTTTCTACTGACACTGACCATCAAGCATAGGAATCAGACCTCAACGCACTAAATAGGTGGTTTTCACACTAGCAAATGACCCTAAATCATACTAAATCTAAGATCACGTCATTTAAACACTATTCTTCACGTATTGCAACGTCCCACTTAATTTATAACGACATACAAATAACTAGGGATGCATTTGCAAGCAAATCTAACATGGCATCATCCCATAATCGTTACTCCTGCCTCTGAGAGCGGTACTTTCGGAATCTTAAGACACAGACAAAAGCAAGCGCCTGCGCACCTAACAAAACTCGCGTACACCACGTCGATCAGACCTAAAATTGAATATGCATGTGGTCAGGCCGCTCGGCTACTGATCAGGAGTACCCGGGTTTGAGCCCGACCACGGCGGCAGCGTTTCGATAGAGGCGAAACGCTAAGGCACCCGTGTGCTGTGCCATTTCAGCGCACGTTAGATTCCCAAGTGGTCGAAATCCTTCAAGAGTCCACTACGGCACCTCTTCCTTCCTTTCTTCTCGTAGTCCCTCCTTCATCCCTTCCCATGCGGCGCGGTTAGGTGTCCGCCGATATGTGAGTGGTACTGCTCCATTTCCTTTCCCCAAAAACCAATTTATTATTTACTATTATTACCTGCAACCTGGGACCTGAGACAAGACTACATAGTATGTAAACTCGACTCCTTGAAAAATCGTTTGGCGCGTTTCATTTTTTCCGATCATTCTCCGCACTCTTATCATATATCTTTAAAAAGTTGTACTGAATTAGATCTATCACTATGACAGAAACACGCTCGTTTATCACTCATTCATAAAATTTATCATTTCGCTTATTTGCACGATGGCCTCTTTCAATCACCCCATCCCTCAATTTCCCTCGCCGAGATCACCCTTAGAAAGTCAAGTAACCGGCATGTCACTCAGCTCATTATGCAGAACCATTCATACCCAGAAGCATAGTTGACTGGAATGACCAACCATCAGATACTGCCACTGAATTTGACGGCGATCAATTTAACCAAATGCTGCGTACTCACATCAGAATGTCTCTGTGATTGTCAGCTTAGTTGTTCTTGTTCAAGAATAATCTAATACCTTTGGCCGTGTATTTCGAGGCTGTTTCGCAATTTTTCTCGTTTTGTATTGTTTTTGTATTATAAATCCTAGGTGTTTGGATTTTTACGCACTAATCTCATGTTGTGACGTTGTTTTTATACGAACTTTCATCCAATTTCTAGTCTTGGCATTTGTTTTTTTGGTGGTGCTCTTTTTACAGTTCTCGCATTTTTCTCAGAAATTGCCATGGATGAATGGATCGATGGATGCACGATAGGTAGGAGCGTCCCCTTTGAAATAAGGTGACCGCAATTGCCACCATGCTCAGCTTTTTTCCTTTATTTTTCTTCAACTGTGTTGTAAATTATTAAAATTCGCCATTTTCTTTAAATACGTCTTTCTACACTTTTAACCTTATGTCACCTCTCTGGTTTTCAGCCACCAATCTTACAATCGCTTTTTGCTAATTTCAACCGCACATTTATTTACATGACCATTATTTCTAAACCCCAGGACCTCAGGAAGAGAGAGTGTGCCTGCATCGACATCGGGATAGATACAATCACATTTGAGCATCAGTGGATTTATTTCTACACGTTTGCCACACACAGCACATCTGTCATCTTCTTCGTTAAATTTCTTTTTGTTGCTGCACGTTCTAAGACACCCTGACCTAGCTTAAAAGAGTAGGGCATGCACTGCTTATTTAGTTATCATAAAACGTTTCCTTCCTTTTCTGCTTTTTCCAGCACCGCTATCGTTCTACACTATGCTTCTTTTGCACTGAATCTAGGTAATTTTTACCTTCCGCGTTTTTAACCTGTCCTTTAATTCTCTTTCTTTCTCTGTCTTCGTGTCTGGCATATTTACTAGTTAGCTACCTGGTCCTTTTCCGCCAGTGTGTGTCAAAGCGTGTTCTGTATAGGCACTTAAATACCTTAGGTGCCCACCTGTTATATTCCAATTTCCTCAGCCGTTCTTCGTATAGTATTTTACTCTGGGCTTCCCGTGCTTCGAACGATGCCCAGCCCATATTCCCTTGTACTGCCTCGTTTGTGGTTTTCCCGTGGGCAACTAGTGCTATCTTCCAACGGCTCTCTCATTTACTTCTAATCTCGACTGAACTTCTCAAAACATTATGACTGAAGGACTGAACGATTATGTGGAAGAGCGACCACGATGCTTCATAAAAACATGTGGAGAGTTTAGCAGCTTTGGCTAATTAACAGGACCCTACAAGACAAAACTGGCGGCTGCTTCATAATCGTGACCTCAAGTGCAGCTAGGTTATCACCCGGAGTCCTCGCCCATCCTATACAACAGCAGAAGCAGTGCGAGCTGCATGGATGGGAGGTGAAATTGTCTAGATGTCTCATGTTCCTCGCTCAAGATTTTCTGGAAGAGCGACCACGATGCTTCAACAAGACACGCGGAGATTTTCACAGATTTCGCTAAATATCAGAACCCTGCAGGCCAACCATCCACTGGCGGCTGCTTCACAACAGTGGCCTCATCGGCCGCCTAGTTAATACCCGCTAACTGGCCCGTACTATTCAACCTGCAGCAGGAGCGCGAACAGCATGGATGGTAGATCAACGTTTCTAAACGTCTCGTGTTCTTTAAAGCGAGAGTCTGGGTTAGTTGGCGATCTTTAGATTCAATGCACATAGTAACTCGGGCTAAACTCAAGGACAGAAGAGAGACGAACACCACGAACGCTAGTATCATGGTGCATCGTGTTATTTGCTCAATATTTTGTTAAAGAGCGACGACGATGCTTCAGCAAGCCACGTGAGAAGTTTACCAGGTTTGGCCAATTTAAAGGACCTCACAGACAACACTGGCGGCTGCTTCACAACAGTGACCTCATGTGAAGCCAAGTTATTACCCGAATACCTCACTCACCCTAATCAAACACCAGCAGGTACGAGAACACTATAGATGGGAACTCAAGAATATGTGGTAGAGCGACCATGATGCCTCAGTAAGCCACATGGAAAGTTTAACCTTACTGGAAAGCTATCAGAACCCTACAGTACAAGAAACCACTGACGGCTGCTTCGCAAACATGACCTCATCGCAGCACAAGTTAATACAATGAGACCGCGCCCAGACTGTTCAAACGGCAGCCGGAGCGCGAGAAGCATGGATGGCAGGTCGAAGTGTCTAAATCTCTCATGTTCTCTGCTTAAGATTATGTGGAAGAGCTTACACAACGCTTCAGCAAGCCACGTGAGAAGTTCAACAGCTTTAGCTAATGAACAGCAACCTTCAAGACATCCAACGATTGGCGTCTGCATCACAATCATGACCTCATCGGTAGCCAATTTTTACCTGGAGACCTCTCTGACCTATTCAAACAGTATCAGGTGCAGGAGCAATATGAGTGACAGGTCCAAAAAGTCTATACGTCTCATGTTCTTCGCTCAAGATGAGATGGATGAGCGACCAGGATGCTTCAGCAAGACACGTGGAGAGTAACAGATTTCGCTAATTATCTGAACCTTACAGGGCAATCTACCACATCCGGCTGCTTAACAATAATTACCATATCGGCGGCCAAGTTAATCACCGGGTATCTCGTTTGCCCTATTGAAACAGCAGCCGGTGCGCAAAAAGTATGGAAGGCAGATCAAAGTTTCTCAACGTCTCGCATTTTTTGCTCAGGACTATGTGGAAAAGCGACAATGACGCTTGAGCAAAACGCGTGCGAAAATTAACAGCTTCGGCTAATTACAGAACCCTACAAGAAAACCCTAGCAGCTGCTTCAAAACCGTGACCTCATTTGCAGCCAAACTATTACCCGGTTACCAAGCCCACCCTATTTAAACAGCAGCATGAGCGAGAGCAGCATAGATGGAAGGCCAAAATGGCTAAATTTCATATGTTCTTCGCTCAACGTCATGTGGAAGAGCGACAATTATGCTTCAGCACGCCACGTGCGAAATTTAACGCCGTTGGCTAATTATCAGAACTATACAAGACAATCAACGTCAGGCGGCTGCCTCATAACCTTGATCTCAGTGGTAGCCAATTCGTTACCCAGAGACATCGCCCGCCCTATTTAAACGGCAGCAGGAGCGCAACAAGCATGAATGGCAGGTCAAAGTGCCTAGCATCTCATGTTCTTCGCTCAAGATTATGATGAAAGCTGACCACGATGCTTCAGCAAGCCACTTGCGAAGTTTAACAGCTATGGCTTATTATGAGAACCCTGCAAGACAGTCAGCGACTGGCGGCTGCTTCACTATCGTGACCTCATCGGCAGCCAGGTTATTACCCGGATACTTCGCCCACTCTTCTCACACTGAAGCTGAAGCAGGAGTACGAGCAGCACTGATGGCAGGCCAAATTGTCTGAACGACTGATGTTATTCGCTCAAGAGTATTTGGTATATCGACAATGGCGCTTTTATTGGAACATTAACAGGGCCCTGCAAGACGACAAACGACTGGCAGCTGCTTCACAATCTGGACCTAATTAGTAGCCTAATTATTACCCAGAGACATCGCCTGCCCGTTCAAACAGCAGCAGGAGGGTTTTGAGGCGGGCTAGTTGGTGGATTTCGTTCATGATTGAACTGCGCGAAATAAACGGGGACCAAGAAGAAACACGTACACACACAAAGAAACACGTACACACACACAGCGCAGTGTGTGTGTACGTGTTTCTTCTTGGTCCTTGTTTCTTTCGCGCAGTTCAATCAAGAGCAGCAGGAGCGCCAGAAGCATGCCAGAAGCATGCCAGAAGAAGTGTCCAAACATATCATATTCTTCGCTCAAGATTATGTTGAAGAGTGACCACAATGCTTCAGCAAAGCACATGCGAAGTTTAATAGTTTTGGCTGATTATCAGAACCCTACAAGACAATCAGCGACTCGCGGCTGCATAAAAATCGCGACCTAATCGGTAGCAAAGTTGATACCCACATGCCTCGCCCACCCAATTCAAACAGCAGCATAAGCATGAACAGTATGGATGGCAGATTAAAGTTTATAAATGTCTCGTATTTTTTGGTGAATATTTTGTGCAAGAGCGACGACGGGGTATCACCAAATCACGTGGAGAGGCTAATAACTTTGGCCATTGATAAGAAGCCTGCAGGACAAGAAACGAATGCCGGCTCCTCAATAATCGCGACTTCATCGGCAGCGAAGTTAATACCCGCATACTTCGCTCGCCCTATTCTAACAGCAGCAGGAACACGAAAAGCATGGCTTTTAGATAAAGTTTCTAAACGTCTCGTGTTTTTTGCTCAAGGTTTTGTGCAAGAGCTACGAAGATGCTTCAGCAAGACTCGTGCAAAGTTTAACAACTTTGGCTAAATAATAGGACCCTACAAGAGAACACTGTAGGCTGCTTCACAATAGTGGCCTCATGTTCAGCCAGGTTATTACCCAGAGACCTCCCCCACCTCATTCAAACAGCAGGAGGAGAGAGAACAGCGTGGTTGGCAAGTCAAAGTTTCTAAACCTATTATGTTCTTCGCTTAAGATTATGTGGCAGAACGACCACGAAGCTTCAGCAAGCCACGTGCGAAGTTTAAGAGCTTTGTATGATTCTCAGAACCCTACAAGACAGCCAACGACTGGCGCGTCCTTTACAACTGTGACCTCCTCGGTAGCCAAGTTAATGGCCGGATACATCGCCCACCCTATTCAAACAGCAGCCGGAGCGCGAGAAGCATGGATCACATTTCAAAGTGGCTGAACGTCTCATGTTCGCTCAAGATTATGTGGACGAGCGACCACGATGCTTCTGCATGCCTTGTGCGAGCTTTAACCGAATTGGATAATTATCAGCACCCTACACGACAACCAACGACTGACGGGTGCCCCACACTTGGGACCTTAACGGCAGCCAGGCTAAGGTCGCAACCTTAAACTGCAGTAGAGTGCATCTTGAAACCGCGCAAAAAAGACAAGGGACGAGGAAGAAACCAACAGGACAGTCATGTCTTTGTTGCATGGTTTCAAGATGCACTCTACTAATAGTCACCAACTAGCCCGTCTCTCTCTATTATACTTAAACTGCAGACCTCGCCCATCCTATTAAGAGAGCAGCAGGAGTGCGAGCATCATGGATGGCAGGACAAAATGTGAAAATGTCTCATGTCCTTCGCTCAAGATTAATTGGTAGAGCGACCACGATGGTTCAGCAATGCACGTGAGAAGTTTAACCGAATTGGCTAATTATCAGAACCCTGCAAGACATTCAACGACTGTCGGCTGCTTGACAACCTTGAGCTCATGTGCAGCCAAGTTAGTACCCAGACGCCTCGCCCACCCATTCAAACACTAGCAGGAGCGCTAGAAGCATGGGTGGCAGGTGAAAGTGTACAAATGTCTAGTGTTCTTTGCAAAGGATTTTGTGCAAGATCGACGACGATCCTTACAAGACAACAATGCAGGCTGCTTCACAATCATGACCTCATGTGCAGCCAAGTTAATTCCCGGATACCTCACCCACCTTATTCAAACAGCAGGAGGAGTGAGAACAGCATTGATAGCAGGTCAAAGTGTCTAAAAATCTCATGTTTTTCGCTAAAGATGAAGTGGAAGAGCCACCACGATGCTTCAGCATGCCACGTGCGAAGTATAACCGCTTTGCCTAATTCCTGATAAGAATCCTACAAGGCAACCGACGACTGGCGGCTGCTACACAATTGTGACCTCATGCGCTACCAAGTATATATTTGTAGACCTCACCCACCTTATTAAACCAGAAGCAGGAGTGAGAACAGCTCGGAAGGCAGGTCATAGTGTCTAAACATCTTGTGTTTGCTCAAGATTATTTGGAAGAGCGTCAGTGGTGCTTCAGGAAGACATGTGCGAAGAATAACAGGTTTTACTAATTAACAGGACCCTATACGCGAACCCTGCGACTGCTTCACATTCGCGACCTCATGGGCAGCGAACGTACTACCAGAGATATCGCCCGCCCTATTCAAAAAGCAGCAGGAGTGCGAGAAGCATGAATGGCAGATAAAAGTGTCTAAACGTCTCAATTTCTTCTCTGAAGATAATGCGGAAGAGCGACCACGATGCTTAAGCCAGCCACGCACGAAGTGCACCCGCTATGGATAAATAACAGGTACCGACAAGACAACACTCGCGGCTGCTTCACAACTGCGACCTCATGTGCAATCAAGTTATTACCCGGATACCTAGCCCACCCTATTCAAGCAGCAGCAGGAGGCAGAACAGCATGAAAGGCAGGTCAAAGTGTCCGCCAAAATTATGTGGAAGAGCCACCACGATGCTTGAGCATGCCACGTGCGAAGTTTAACCGATTTCGCTAATTATCAGAACCCGACAAGACAACCTACGACTCGAGGCTGCTTCGTAATCGTGACCTCAATGGCAGCCAAGTTAAAACCCGGACACATCGCCCACCCTATTGAAAGAGTAGCACCAGTGCGAGCTTTGCCTAAATAACAGTATACACTGTATAACAGTGTACACTGTCGGCTGCTTCACCACGTGATCTTCTGTGCAACCCAGAGAAAAAGCCCAGCCTATTCAAACAGCCGCTGGAGTGCTAGGAGCATGAATAACAAGTCAAAATGTCTAAATGTGTCAGGTTCTTCGCTTAAGGTTATGCGGAAGAGTGATCACGATGCTTTAGAAATACAGGTGGAGATTTTATTAGATTTTGCTAATTATCAGAACCGTACAAGGCTATCTATGACTGGCAGCTGCATAACAATCGTCACCTCATCGGCAGCCAAGTTAATACCCGATACATCGTCCCGCCTATTCAAACAGGAGCAGGAGCACGACCAGCATGAATGGCAGGGCAAAGTACCTAAACGAATTAAGTTCTTCGATCAAGATTACGTGTAAGAGTGACCACGATGCTTCCGCAAGCTACGTGCGAACTTTAATAGCTTTGGCTAATTAACAGGACTCCTTAAGACAACACTGGTGGGTGATCAGAGCCGTGCACTCATGTACAAACAAGTTATTACCAGGATACCTGGCCAACCTATTCAAACACCACCAGGAGAGCTAGAAGGATGTGTGGTTGGTAAAAGTGTATGAACGTCTCGTGTTCTTTGCTCAAGATTTTGTGGAAGAGCGACCACGATGCTTACAAGACAACACTGGGGGCTGCTTGATAATTGTAACCTCATGTGCAGCCAAGCTAATACCCGGATACCGCACCCACCCTATTCAAACATCAGGAAGAGAGAGAACAGCAGTAATGGCAGGTCAAAGTTTCAAAACAGTTATTGTTCTTCGCTCAAGATTATGTGGAAGAGCGACAACGATGCTTCAGCAGGTCACGTGCGAAGGTTAACAGCTTTGGATAATTATCAGAACCCCACAAGATAATCAACGTCCGACGGCTGCTTCACAACCATAAGCCCCATCGGCAGGCAAGTTAATTACCGGCGACCTCTCCACCCTATTCAAACATAAACAGGAGCACGAAGAGCGTGGATGGCAGGTCAAACTGTCTAAACGTCTTATGTTCTTTGCTGAAGATTAGGCGTAAGAGCGACCACTATGTTTCAGCAAGCCACCTGCTAAGGTTAGCAGCTTTGGCTAATTAACAGGACCATTGAAGCCAATACTGCCGGTTGCTTGAAAATCGAAACGTCATGTGCAGCCAGGTTATTAACTGGAAACCTCGCCCACCCTATTCAAACAGCAGGAGGGCCGAGAACATCATGGATGGCAGGTCAGAGTGGCTTAACGTCTCATGTTCTTAATTTAATAATATGTGGAAGAGCGACGACCATGCTTCAGCAAGAAACATGTGAAGTACAACCGCACTGGCGAATCATCAGTGCCCTACAGGCCGACCAACGACTGACGGCTGCTTTACAATTTTGCCCTCAGCGGCAGCCAGGTTAATATACGGAGACCTCACCCACCCTAATAAAAGAGCATCAGCAGTGCGAGCAGCACGGATGGCAGTCAATGTTTCTAAACGTCTCAGGTTCTGGGCTAAAGATTACGTGGGACAGTGACCACGCTGCGTAAGCAAGCCATGTGCAGATTTTAACAACTTCGTCTAATTAACAGGACCCTACAAGGCAGTCAAGAACTGGCGGCTGCTTTACAATCATGACCTCCCCGGCAGCACGGTTATTGCCCGGACACCTCGCCTACCCTATTCAATCAGGAGCATATGTGCGAGAAGCATGGTAACAAGTCAAAGTGTTTTAACGTCCTATGTTCTTCGCTCAAGATAAATTGGAAGAGCGACAATGATGCTTCAGCAAGACACGTGGAAGGTTAACAGCATTGGAGAATCATCAGAACTTATCAAGACAATCAACGACTGGCGAGTGCTTCACAATTGTGACTTCATCGACAGCCAGGTAACACCCGCAGACCTCGTCCACCCTATATTAAGGAAGCAGCAGGAGTGCGAGTAACATGGATGGCTGGTCAAATTGTCTAACCATCTCACGTTCTTCGTTCAAGAATATGTTTAAGAGCGACCACAATGCCTCCGGAAGCCGCGTGCGAAGTTTAGCAGCTTTGGATTATAAACAGGACTCTACAACACAAGACTTGGAGCTTCTTCACAATCCTGAGCTCATTTGCAGCCGGGGTAATACCTGAAGTCCTCGCGCATCTTACTCAAACGCAGCAGGAGTGCGAACAGCATGAATGGTAGGTCAAAGTATCTAAACGTCTTAAGTTCTTTTCTTTACGGTTATGTGAAACAGTGACAACAATGCTTTCGCAAGAAACATGCGAAGTTAACCGCTAAGGCCAATTATCAGGACCCTACAGGACACCCAACGACTGCCGGCTGCTTAGCAATCGTGGCCTCATCGACAGCCGAGTTAAAAGTTCGTTGGAGGCACTTTGATACATCGTAACGACCGGAAGAGGAAAGCCGTTTGAGACTCATTCCACTGATTTGAATTTGAGCGGAGGCGAAACGCCGCGCATGCGCAGTTGTTGCTTTGCAGCCGATCACACCACCCGCCACAGTGGGCAGTTTGCTCACAGTCCATTTGGCAGGCTGTGATCACGTGACAAGGTTACGCGACATAGGATTTAACGGACGGACACGGTCACTTCGCCTAGGATGTAATAGACGGACACGTTCATGTGACCTAGGATGTAAAGGACAGACACCGCGAGGTTACGTGTCCGGACTGACAGTCACCGCGAGTATGCCCATAAAAAGGCTTGCGCCTTAGTAGCCGTATACATTGTCTGCCCTATTCAAGGAGCAGCAGGAGCGAGAACGGCATGCATGAGAGGCCAAAGAGACTAAATGTCTCATGTTCTTCACGAAAGATTATGGAACATCGACTACAATGCCTCAGCAAGACACGTCGAGAGTTTAAAAGCTTTGGCTATATATCAGGACCCTACAAGACAACCAACGACTGGCAGCTGCTTTGCAGTCGCGACTTCACCATAAGCCAAGGTAATACCCGGATACATTTCCCGCCCTAATCAAAGAGCAGCAGGAGCGCGAACAGCATGGATGGCAGAACAAAATGTCTAAACTTGTCATGTTTTCCGCTGAAGATTTTTTGGAAGATCGACCACGATGCATCAGCAAGACACGTGAAAAGTTTAACAACTTTGGCTAATTATCAGAACCTTAAAAGACAACCAACGACTGGCGGCTCCTTCGCAATCGTGACCTCATCGGAAGCCAAGTTAATCTCCTGAAACATCGACTGGCCTATCAAACAGCAGGAGGAGAACGAACAGCATCGATGACAGGTCAAAGCGGTTAAACATCCAATGTTCTTTGCTCAAGATTATGTGGAAGAGCGACTAAGATGTTTCAGCAAGAAAAGTGGATAGTTTAACGGCTTTGGCTAATTATCAGAACCCTACAGGAGACAACCAATGACTGCCTGCTGCTTAACAACCGTGACCTCATCGGAAGCCATGACCCTGATACATCGCCCGCCCTATTCAAACAGCAGCAGGAGCCCAAAGAGCATAGATAGCAGGTCAAACTTTCTAAACATCTCATGTTCTTTGCTCAAGATTATGTGGAAGAGTGACCACGATGATTAAGCATAACAGGTCGAGAGTTTAACAACTTTGGCTAATTACCACAATTTCACAGCACAATAATCGACTGGCAGATGCTTCACAGTTGTGACCTCATCGGCGACCAGTTTACCACCCAGAGACATCGCCCACCCTATTCAAATGGCAGCAGAAGTGCGAGCAATATTGATGGCAGGTCAAAGTGCATGAACGTCTCAAGTTCTTCAATCAAGATTATGTGGAAGAGCGACCACGATTCTTCAGCAAGCCACGTTCAAAGTGGACCGGCTGTGGGTAATTATCAAACCCACAAACCAACCCACGGCTGGCGGCTGCTTCACAATCGTGACCACACCGGCAGCCAAGGTGATAGCCGGATACATCGCCCGCCCTTTTCGAATGGCAGCAGGAGAGCGAACAGCATATATTGCTAGTCAAAGTGTCCAAATGCCACATGGTCATCGCGCAAGTTTTTTTAGAAGATCCAGCAGGATGCTTCAGCAAGACACGTGAAGAGTTTAACAAGTGAAGAGTTTAACCAACGACTGGCGGCTGCATAAAAATAGTGCCCTCATCGGCAGCCAGGTTAATCCCTGGAGAACTCCTCACGGTATTGAAACAGCAGCAGGAGCCCGAGCAACATTGTAGGCAGGTTATATTGTCTAAATGCCTCATGTTCTTCGCGCAAAATTATGTGGAGCAGCGACCACGATGTTTCAGCAAGCAAAGTGTAGAGTTTAACAGCTTTGGCTAATTATCAGAACCCTAGAGGATAACAAACAACTGGCGGCTACTTCAAAATCGTGACCTCATCCGCAGAAAAGTTAATGCCCGAATACATCGCCCGCCCTATTAAAAGAGCTGCAGGAGCGCGAACAGCATGATGGCAGGTCAAAGTCTTAAAGTCTCATGTTCTTTGCACAAGATTAAGTGGATGAGCTACCACGGTGCGTCATTTACCCGCACTGGCTAATTCTCAGAACCGCACAAGACAGTCAATGACTGGTGGCTGCTTAACAATTGTGACCTCATCGGCAGCCAGTTTAATGCCCGGATACATCGTCCCACCTATTCAAACAAGAGCAGGCGCGCAACCAGCATGAATTTCAAGTTAAAGTACCAAACGTCGTATGTTCTTTGCTCAAGATTGTGTGGAAGAGTCACCACGATACTTCAGCAAGACAGGTGGAGAGTTTATCAGCTCTGGCTAATTATCAGAACTCCACAGGACAATCAACGACTGGCGGCAAGTTAACAATCGCGACCTCTTGTGCAGCTAGGCTAACCGACGACCTCGCCCACCTTATTTAAAGAGTAACAGGAGTGCGAGCAGCGTGGATGGGAGGTCAATGTGTCTAAACGTCTCTTGTCCCGCTCTCAAGATTGTGTAGATGAGTGACCAAGATGCTTCAGGAAGCCACGTGCGGAGTTTCACAGCTCTGTCTAATTATCAGAACCGGAAAAACAACGACTGACGACTGCTTCACAATTGCGACCTCATCTGCAGCCAGGTTATTACCCGGAGACCTCCCCCACCCTATTCAAGCAGCAGCAGGCGTGAGGGCAGCTTATGGTGAAATCCAATCGCAGGCCCGCAGCGGTCTGCATGCTCTGTGACAAAGTGCATGAATCCGGCGCAGAGCGCGCGACCTGAAATTGCGATTGGAGTATACTTGCTCTGGCCAGAGCATGCAGGCCAGAGCATGTAGGGCGCCGCTATCGCCGCTGAGTAAGAACGTCACGCAAACTTCCGGTTGGATCCGCCGATTTCGGCAGAGCAGTCCCGACTGCTCCACGGAGCAATCTCGGCTCGGCAACCGCTGCCTGTCTACAGTTGGAAGAGTCGATCCGTGCCTCAGATCTGCGTTTAGAATACAGTTGCTCCGAAAAGGGCAGGAAAAGATGCTCCAGAAGTGCTCCGACTCTGCGATTGGAAGTCACCATTTGATTACAGGTCAAAATGTCGACAGGGCGCATGTTCCTTGATTAGGATTACGTGTGACAGCGCTCACGATGCTTCAGCAAGCCACGTGCGAAGTATAACAGCTTTGACAATTAACAGAACCCCACAAGAAAGCACTGGTGGCTGCTTCACAACGGTGAACTCATGTGCAGTGAAGTTATTACCCGAATACCTCGGCCACCCTATTCAAACAGCTGCAAGATCGCTAGAAGAATGTGTACCAGAACAAAGTGTCTAAATGTCTCATGTTCTGTGCTCAAGATTTTTTACAAGAGCGATGACGATGCTGTGCAAGAGACAACACTTCCGGCTGCTTCAGGATCGTCACCTCATGTGCAGCGAAGTCAAGATGACGAAGACGAGGAAGACGATGACGACTCAAAAGCCTGTATTCCACTCTACAATAAATGCTCTGTGATAGCAAAGAACTGCGACTCGCTAGTTAGGGAAATAATAGAAGCCCACGTGACAGCTAGGGCCTCTGCCCAATGTATCAGTACTCCCTCTGTAGCACTGTCAGATAAGGAAAACCGTTAGCTTGATTATGAATGCTAACTTGTGAATGCAAACTAGTGCCTGCTGTAGCGGTGATATTTCCCACGTATGAGTCTTACCTGCATGTTGACACGTGCCTGATGTACTGGTGATTTTGAATGTCACGCAAGTCAAGCGTGCTTGTATCCTTCCCGGCCACCAGGGCAGTATTTATACTTGCTGGCGGCCAATAAACGTTTTAGTTGTGAGTCAGCGCTCTGTGTTGTGTCCTCTCTTCTCTGTCCCGTCTGTCGCGCTGTTATGGATCACCGTATTTAAACAGCAGCCGGAGCGAGAAAAGTATAGATCGCAGGTGAAAGTGTTTAAACGTCTTGTGTTCTTAGCTCAGCATTATGTGGAAGAGCGCCCACAATACTTCAGCAAGTCATGTGCGAAGTTTAACAACTTTGGCTAATTAACAGGTCCCTACAGGACAGTCTGTGACTGGCGGCTGCTTCACAATCGTGAGTAGGCTGTGTGTCTGGGCGATTTGTTTTGGCATTCTCAACACTGAAGCGCTGGCAGACGACGGACGAAGGGAGGACTAGACACACGGTGCGCTGAACTAACAACTTTAATACCAAAGGAGGGCGATCCGCACGTTTCTATACAGTTACCTAAGATTAGCCAGTGATTACAGGGGGCATGCGGAGTTCAAAGCAAAAAAAACTGAAAAAGCAGGGGAAGCGCGCACGCGCATTTAAAACCCATACCATACAGAAACGAAAGACACAAGGAGGTCCGACCCACTCCTGTCGTCCAGACATCAGGCACACTCCCAATCACGCCAAACCACGCCTAAATAATCAAGAATATTGCGTCCTCTCCCATTCGCTGCCACGTCTTGATTATTTCAGCGCACTACGTGTCGTTTCCATTTGTCTATCGTCTGCCAGCCCTTCAGTGCTCAGAATGTCAAACCAACTCGACCTGCAACATACCATGCTCAAGTTTATTTAGAGTACAATGGGCCCTTTCTCTTCGTTTTGTGTCGATCCGTTCAGTTCAGCGAGCCTCATCTCAACAGCAGCATGCAAGGCTAGGATTCTAGAGTTCTGCATCCAGCATCCGTTCTTGCCCGCCGATGTTCTGGGCCTGTTTGGTGGTTTTCAAACTTCTACGAGCCACAGGCTGCGATTGTGCAAGATACTGAGGTCCGAATGGCAGTACCAAACCAGCTTGCACCACCAAAATCTCAGACTTCCTCTGCTCGCTTCTGCACCTGCAGACACGTCGTGAAAAAGGTGGCGGGAATTCTCTCACATCATCCACAACACGACCGAGTTCCTCTTTCAGCACGTGCTCCGCAGTCTACGGACGCTAATGCCAAAAGGACAGGCCGCGACTTTCAACCAAGTGCATCTGATAGGAGGCGTCAGCGACTGCCCCGAAGAAAAACAGCGCCTGCTTAACCGTGGTCCGATGTTCGCCATTGAACCAAGACAGTCTGCCCCGGGTCACTCACTATGGTCAGCCAAGTTGCTAAGTGTGCTCCTATCGCTGAGCAAAGTCAATTTGTGACCGAAGGCGTTAATATCCTCTTTCGCTGTAACCCACCCGGAATAAGGCCTCCCCGTGACAAGACTGGCGTATTTCAGGAACAATAATCTCTCCATTCTTACCGCGGACAAAGAGGGCGTCTTTGTAATCTTACCTAAAGAAGTTTACCTCGCGAAGGCTTCCAGTGCGACAGAATCTTGCTTTGGAAAATATCAGGGTGTATCTTATCCGAAGGTAAATATTGCAGCGAAAACTTGATGCCAACGTTTAAATCTTGGTTAGCTCTCCTGCCCCATGAATGATAGCAGCAAGTTGTCCCTCACTATGTTCTTCAGCGCAAAAACGCATAAACCCGTATTCCCGCTTTGCGTAATTGTCAGAGGCAGACACTTGGCAAAAATGTGTTGCAAGGTTTTTGCAAACAAAACTTGACTTCCTCTCACCTTTTCTGGTGAAACATTCGAACGACACCATTCAATTTCTGCAACAAAACCGGGCCAAGGCGCTCCTTGGGCTCTCTATGGATATGAAAGACCTGTATTATTCGATTCGTCATGATGACCTCATCCGGTATGTAGGTGATTGTAGTGGCCATCATGGTTACGCTGCTTTTCAAAATGCATGCGGTTGTTCTGTCGGTGGTTTTTTAGAACTGCTTCTCAGATATCTCAAATCCACCTACACGAATGGAATGGGTCTCTGTTTATCCGAAAACAAGGTATTTGCATACGGTCTTGTACCGCCCCCATTCTGAGTGACCTGTACTTGGCTATGCAAGACAAAGTGTTAGTGAGAAACTCAAAAATTTGCCAGTTCTAAAAATATTCATATATGTGCAGAATTACCTCTTATTCCTTGACTGTGAAAACGATGCCTTTCGGCCTGAAGTTCGCAAGGTGTTAGACCTTTTTATTGAAACTGTGTCTCCCCTCGTTTTGACCCAAGAGTTACCAGAAAATGGCTCCTTCCTCATTCTCGAGTTAAAGCCTCGTTTTTCGCCGCACATGCCTGCTGGATTTTCCAGCCAAGGGCAATAAGCCTGTTCTGCCATGCGATTCCGCCCATTCAAAACTCGTCAAGAGAAACATAGTTCATTGTGCATTTAACAACGCGCTGACCAAATCGTGTGAGCACTCTCAAGAAGCCCGTTTTCAAAACAAGGGGCAGAAATGGCGTTAATCCGGATACCAGCCGTATCTTCTATCTCGGAGGCTGAAAAAAATATTAAATAAAATGCAGTCTACAAACGCCCCCCTCCCCTCACCCCCTTTCCCCGCCGCATGCAAGAGAACGCATTAAGAAACTCGCCATTATTCCTTACGTACACCACCTTTCTCACAATCTTGAAAGGTTAGGAGGAAAAGTAGGAGTGGACGTTGTTTTTTCAGCCCCTCACCACCTCTCAAGACTCTGCAGGAGAGTAAACTGTACCAGTGAAAAAGCTCGCGAATGCACAGTTCGGCATCGTGGTCATTTCGTAAGTTGCCGCAAAGGAGCTGTGTACTCCATCCCTGTGCCTTGCAGCAGAGAATAAATACATCGGTGAGACGGGTCGATGTATTAATAAGAGACTGCTTGAAGACAACTCTAATTCTAGCAACATAGCCGCCCACGTTCGTGACTGTAGTCCTTGTCGCAGGCGCCCTCCGATGTATAAGGCAACACAAAACCAAGCAAAGAGCGGCAACCAACTCACTCGGGAGATAAATAAGGCAGGTTTCACAATTACCGAAACAATCAATAACTGCGCAAAAAGGACAGGCCAAGAGAGAAGAAACACAGGAGACAAGCGCAGACTAACAACTGGTTTATTGCACCAACACGCCTCCTTCGACAACAAAGCGCATGCGCACCAACAGCAAAGACAAAAGCCATAATCATCACGCCAAACCAAGAAACCCCAACTCCTTGCGGTCGGTACAGGTTTATGGAAGCCTCGCTAACATATTTATCAGGCTCTAATCTCGCGGTTTCCAAGGCTTCGATAACTTCACGTTCTTTCTTATCCCTCGCGCGTCCGATAATCTTAGTGCTGCCGAAAAGTGGAGTGCAATCTTTATCGTCATGCCTGCAGATCTTGCAATGACTAGGCAGATGCTGCCCTCTAGAATCAGCTAAGGAATTGGCATGCTCTAATAATCTAATGTTGATGCATCGGCCAGTTTTCCCTACGTACACCTTACCACAGCTCAGCGGAATCTGATAGATTACATTCATTCTGCATTCACAAACTTGTTCCTGTAGTTGGTGCTACACTCAATCTTCTTTTGCCTATCTGGTATGACCAAAGTGCACAAACGAGACTGCTTGCAAGGTGCCGAAAAAAGGACCTCTACGCCGAATTTACCGGCGACCCTCTTCATGCCGTGCGAGACCCTGTGAACATATGGAATTACTTCATACTTTCGCCTCTCCTGGGCATCCGCCCCACGAGGCTTTGAGTTTGGGTGGAAGGACTTCAACAGGGACTCGGCAACACCCTGAAGGAGGGCCAGGGGAAAACCGGCAGACCGAAGGCGATCCACTTGTACATCAAATCTAGCCTTAACCTTATGAGGGCAGGACTTGGTAAACGAAGCCCTGAGGCAAGTTAACGAAACATCCCTCTTGACCAGCTTCTAATCAGACGAGTTGAAGGGCAGGAGTGCCTTTTTTGACCTGAAGAGGGTCGCCTGAAGAGGGTCGCCGGTAAATTCGGCGTAGAGGTCCTTATTTCGGCACCTTGCAAGCTGTCGCGTTTGTGCAATTTGGTCATACCAGATAGGCAAACGAAGATTGAGTGTACCACCAACCAGAGGAACAAGTTTGTGCAATGCAGAGTGAATGTAATCTATCAGATTCCGCTGAGCTGTGGTAAGGTGTACGTAGGACAAACTGGCAGATGCACTGACATTAGATTATTAGAGCATGCCAATTCCTTACCTGATTCTAGAGGGCAGCATCTGCCTAGCCATTGCAAGATCTGCAAGCATGACGATAAAGATTGCACTCCACTTTTCGGCAGCACTAAGATTATCGGACGCGCGAGGGATAAGAAAAAACGTGATGTTATCGAAGTCTTGGAAATCGCGAGAGTAGGGCCTGAAATATGTGTTAGCGAGGCTTCCATACACCTGTACCACAAGGAGTTGGAGCTTCTTGGTTTGGCGTGATGATAATGGCTTTTGTCTTTGCTGTTGGTGCGCATGCGCTTTGTTGTTGAAGGAAGGAGGCGTTGGTGCAATAAACCAGCTGTTAGTCTGCGCTTGTCTCCTGTGTTTTTTCTCTCTTGGCCCGTCCTCTTTGCGCAGTTATTCATTGTTTCGATAATGTCGTACCAACTAGCCCCTCACTTGACTCTTCTAGGTTTCACCAACAAGCAACAAGACGTCTGCGTCAGTACCCACTCAGCAGCCCTGTTAAAAAAAGAGCTTGAGTTTTTTCATTTATTTATTTCAACATACTGTCAACCCCAACCGGGGTTTTTACAGGGGTGGGAGGATGTCAAAAAATACCCAACTTCCAGATAACACAATTATAGAACAGTAAGCAGTTGTACAATGAAATTTATGGGTCTACTTAAATCAAGACAAGAACAAACAAATTCGGGGTAATCAGTTATACAGAACACAGTATATATTACGAACATTTTAGCAATATTTAGTTAGTTTTGCGGCAGCAAACTCAGCTCGGCAAGCTCCAAAAATTTGAGGACTGTCGGCTGCATTACAATCGAAGCGTCAAGGGCATTCTATTCCTTTAAGATTCAATTTCAATTCATGGCGCCGTGCTTCCTTACCCGGCTTCTTTTCACAAGCCATTCCTTTCGCCACTGCACTCTTTAAATATTTCTGGGACGCTACGTCTATTCTTTTCTTCTGGTTTCAATTTCTATCTTCGCTTTAGCCTTCATTGCTCTTTTAGGTTTGTTTTATGGTTAGACCTCATCCCCCTTCTATGCCTTGTTCATTGTTGCTTGCATCGCATCATTTTATGCCGTGTTCTTCGTTGGCTTTCATCGCTCGCTTTTAGGTTGTCAATTGTTTTCCCATTCCAACCATCTCTTCACTTCATCCTCATTTTGCGTGTCTTCACGCCGCCTTCCGAGAGTTTAATGTCTATTCTTCGTCTTTGCTTTTTGCACTTAATGGTTTTTATATTTTTTCTCGTTCATCGCCTGCCGCACAGGACTGTCGGTGCGTGTAATCATTTCTTTTTAATAAAAGTTGTTATTGCGTCCTTTTCTTTCTCTCCCCTCTGCTGCCACGTCTTGATTTCCGCGTGATTGGGGGTGTGCATGATGTCTGGCCGACCACAGTAGGTCGGACCCCCTTGTGTCTTTGGTTGTGTGGGGTGTGGGTTCAAAGTGCTCCTGCGCACGTCCGCTGCATTTTCGTTTTTTTTTTTTGCTTTGAATGGCACATGCGCTCTGTAATCACTGGCTAATCCTGGTTAACTGTATAAAAACGTGGGGATCGCCCTCCTTTGGTATCAATGTTGTTACTTCAGTGCACTGTGTGTCTCGTCCTCCCTTCGTCCGTCGCCTACCAACGCTTCAGTGTTCAGAATCAGAATCGTGACTTCATCGGCAGTCAGGTTACTGTGACGACCCCCCATAATGCGCAGGTCCACACGGGACGGAGAGGCAAAGAGACACCGTATGGCTCAGTTTAAACAAACAGATATATTCAATAATTATACATGATTATGAATATACATCAGAGGCTGGGGTGTCCGAGCTTTCGTGCGACGACTTCATGGGGACGATGAGGGGCTCCGGAGTTGAGCTGGAACGGTTGCTGGCAGAAGCTGCACGCCGTCGGGCTTCGGCGCTGAAGGCCCCCTTGGCGAACGATCTCGTCCTGAGCGTTCCTTCTTCCGTACTCCTTGTCGATTTTTATATCCTTCTTATTCTCCACATTCCCTAGGTTGAGGACGCCCACGCCGGAGTGGGAGGGGCCTAGGGCTTTCACTTGGGCGCACAAACACACCACCGCACTTATGGTCTCGCCCCTGTCACGTGTGGAGTCCGAGGAAAAGAAGGTTGTCGTCGAGGTAGCGCCGGCTGTGGTAGACGGTCTCTGGCCCGCTGACGGTTCCCGCGGGTCACCGACCTCCGTTCTCCATCAAATGACACTCGCCACTCAAGGCCGGAACGCGAGGTCACTAAAAGGCCGGGAAAGTGGTCCCTTGTCCTAGGATGTGCTCGGGAGTGTTGGTGATGATGCCCGCCGTCTTGTCACGGGGCCAGGCCCGCCGAAACGAGGCCCTTTGTCGCCGGCACGGTCACGGCAATTGGGGAAGATAACGCCCGTCTCCCCGCGGCGGCGGCGGCGGCAGCGTTCGACACGTGCCGACACTATGGAAAGGGGGTCCGGTTGTGCTTAAACCCCTTCGTTTTTGTCGTTCACTCTCAACGAGTATGGCTCGGTAATTGGACGCAGCTGTCACCTGGGTCTTCTCCGTGCGGTCCATGGCGGCAGGCCCGAAAGCAATCCCACTCAAGTTGCTTGCAGCCATATACAGTAGAAACATGTGTGCTGGCTGCTTCCAAAACGAGACCGGCTCTCGCCGATCTCCTCTCTTCCAGCTGAATTGCTTTCCCTTTGAGTGCTTTTGCCGCCACTGGGGGCTCCGTCTACGCCGCGTCGTCGAACGCGGACGCTCGTAGCACACACAAGGAACGTCACACTCGCTCACCCTCCAGAAGAATGTTTCCGAACATTTGAGTCCATGCAGCTCCCCTTCTCTTTCTGAATCGCCTCGCACAGTGCGTCCGACAAAACATTTTTCGCTGCACTCAACTCCACTGCACAACACATATGCCTCAGCTGTCATAACTGGCGTCTCCAGGGGCAGCACTGATCTTCTTTTACAGATAAACATGAAACTCAGCACCCAAGCCTCTCCATTCTAGTCCAAACTGGACGAAATAAATTTACCACAGTTACAAAGGAGCTCCCACTTCCAGCACGATCACCGCCTTAACAGCCAAAAAGGTCGCCTTTCGCTGGAACGAAAACGCGGAGGATGCTTTTCGGGCCCTGAAAGGGAAGCTAATGAGTGCACCGCTGTTGTGCCACCCGGATTTTAATTTGCCCTTCGTTATGGCCACAGATGCGTCAAAGTTCGCAGTTGGTGCCGTGCTATCTCAGGTTATCGAGGGCAAAGAACATCCCGTTGCTTTTGCTAGCCGACAGCTGAGCCCCACAGAGCAAAAGTACGGAGCTACGGAAAGGGAGTGCCTCGCCGTTGTCTGGGCAGTAAAGCACTTCAGATGCTACCTTTACGGCCGCAAATTCAAGCTAGTCACAGACGGCCATCCTCTGAAATGGGTGATGAGTGTCAGGGACCGTAGCTCGCGACTCGCTAGATGGAATCTACACCTGCAGGAATACTGCTTTGAAGTGGAGCACAAGTCAGGAAAGACACATCTGAATGCTGATGCACTCAGCCGCACAGCTGCCGTGGCAGCTACAGATGAGTTTGTGCCCGTAGTCGACCCCGACGAATTACGCACAGAGCAGTGCAAAGATCCTGACCTGAAGCGCATAATCGAAAGCTTAGAGGGCGCACCGTCTCACCCCGAACAGCTAGTTTATTTCATTGGCAAAGACGGCACCCTGTGTCGGCGCACGAGGCCAACCAGAAAAGGGAGACCAGAGAAAACCGCTTGGGAGAGAGTCGTCATACCTCGGTCGTGGACAGAAAGGGTTCTTCGCGCGTTTCACGATGCGCCATGCGCCGGTCATTTTGACGTAGCGAAGACACGCAGGCGTGTGGAGCGTTTGTACGTTTGGAGTGGCATGCGACAGGATGTTAGAGACTACTGTGCGAAGTGTCATTCCTGTCTCGAAAGAAAAACACCCAAGGGACGAAGACCAGCTCCAATTCAGCCGTTCCCTGAGGTTTCGGCTTCCTTCGAGCGGACAGGTATCGACATAATGGGCCCATTGCCCACGACCACTTCCGGAAACAGGTACATTTTAGTATTTGTCGATCACCTTTCAAAATACGCGGAAGCGGTAGCACTCCCAGATCAGAAGGCAGACACGGTTGCAAGAGCATTTGTCGAACAGATCGTGCTCCGACATCGACCCCCGAGGCAACTTTTGACAGATCGGGGAACGAACTTCGTGTCGCAGCTAATGAGGAGAGTTTGCGAGCTGCTTAAGATCGCTAAGAAGCAGACAACACCGTACCATCCGGCTTGCAACTGCGCGGTGGAGCGACTGAACCAATCCGTGGCCGGATTCCTGTCGCATTTTGTTTCGCGCTACCAGCGGGACTGGGACTTGTGTCTCCCGTATGCAATGTTTGCCTACAATTCCGCAGCACACGAGAGCACGGGCGAATCGCCATTCTTTCTTATCTACGGCCGAAACCCGGACCAGCCAAGTGAAGTGCCAGAGGGCCCCCGTCGTGTCCCATACGCTTCACTGGACGACTATAAGGTTGAGCTAGAATCGCACTTGCAAGTGGCGAGGGACATCGCAAAGGAGGCCTTAAAGAATGCGGCGAAGCGCAGGAAGGAGGTGCACGGTCGCAGTGCTAGAGACGCGCCGTTTGATGTGGGGGACAGCGTGTACATTGAAAACTGCCAAAGGCAGATTGGGCTTGCTCGTAAGTTCCAGACGAAGTGGACAGGACCGTGCGAGGTTGTCGAGAAGCTTTCTCCGGTACACTTCAGAGTCTGAGACGTGAACCGGCGCTTGATAAGGATACACGCAAATCGCCTCAAGTCGGCACCGGTTCAGTATTCACGAAATAAGGAAAGGGAAAGCGCGGATTTTGATGGGAACAGAAGTGAAGCGGAGCGCGCAGATAGTTCGCAAGAATCGCCCTCTCCTGCACTTGTTCGGCAGGCGCCAGAGGTGACGGCCGGAATGCCACCGGATTTACTTCATGCATTGCTAGAAGAAGAAGAAGCGCGCGAGGTTGCCGCGCAGATAACGCCAGGAGAGGCTCCTGCCACGAGCCCTCGCGAGTCTCAAAGCAGACAAAGGGTCACAGACTTACTTGGTATGACTCATGAAGGCCGATATCCGCTGCGAAATCGGAAAGCTAAGTCGGACTAATGGCGTAAACGCGTAAACGGAGCTGAGTTGTGAACTGGTTAGAATTGTGTAATGCCGCAGCTCATAACATTGCTATGTGCTTATGTGTTAAGATATCGGAGTTGGTAGTTAAACCTTTCTGTCATTAAGTAACACCTTCACAGGAGAGCATGCGGAGCGCATGCAGAACCTGCCCTACTTCCTTTCTTTATCTATATTTTTGTCTGTGCCGTGAATCAGTCCCGTGATTCCCTTTTGATTACAATTTTGAAGTCATGAATGTCGCAGCATTCAGAGGACATTTGCTTTTGAGACCCCACTTCTGACACCAGTGTGACGATCCCCCAATATGCGCAGGTCCACACGGGACGGAGAGGCAAAGAGACACCGTATGGCTCAGTTTAAACAAACAGATATATTCAATAATTAAACATGATTATGATTATACATCAGAGGCTGGGGTGTCCGAGCTTACATGCCGACGACTTCATGGGGACGATGGAGGGGCTCCGGAGTTGAGCTGGAACGGTTGCCGGCAGAAGCTGCACGCCCTCGGGCTTCGGCGCTGAAGGCCCCCTTGGCGAACGATGTCGTCCTGAGCGTTCCTTCTTCTGTACTCCTTGTCGATTTTTATATCCTTCTTATTCCCCACATTCCCTAGGCTGAGGACGCCCACGCCGGAGTGGAAGGGGCCTAGGGCTTTCACTTGGGCGCAGAAACACACCACCGCACTTATGGTCTCGCCCCCGTCACGTGTTGAGTCCGAGGGAAAGAAGGTTGTCGTCGAGGTAGCGTCGGCTGTGGTAGACGGTCTCTGGCCCGCTGACGGTTCCCGCGGGTCACCGACCTCCGTTCTCCATCAAATGACACTCGCCACTCAAGGCCGGAACGCGAGGTCACTAAAAGGCCGGGAAAGTGGTCTCTTGTCCTAGGATGATGCCCGCCGTCTTGTCACGGGGCCAGGCCCGCCGAAACGAGGCCCTTTGTCGCCGGCACGGTCACGGCAATTGGGGAAGAGAACGCCCGTCTCCCCGCGGCGGCGGCGGCGGCGTTCGACACGTGCCGACACTATGGAAAGGGGGTCCGGTTGTGCTTAAACCCCTTCGTTTTGGTCGTTCACTCTCAGCGAGTATGGCTCGGTAATTGGACGCAGCTGTCTCCTGGGTCTTCTCCGTGCGGTCCATGGCGGCAGGCCCGAAAGCAACCCCACTCAAGTTGCTTGCAGCCATATACAGTAGAAACATGTGTGCTGGCTGCTTCCAAAACGAGACCGGCTCTCGCCGATCTCCTCTTTTTCAGCTGAATTGCTTTCCCTTTGAGTGCTTTTGCCGCCACTTGGGGCTCCGTCTACGCCGCGTCGTCGAACGCGGACGCTCGTAGCACACACAAGGAACGTCACATTACTACCTGCGGACCTCGGCCATCCTATTCAAACGGATGCAGGATCGCGAGAAGCATGGGTAGCAGCTCATCATCATGATCATCAGCCGGACTCTACCCACTTCAGGGCAAAGGCCTCTCGCATGTCTCTCCAATTAACCCTGTGCTTTGCCAGCAGCGCCCATCCAATGCCTGCAAACTTCCCGATCTCATCCGCCCACCTAACCTTCTGCCGCCGCCTGCTACGCTTGTCTTATCTTTGAATCCACTCCGTTACCCTTAAGGACGAGCGGTTATCTTGAATTCCCAGTACATGCTCTGTCCAATCCCATTTCTTCCTCTTGATTTCGACTAGGATTTCATTAACACGCGTTTTTCCTCACCCGCACTACCAGTTTCAGTCTCATAGCGTTACACCTATCATTTTACTTTCCATGGCTTGCTGTCTTGTCATTAACTTAAGGTGAATGGTTTTCGTTAGCCTCCACGTTTCTGCCCCGTGCGTAGGAAGCGGTAAGAAACAGCTGTTGTACACTTTTCTCTTCAGGGATAATGGTAGACTGCCACTCATGATCTGAGAGAACCTGCCACATGCACTGCACTCCATTCTTATCCTTTTAGTTATTTCTATCTCGTGATCCGGATCAGCTGTCACTACCTGCTCTAAGCCGACATATTCCCTTACCACTTCCGGCATATCGCTGCCAATTGTGAACTGCTGTTACCTTGATAGACTTTTGAACATTTCTTTGGCTTTCTTCATGTTAATTTTTATACCCACCGCACCGGTCTGTCTGTCTAACTCATTGATCATGATTTGCAGTTGATCTGCTGAGTGACCCAACAAGGCAATGTCATCAGCGAATCGTATTTAGGTGTTCTCCATTAACTATTATCCTCAACTGTCCCCAATTCAGGCCTCGGAATACCTCCTGTAAACAGGCGGTGAATATCATTAACGAGATCGTGTCCTTACGCCTCATGCCTTTCCTTATTGAAATTTTATTGCTGACTTTATGTAAGACTATGGTAGCTATAGAGTTCCTATATATATCTTCCAGTATTTTGACAGAAGGTTCACCTACACCCTCAATCTGCAATGCCTGCATAACTGCTGATGTTTCCACTTAGTCGAATTCTTTCACATAATCAATGAAGCTATCTATAGGGTTTGGTTATATTCTGCGCAATTTTCTATGAATTGATTGATAGTGTGAATATGATCCATTGTGGAATATTCTTTACGACAGCCTGCCTGATCATTCGGTTGATTAAAGTCTTAGGTTTCTCTGATTCTATAAGCGATTACCTTAGTAAATGCCTTGTACGCAACGGACAATAAGCTGATCGGTCTGTTTTTTTTCAAGTCTTTGGCGTCTCCTTTTTTGTGAATTCATATTAAGAATTAAGGCGTAGCAGGTGAAAGTGTCTAAACATCTTATGTTCTTCGCTCAAGATAAATTGGAAGAGCGACAATGGTTCTTCAGCAAGACATGTGCAAGGTTCAATAGCATTGGCTAATTATCAGAACTTACAGGACAACCAACGACTGCCGGCTACTTAAATAACGTGACCACATCGGCAGCCAAGATAATGCTCGGTTACATCGTCCCGCCTACAAAAACAGGAGCAGGAGCGCGGCCAGCATGGATGGGTGGTCCAAATACCTACACGTCTCAGGTTTTCAATTAAATTATGTGGAAGAGTGACCACGATGCTTCAGCAAGGCACGCGCGAAGTTTACCCGCTATGGTTAATTATCAGAACCACACAATATAAAACGCGACCAGCGGCTGCTTCACTGTCTTGACCTTATCGGCAGCAAAGATAATACTCGGAGATCTCGGCCACCCTATTAAACAGCAGCAGGTGTGCGAGAAGCATGTATGGCAGGTGGAAGTGTCAAAACGTCTCATGTTCTTTGCTCAAGATTTTCTGCACAAGCGACGACGATGCTTCAGCAAGCCATGTGCAAACTTTACTAGAATTGGCTAATTATAGGAACACTACAGGACAAGCAACAGCTAACGGCTGCTTCACAAACATGAGCTCATCGGCAGCCAAGTTAATACACGGAGACCTCGCCCACCCTGTTCAAACACCAGCTAGAGCGCGAGAAGCATGCATGGCGCATCACCGTGCCTAAGCGTCTAATGTCCTTTGCTAAAGATTTTACCACAAAATAAAAGATGCTGCTTCAGCACGCCACGTGCGAACTTTACTAGAATTGGCAAATTATAGGAACACTACAGGACAAGCAACAGCTAACGGCTGCTTCACAAACATGAGCTCATCGGCAGCCAAGTTAATACACGGAGACCTCGCCCACCCTATTCAAACACCAGCTAGAGCGCGAGAAGCATGGATGGCGCATCACCGTGTCTAAGCTTCTCATGTCCTTTGCTCAAGATTTTCCGGAAGAGAAACGATGCTGCTTCGGCACTCCACGTGCGAACTTTACTAGAATTGGCTAATTATAGGAACACTACAGGACAAGCAACAGCTAATGGCTGCTTCACAAACACGAGCTCATCGGCAGACAAGTTAATGCCCGGAGAACTCGCCCCCCCTATTCAAACACAAGCTAAAGCGCGAGAAGCATGGATGGCGCATCACCGTGTCTAAGCGTCTCATGTCCTTTGCTGAAGATTTTCCGCAAGAGAAACAATTATGCTTCAGTACGCCACGTGCAAAATTTACTAGAATTGGCTAATTATAGGAACACTACAAGACAAGCAACAGCTAACGGCTGCTTCACAAACATGACCTCATCGGCAGCCAAGTTAATACCCGGAGACCTCGCCCACCCTATTTAAACACCAGCTAGAGCACGAGAAGCATGAATAGCGGATCACCCTGTCTAAGCGTCTCATGTCTTTCGCACAAGATTTTCCGAAAGAGAAACGATGGTGCTTCAGAACGCCACGTCCGAACTTTACTAGAATTGGCTAATTATAGGAAAACTACAGGACAAGCAACAGCTAACGGCTGCTTCACAAACATGAGCTCATCGGCAGCCAAGTTAATACCCGGAGACCTCGCCCACCCTATTCAAGCACCACCTAGAGTGCGAGAAGCATGGATTGCGCATCACCGTGTCTAAGCGTCTCAGGTCCTTTGCTCAAGATTTTCCGGAATAGAAATAATGGTTGTTCAGCACGCCACGTGCGAACTTTACGAGAATTGCATAATTATAGGAACACTACTGGAAAAGCAACGGCTAACGGCTGCTTCACAAACATGACCGCATCGGTAGCCAAGTCAATACCCGGAGACCTCGCCCACCCTATTCAAACACCAGCTAGAGCACGAGAAGCGTGGATAGCGCATCACCCAGTCTAAGCGTCTCATGTCCTTTGCTCAAGATTTTCCGCAAGAGAAACGATCATGCTTTAGCACGCCACGTGCGAACTTTACGAGAATTGGCTAATTATAGGAACACAACAGGACAAGGAATCGCTAACGGCTGCTTCACAAACATGAGCTTATCGGCAGCCAAGTTATTTCCCGGAGACCTCGCCCACCCTAATTAAACACCAGCTAGAGCGCGAGAAGCACGGGTGGCGCATCACCGTGTCTAAGCGCCTCATGTATTTGGCTCAAGATTTTTCCGCCAATGCTGGTTCAGCACGGCTCATGCGAACTTTACAAGAATTGGCTAATTATAGGAACACTACAGGACAAGCAACTGCTAACGCCTGCTTCACAAACATGACCTCATCGGCAGCCAAGTTAATACCCGGAGACCTCGCCCACCCTTTTCAAACACCAGCAAGAGCGCGAGAAGCATAGGTGGCGCATCACCATGTCTAAGTGTCTCAGGTCCTTTGCTCAAGATTATCCGGAATAGAATCAATGATGGTTCAGAACGCCACGCGCGAAATTTACTAGAATTGGCTAAATATAGGAACACTACAGGACAAGGAATGGCTAACAGCTGCTTCACAAACATGAACACATCGGCAGCCAACTTAATACCCGGATACCTCGCCCACCCTATTAAAACACCAGCTAGAGTGCGAGAAGCATGGATGGCGCTCACCGTATCTAAGCGTCTCATGTCCATTGCTCAAGATTTTCCGAAAGAGAAACGATGATGCTTCAGCACGCCACGTGCGAACTTTACTAGATTTGGCTAATTATAGGAACATTACAGGACAAGCAACAGCTAACGGCTGCTTCACAAACATGACCTCATTGGCAGCCAAGTTAATAACCGGAGACCTCGCCCACCCTATTCAAACACCAGCTAGAGTGCGAGAAGCATGCATGGCGCATCACCGTGTCTAAGCGTCTAATGTCCTTTGCTAAAGATTATACCACAAAATAAAAGATGCTGCTTCAGCACGCCACGTGCGAACTTTACTAGAATTTGCTAATTATAGGAACACTACAGGACAAGCAACAGCTAACGGCTGCTTCACAAACATGAGCTTATCGGCAGCCAAGTTAATACACGGAGACCTCGCCCACCCTATTCAAAGACCAGCTAGAGTGCGAGAAGCATGGATGGCGCATCACCGTGTCTAAGAGTCTCGTGTCCTTTGCTCAAGATTTTCCGGAAGAGAAACGTTGCTGCTTCGGCACGCCACGTGCGAACTTTACTAGAATTGGCTAATTATAGAAACACTACAGGACAAGCAACAGCTAACGGCTGCTTCACAAACATGACCTCATTGGCAGCCAAGTTAATGCCCGGAGATATCGCCCACCCTATTCAAACACCAGCTAGAGCGCGAGAAGCATGGATGGCGCATCACCGTGTCTAAGCGTCTCATGTCCTTTGCTCAAGATTTTCCGCAAGAGAAACAATGATGCTTCAGTACGCCACGTGCGAAATTTACTAGAATTGGCTAATTATAGGAACACTACAAGAGAAGCAACAGCTAACGGCTCCTTCACAAACATGACCTCATCGGCAGCCAATTTAATACCCGGAAACCACGCCCACCCTATTCAAACACCAGCTACAGCGCGAGAAGCATGGATAGCGCATAACCCTGTCTAAGCGTCTCATGTCCTTTGCTCAAGATTTTCCGAAAGAGAAACGATCCTGCTTCAGCACGGCTCGTGCGAACTTTACAAGAATTGGCTAATTATAGGAACACTACAGGACAAGCAACAGCTAATGGCTGCTTCACAAACACGAGCTCATCGGCAGACAAGTTAATGCCCGGAGAACTCGCCCCCCCTATTCAAACACAAGCTAAAGCGCGAGAAGCATGGATGGCGCATCACCCTGTCTAAGCGTCTCATGTCTTTCGCACAAGATTTTCCGAAAGAGAAACGATGGTGCTTCAGAACGCCACGTCCGAACTTTACTAGAATTGGCTAAATATAGGAACACTACAGGACAAGGAATGGCTAACGGCTGCTTCACAAACATGAACACATCGGCAGCCAACATAATACCCGGATACCTCGCCCACCCTATTAAAATACCAGCTAGAGTGCGAGAAGCATGAATGGCGCTCACCGTATCTAAGCGTCTCATATCCATTGCTCAAAATTTTCCGAAAGAGAAACGATGATGCTTCAGCACGCCACTTGCGAACTTTACTAGAATTGGCTAATTATAGGAACATTACAGGACAAGCAACAGCTAACGGCTGCTTCACAAACTTGAGCTCATCGGTAGCCAAGTTAATACACGGAGACCTCGCCCTTCTATTCAAACACCAGATAGAGCGCGAGAAGCATGGATGGCGCATCACCGTGTCTAAGCGTCTCATGTCCTTTGCTGAAGATTTTCCGCAAGAGAAACAATTATGCTTCAGTACGCCACGTGCAAATTTTATTAGAATTTGCTAATTATAGGAACACTACAAGACAAGCAACAGCTAACGGCTGCTTCACAAACATGACCTCATCGGCAGCCAATTTATTACCCGGAAACCACGCCCACCCTATTCAAACACCAGCTACAGCGCGAGAAGCATGGATAGCGCATAACGCTGTCTAAGCGTCTCATGTCCTTTGCTCAAGATTTTCCGAAAGAGAAACGATCCTGCTTCAGCACGGCTCATGCGAACTTTACAAGAATTGGCTAATTATAGGAACACTACAGGACAAGCAACTGCTAACGCCTGCTTCACAAACATGACCTCATCGGCAGCCATGTTAATACCCGGAGACCTCGCCCACCCTTTTCAAACAACAGCAAGAGCGCGAGAAGCATAGGTGGCGCATCACCATGTCTAAGCGTCTCAGGTCCTTTGCTCAAGATTATCCGGAATAGAAACAATGATGGTTCAGCACGCCACGCGCGAAATTTACTAGAATTGGCTAAATATAGGAACACTACAGGACAAGGAATGGCTAACGGCTGCTTCACAAACATGAACACATCGGCAGCCAACTTAATACCCGGATACCTCGCCCACCCTATTAAAACACCAGCTAGAGTGCGAGAAGCCTGGGCGGCGCTCACCGTATCTAAGCGTCTCATGTCCATTGCTCAAGATTTTCCGAAAGAGAAACGATGATGCTTCAGCACGCCACGTGCGAACTTTACTAGAATTGGCTAATTATAGGAACATTACAGGACAAGCAACAGCTAACGGGTGCTTCACAAACATGGCCTCATTGGCAGCCAAGGTAATAACCGGAGACCTCGCCCACCCTATTCAAACACCAGCTAGAGCGCGAGAAGCATGCATGGCGCATCACCGTGTCTAAGCGTCTAATGTCCTTTGCTAAAGATTATACCACAAAATAAAAGATGCTGCTTCAGCACGCCACGTGCGAACTTTACTAGAACTTGCTAATTATAGGAACACTACAGGACAAGCAACAGCTAACGGCTGCTTCACAAACATGAGCTCATCGGCAGCCAAGTTAATACACGGAGACCTCGCCCACCCTATTCAAACACCGGCTAGAGCGCGGGAGGCATGGATGGCGCATCACCGTGTCTAAGCGTCTCATGTCCTTTGCTCAAGATTTTCCGGAAGAGAAACGATGCTGCTTCCTCACGCCACGTGCGAACTTTACTAGAAATGGCTAATTATAGGAACACTACAGGACAAGCAACAGCTAATGGCTGCTTCACAAACATGAGCTCATCGGCAGACAAGTTAATGCCCGGAGACCTCGCCCTTCTATTCAAACACCAGCTAGAGCGCGAGAAGCATGGATGGCGCATCACCGTGTCTAAGCGTCTCATGTCCTTTGCTGAAGATTTTCCGCAAGAGAAACAATTATGCTTCAGTACGCCACGTGCAAAATTTATTAGAATTGGCTAATCATAGGAACACTACAAGACAAGCAACAGCTAACGGCTGCTTCACAAACATGACCTCATCGGCAGCCAAGTTAATACCCGGAGACCTCGCCCACCCTATTCAAACACCACCTAGAGCACGAGAAGCATAGATAGCGCATCACCCTGTCTAAGCGTCTCATGTCTTTTGCTCAAGATTTTCCGGAATAGAAATAATGGTTGTTCAGCACGCCACGTGCGAACTTTACGAGAATTGGATAATTATAGGAACACTACTGGACAAGCAACGGCTAATGGCTGCTTCACAAACATGACCGCATCGGTAGCCAAGTCAATACCCGGAGACCTCGCCCACCCTATTCAAACACCAGGTAGAGCACGAGAAGCGTGGATAGCGCATCACCCTGTCTAAGCGTCTCATGTCCTTTGCTCAAGATTTTCCGCAAGAGATACGATTATGCTTTAGCACGCCACGTGCGAACTTTACGAGAATTGGCTAATTATAGGAACACAATAGGACAAGGAATCGCTAACGGCTGCTTCACAAACATGACCGCATCGGTAGCCAAGTCAATACCCGGAGACCTCGCCCACCCTATTCAAACACCAGCTAGAGCACGAGAAGCGTGGATAGCGCATCACCCTGTCTAAGCGTCTCATGTCCTTTGCTCAAGATTTTCCGCAAGAGAAACGATCATGCTTTATCACGCCACGTGCGAACTTTACGAGAATTGGCTAAATATAGGAACACTACAGGATAAGGAATGGCTAACGGCTGCTTCACAAACATGAACACATCGGCAGCCAAGTTGATACCCGGATACCTCGCCCACCCTATTAAAGCACCAGCTAGAGTGCGAGAAGCATGGATGGCGCTCACCGTATCTAAGCGTCTCATGTCCTTTGCTCAAGAGTTTCCGAAAGAGAAACGATGATGCTTCAGCACGCCACGTGCGAACTTTACTAGAATTGGCTAATTATAGAAACACTACAGGACAAGCAACAGCTAACGGCTGCTTCACAAACATGAGCTCATCGGCAGCCAAGTTAATACACGGAGACCTCGCCCACCCTATTCAAACACAATCTAGAGCGCGAGAAGCATGATGGCGCATCACCGTGTCTAAGCGTCTCATGTCCTTTGCTCAAGATTTTCCGGAAGAGAAACGATGCTGCTTCGGCACGCCACGTGCGAACTTTACTAGAATTGGCTAATTATAGGAACACTACAGGACAAGCAACAGCTAATGGCTGCTTCACAAACATGAGCTCATCGGCAGACAAGTTAATACCTGGATACCTCGCCCACCCTATTAAAACACAAGCAAGAGTGCGAGAAGCATGGATGGCGCATCACCGTGTCTAAGCGTCTTATGTCCATTTGCTCAAGATTTTCCGCAAGAGAAACAATGATGCTTCAGTACGCCACGTGCGAAATTTACTAGAATTGGCTAATTATAGGAACACTACAAGACAAGCAACAGCTAACGGCTGCTTCACAAACATGACCTCATCGGCAGCCAAGTTAATACCCGGAAACCACGCCCACCCTATTCAAACACCAGCTACAGCGCGAGAAGCATGGATAGCGCATCACCCTGTCCAAGCGTCTCATGTCCTTTGCTCAAGATTTTCCGAAAGAGAAACGATCCTGCTTCAGCACGGCTCATGCGAACTTTACAAGAATTGGCTAATTATAGGAACACTACATGACAAGCAACTGCTAACGGCTGCTTCACAAACATGACCTCATCGGCAGCCAACTTAATACCCGGAGACCTCGCCCACCCTTTTCAAACACCAGCTAGAGCGCGAGAAGCATGGATGGCGCATCACCGTGTCTAAGCGTCTCATGTCCTTTTCTCAAGATTTTCCGGAAGAGAAACGATGCTGCTTGGGCACGCCACGTGCGAACTTTACTAGAATTGGCTAATTATAGGAACACTACAGGACAAGCAACAGCTAATGGCTGCTTCACAAACATGAGCTCATCGGCAGACAAGTTAATGCCCGGAGACCTCGCCCCCCCCCCCCCCTATTCAAACACCAGCTAGAGCGCGAGAAGCACGGATGGCGCATCACCGTGTCTAAGCGCCTCATGTCCTTTGCTGAAGATTTTCCGCAAGAGAAACAATTATGCTTCAGTACGCCGCGTGCAAAATTTACTAGAATTGGCTAATTATAGGAACACTACAGGACAAGCAACAGCTAATGGCTGCTTCACAAACATGAGCTCATCGGCAGACAAGTTAATGCCCGGAGACCTCGCCCCCCCCCCCCCCCCTATTCAAACACCAGCTAGAGCGCGAGAAGCATGGATGGCGCATCACCGTGTCTAAGCGCCTCATGACCTTTGCTGAAGATTTTCCGCAAGAGAAACAATTATGCTTCAGTACGCCGCGTGTCAAATTTACTAGAATTGGCTAATTAGAGGAACACTACAGGACAAGCAACAGCTAATCGCTGGTTCACAAACATGAGCTCATCGGCAGACAAGTTAATGCCCGGAGACCTGGCCCCCCCTATTCAAACACCAGCTAGAGCGCGAGAAGCATGGATGGCGCATCACCGTGTCTAAGCGTCTAATGTCCTTTGATAAAGATTTTACCACAAAATAAAAGATGCTGCTTCAGCATGCCACGTGCGAACTTTACTAGAATTGGCTAATTATAGGAACACTACAGGACAAGCAACAGCTAACGGCTGCTTCACAAACATGAGCTCATCGGCAGCCAAGTTAATACACGGAGATCTCGCCCACCCTATTCAAACACCAGCTAGAGCGCGAGAAGCATGGATGGCGCATCACCGTGTCTAAGCGTCTCATGTCCTTTGCTCAAGATTTTCCGGAAGAGAAACGATGCTGCTTGGGCACGCCAAGTGCGAACTTTACTAGAATTGGCTAATTATAGGAACACTACAGGACAAGCAACAGCTAATGGCTGCTTCACAAACACGAGCTCATCGGCAGACAAGTTAATGCCCGGAGACCTCGCCCCCCCCTATTCAAACTTCAGCTAGAGCACGAGAAGCATGGATGGCGCATCACCGTGTCTAAGCGCCTCATGTCCTTTGCTGAAGATTTTCCGCAAGAGAAACAATTATGCTTCAGTACGCCGCGTGCAAAATTTACTAGAATTGGCTAATTATAGGAACACTACAAGGCAAGCAGCAGCTAACGGTGTGCTTCACAAACATGACCTCATCGGTGCCCAAGTTAATACCCGGAGACCTCGCCCACCCTATTCAAACACCAGCTAGAGCACGAGAAGCATGGATAGCGCATCACCCTGTCTAAGCGTCTCATGTCTTTTGCTCAAGATTTTTCGAAAGAGAAACGATGGTGCTTCAGAACGCCACGTCCGAACTTTACTAGAATTGGCTAATTATAGGAAAACTACAGGACAAGCAACAGCTAACGGCTGTTTCAAAAACATGAGCTCATCGGCAGCCAAGTTATTACCCGGAGACCTCGAACACCCTATTCAAGCACGACCTAGAGTGCGAGAAGCATGGATTGCGCATCACCGTGTCTAAGCGTCTCAGGTCCTATGCTCAAGATTTTCCGGAATAGAAATAATGGTTGTTCAGCACGCCACGTGCGAACTTTACGAGAATTGGATAATTATATTAACACTACTGGACAAGCAACGGCTAACGGCTTCTTCACAAACATGACCGCATCGGTAGCTAAGTCAATACCAGGAGAGCTCGCCCACTCTATTCAAACACCAGCTAGAGCACGAGAAGCGTGGATAGCGCATCACCCTGTCTAAGCGTCTCATGTCCTTTGCTCAAGATTTTCCGCAAGAGAAACGATCATGCTTTAGCACGCCACGTGCGAACTTTACGAGAATTGGCTAATTATAGGAACACAACAGGACAAGGAATCGCTAACGGCTGCTTCACAAACATGACCTTATCGGCAGCCACGTTTATTCCCGGAGACCTCGCCCACCCTAATCAAACACCAGCTAGAGCGCGAGAAGCATGGGTGGCCCAACACCGTGTCTAAGCGCCTCATGTCCTTGGCTCAAGATTTTTCGGAATAGAAACAATGCTGGTTCAGCACGCCAAGTGCGAACTTTACTAGAATTGGCTAATTATAGGAACACTACAGGACAAGCAACAGCTAACGGCTGCTTCACAAACATGAGCTCATCGGCAGCCAAGTTAATTCCCGGAGACCTCGCCCACCCTACTAAACACAAGCTAGAGTGCGAGAAGCTCGGATGGCGCATCACCGTGTCTAAGCGTCTCATGTCCTTTGCTCAAGATTTTCCGCAGGAGAAACAATGATGCTTCAGTACGCCACGTGCGAAATTTACTAGAATTGGCTAATTATAGGAACACTACAAGACAAGCAACAGCTAACGGCTGCTTCACAAACATGACCTCATCGGCAGCCAAGTTAATACCCAGAAACCACGCCCACCCTATTCAAACACCAGCTACAGTGCGAGAAGCATGGATAGCGCATCACCCTGTCTAAGCGTCTCATGCCCTTTGCTCAAGATTTTCCGAAAGAGAAACGATCCTGCTTCAGCACGGCTCATGCGATCTTTACAAGAATTGGCTAATTATAGGAACACTACATGACAAGCAACGGCTAACGGCTGCTTCACAAACATGACCGCATCGGTAGCCAAGTCAACACCCGGAAACCACGCCCACACTATTCAAACACCAGCTACAGCGCGAGAAGCATGGATAGCGCATAACCCTGTCTAAGCGTCTCATGTCCTTTGCTCAAGATTTTCCGGAAGAGAAACGATGCTGCTTGGGCACGCCACGTGCGAACTTTACTAGAATTGGCTAATTATAGGAACACTACAGGAGAAGCAACAGCTAATAGCTGCTTCACAAACACGAGCTCATCGGCAGACAAGTTAATTTCCGGAGACCTCGCCCCCCCCCCCCCCCCCCATTCAAACACCAGCTAGAGCGCGAGAAGCATGGATGGCGCATCACCGTGTCTAAGCGCCTCATGTCCTTTGCTGAAGATTTTCCGCAAGAGAAACAATTATGCTTCAGTACGCCGCGTGCAAAATTTACTAGAATTGGCTAATTATAGGAACACTACAGGACAAGCAACAGCTAATGGCTGCTTCACAAACACGAGATCATCGGCAGACAAGTTAATGCCCGGAGACCTCGCCCCCCCCCCCCCCATTCAAACTTCAGCTAGAGCGCGAGAAGCATGGATGGCGCATCACCGTGTCTAAGCGCCTCATGTCCTTTGCTGAAGATTTTCCGCAAGAGAAACAATTATGCTTCAGTACGCCGCGTGCAAAATTTACTAGAATTGGCTAATTATAGGAACACTACAAGGCAAGCAACAGCTAACGGTTTGCTTCACAAACATGACCTCATCGGTGCCCAAGTTAATACCCGGAGGCCTCGCCCACCCTATTCAAACACCAGCTAGAGCACGAGAAGCATGGATAGCGCATCACCCTGTCTAAGCGTCTCATGTCTTTTGCTCAGATTTTCCGAAAGAGAAACGATGGTGCTTCAGAACGCCACGTCCGAACTTTACTAGAATTGGCTAATTATAGGAAAACTACACAACAAGCAACAGCTAACGGCTGTTTCAAAAACATGAGCTCATCGGCAGCCAAGTTAATACCCGGAGACCTCGCCCACCCTATTCAAGCACGACCTAGAGTGCGAGAAGCATGGATTGCGCATCACCGTGTCTAAGCGTCTCAGGTCCTATGCTCAAGATTTTCCGGAATAGAAATAATGGTTGTTCAGCACGCCACGTGCGAACTTTACGAGAATTGGATAATTATAGGAACACTACTGGACAAGCAACGGCTAACGGCTTCTTCACAAACGTGACCGCATCGGTAGCCAAGTCAATACCAGGAGAGCTCGCCCACTCTATTCAAACACCAGCTAGAGCACGAGAAGCGTGGATAGCGCAACACCCTGTCTAAGCGTCTCATGTCCTTTGCTCAAGATTTTCCGCAAGAGAAACGATAATGCTTTAGCACGCCACGTGCGAACTTTACGAGAATTGGCTAATTATAGGAACACAACAGGACAAGGAATCGCTAACGGCTGCTTCACAAACATGACCTTATCGGCAGCCACGTTAATTCCCGGAGACCTCGCCCACCCTAATCAAACACCAGCTATAGCGCGAGAACCATGGGTGGCGCAACACCGTGTCTAAGCGCCTCATGTCCTTGGCTCAAGATTTTTCGGAATAGAAACAATGCTGGTTCAGCACGCCAAGTGCGACCTTTACTAGAATTGGCTGATTATAGGAACACTACAGGACAAGCAACAGCTAACGGCTGCTTCACAAACATGAGCTCATCGGCAGCCAAGTTAATTCCCGGAGACCTCGCCCACCCTATTCAAACACCAGCTAGAGCACGAGAAGCATGGATAGCGCATCACCCTGTCTAAGCGTCTCATGTCTTTTGCTCAAGATTTTTCGAAAGAGAAACGATGGTGCTTCAGAACGCCACGTCCGAACTTTACTAGAATTGGCTAATTATAGGAAAACTACAGGACAAGCAACAGCTAACGGCTGTTTCAAAAACATGAGCTCATCGGCAGCCAAGTTAATACCCGGAGACCTCGAACACCCTATTCAAGCACGACCTAGAGTGCGAGAAGCATGGATTGCGCATCACCGTGTCTAAGCGTCTCAAGTCCTATGCTCAAGATTTTCCGGAATAGAAATAATGGTTGTTCAGCACGCCACGTGCGAACTTTACGAGAATTGGATAATTATATTAACACTACTGGACAAGCAACGGCTAACGGCTTCTTCACAAACATGACCGCATCGGTAGCTAAGTCAATACCAGGAGAGCTCGCCCACTCTATTCAAACACCAGCTAGAGCACGAGAAGCGTGGATAGCGCATCACCCTGTCTAAGCGTCTCATGTCCTTTGCTCAAGATTTTCCGCAAGAGAAACGATCATGCTTTAGCACGCCACGTGCGAACTTTACGAGAATTGGCTAATTATAGGAACACAACAGGACAAGGAATCGCTAACGGCTGCTTCACAAACATGACCTTATCGGCAGCCACGTTTATTCCCGGAGACCTCGCCCACCCTAATCAAACACCAGCTAGAGCGCGAGAAGCATGGGTGGCCCAACACCGTGTCTAAGCGCCTCATGTCCTTGGCTCAAGATTTTTCGGAATAGAAACAATGCTGGTTCAGCACGCCAAGTGCGAACTTTACTAGAATTGGTAATTATAGGAACACTACAGGACAAGCAACAGCTAACGGCTGCTTCACAAACATGAGCTCATCGGCAGCCAAGTTAATTCCCGGAGACCTCGCCCACCCTACTAAACACAAGCTAGAGTGCGAGAAGCTCGGATGGCGCATCACCGTGTCTAAGCGTCTCATGTCCTTTGCTCAAGATTTTCCGCAGGAGAAACAATGATGCTTCAGTACGCCACGTGCGAAATTTACTAGAATTGGCTAATTATAGGAACACTACAAGACAAGCAACAGCTAACGGCTGCTTCACAAACATGACCTCATCGGCAGCCAAGTTAATACCCAGAAACCACGCCCACCCTATTCAAACACCAGCTACAGTGCGAGAAGCATGGATAGCGCATCACCCTGTCTAAGCGTCTCATGCCCTTTGCTCAAGATTTTCCGAAAGAGAAACGATCCTGCTTCAGCACGGCTCATGCGAACTTTACAAGAATTGGCTAATTATAGGAACACTACATGACAAGCAACTGCTAACGGCTGCTTCACAAACATGACCTCATCGGCAGCCAAGTTGATACCCGGAGACCTCGCCCACCCTTTTCAAACACCAGCTAGAGCGCGAGAAGCATGGATGGCGCATCACCGTGTCTAAGCGTCTCATGTCCTTTTCTCAAGATTTTCCGGAAGAGAAACGATGCTGCTTGGGCACGCCACGTGCGAACTTTACTAGAATTGGCTAATTATAGGAACACTACAGGAGAAGCAACAGCTAATAGCTGCTTCACAAACACGAGCTCATCGGCAGACAAGTTAATTTCCGGAGACCTCGCCCCCCCCCCCCCCATTCAAACACCAGCTAGAGCGCGAGAAGCATGGATGGCGCATCACCGTGTCTAAGCGCCTCATGTCCTTTGCTGAAGATTTTCCGCAAGAGAAACAATTATGCTTCAGTACGCCGCGTGCAAAATTTACTAGAATTGGCTAATTATAGGAACACTACAGGACAAGCAACAGCTAATGGCTGCTTCACAAACACGAGATCATCGGCAGACAAGTTAATGCCCGGAGACCTCGCCCCCCCCCCCCATTCAAACTTCAGCTAGAGCGCGAGAAGCATGGATGGCGCATCACCGTGTCTAAGCGCCTCATGTCCTTTGCTGAAGATTTTCCGCAAGAGAAACAATTATGCTTCAGTACGCCGCGTGCAAAATTTACTAGAATTGGCTAATTATAGGAACACTACAAGGCAAGCAACAGCTAACGGTTTGCTTCACAAACATGACCTCATCGGTGCCCAAGTTAATACCCGGAGGCCTCGCCCACCCTATTCAAACACCAGCTAGAGCACGAGAAGCATGGATAGCGCATCACCCTGTCTAAGCGTCTCATGTCTTTTGCTCAAGATTTTCCGAAAGAGAAACGATGGTGCTTCAGAACGCCACGTCCGAACTTTACTAGAATTGGCTAATTATAGGAAAACTACACAACAAGCAACAGCTAACGGCTGTTTCAAAAACATGAGCTCATCGGCAGCCAAGTTAATACCCGGAGACCTCGCCCACCCTATTCAAGCACGACCTAGAGTGCGAGAAGCATGGATTGCGCATCACCGTGTCTAAGCGTCTCAGGTCCTATGCTCAAGATTTTCCGGAATAGAAATAATGGTTGTTCAGCACGCCACGTGCGAACTTTACGAGAATTGGATAATTATAGGAACACTACTGGACAAGCAACGGCTAACGGCTTCTTCACAAACGTGACCGCATCGGTAGCCAAGTCAATACCAGGAGAGCTCGCCCACTCTATTCAAACACCAGCTAGAGCACGAGAAGCGTGGATAGCGCAACACCCTGTCTAAGCGTCTCATGTCCTTTGCTCAAGATTTTCCGCAAGAGAAACGATAATGCTTTAGCACGCCACGTGCGAACTTTACGAGAATTGGCTAATTATAGGAACACAACAGGACAAGGAATCGCTAACGGCTGCTTCACAAACATGACCTTATCGGCAGCCACGTTAATTCCCGGAGACCTCGCCCACCCTAATCAAACACCAGCTATAGCGCGAGAACCATGGGTGGCGCAACACCGTGTCTAAGCGCCTCATGTCCTTGGCTCAAGATTTTTCGGAATAGAAACAATGCTGGTTCAGCACGCCAAGTGCGACCTTTACTAGAATTGGCTGATTATAGGAACACTACAGGACAAGCAACAGCTAACGGCTGCTTCACAAACATGAGCTCATCGGCAGCCAAGTTAATTCCCGGAGACCTCGCCCACCCTATTCAAGCACCACCTAGAGTGCGAGAAGCATGGATTACGCATCACCGTGTCTAAGCGTCTCAGGTCCTTTGCTCAAGATTTTCCGGAAGAGAAACGATGCTGCTTCGGCACGCCACGTGCGAACTTTACTAGAATTGGCTAATTATAGGAACACTACAGGACAAGCAACGGCTAACGGCTGCTTCACAAACATGACCGCATCGGTAGCCAAGTCAACACCCGGAAACCACGCCCACACTATTCAAACACCAGCTACAGCGCGAGAAGCATGGATAGCGCATAACCCTGTCTAAGCGTCTCATGTCCTTTGCTCAAGATTTTCCGGAAGAGAAACGATGCTGCTTGGGCACGCCACGTGCGAACTTTACTAGAATTGGCTAATTATAGGAACACTACAGGACAAGCAACAGCTAATGGCTGCTTCACAAACACGAGCTCATCGGCAGACAAGTTAATGCCCGGAGACCTCGCCCCCCCCCCCCCTATTCAAACACCAGCTAGAGCACGAGAAGCATGGATGGCGCATCACCGTGTCTAAGCGCCTCATGTCCTTTGCTGAAGATTTTCCGCAAGAGAAACAATTATTCTTCAGTACGCCGTGTGCAAAATTTACTAGAATTGGCTAATTGTAGGAACACTACAAGGCAAGCAACAGCTAACGGTTTGCTTCACAAACATGACCTCATCGGCAGCCCAGTTAATACCCGGAGACCTCGCCCACCCTATTGAAACACCAGCTAGAGCACGAGAAGCATGGATAGCGCATCACCCTGTCTAAGCGTCTCATGTCTTTTGCTCAATATTTTCCGAAAGAGAAACGATGGTGCTTCAGAACGCCACGTCCGAACTTTACTAGAATCGGCTAATTATAGAAAAACTACAGGACAAGCAACAGCTAACGGCTGTTTCAAAAACATGAGCTCATCGGCAGCCAAGTTTATACCAGGAGACCTCGCCCACCCTATTCAAGCACCACCTAGAGTGCGAGAAGCATAGATAGCGCATCACCCTGTCTAAGCGTCTCAGGTCCTTTGCTCAAGATTTTCCGGAACAGAAACGATGCTGCTTCGGCACGCCACGTGCGAACTTTACTAGAATTGGCTAATTATAGGAACACTACAGGACAAGCAACGGCTAACGGCTGTTTCACAAACATGACCGCATCGGTAGCCAAGTCAATACCCGGAGACCTCGCCCACCCTATTCAAACTCCAGCTAGAGCAAGAGAAGCGTGGATAGCGCATCACCCTGTCTAAGCGTCTCATGTCCTTTGCTCAAGATTTTCCGCAAGAGATTCGATCATGCTTTAGCACACCACGTGCGAAATTTACGAGAATTGGCTAATTATAGGAACACTACAAGACAAGCAACAGCTAACGGCTGCTTCACAAACATGACCTCATCGGTAGCCAAGTTAATACCCGGAAACCACGCCAACCCTATTCAAACACCAGCTACAGCGCGAGAAGCATAGATAGCGCATCACCCTGTCTAAGCGTCTCATGTCCTTTGCTCAAGATTTTCCGAAAGAGAAACGATCCTGCTTCAGTACGGCTCATGCGAACTTTACAAGAATTGGCTAATTATAGGAACACTACAGGACAAGCAACTGCTAACGGCTGCTTCACAAACATGACCTCATCGGCAGCCAAATTAATACCCGGAGACCTCGCCCACCCCTTCAACACCAGCTAGAGCGCGAGAAGCATAGGTGGCGCATCACCATGTCTAAGCGTCACAGGTCCTTTGCTCAAGATTATCCGAATAGAAACAATGATGGTTCAGCACGCCACGCGCGAAATTTACTAGAATTGGCTAAATATAGGAACACTTTAGGACAAGGAATGGCTAACGGCTGCTTCACAAACATGAACACATCGGCAGCCAAGTTAATACCCGGATACCTCGCCCACCCTATTAAAACACCAGCTAGAGTGCCAGTAGCATGGATGGCGCTCACCGTATCTAAGCGTCTCATGTCCATTGCTCAAGATTTTCCGAAAGAGAAACGATGATGCTTCAGCACGCCACGTGCGAACTTTACTAGAATTGGATAATTATAGGAACATTACAGGACAAGCAACAGCTAACGGCTGCTTCACAAACATGACCTCATTGGCAGCCAAGTTAATAACCGGAGACCTCGCCCACCCTGTTCAAACACCAGCTAGAGCGCGAGAAGCATGCATGGCGCATCACCGTGCCTAAGCGTCTAATGTCCTTTGCTAAAGATTTTACCACAAAATAAAAGATGCTGCTTCAGCACGCCACGTGCGAACTTTACTAGAATTGGCTAATTATAGGAAGACTACAGGACAAGCAACAGCTAACGGCTGCTTCACAAACATGAGCTCGTCGGCAGCCAAGTTAATACACGGAGACCTCGCCCACCCTATTCAAACACCAGCTAGAGCGCGAGAAGCATGGATGGCGCATCACCGTGTCTTAGCGTCTCATGTCCTTTGCTCAAGATTTTCCGGAAGAGAAACGATGCTGCTTCGGCACGCCACGTGCGAACTTTACTAGAATTGGCTAACTATAGGAACACTACAGGACAAGCAACAGCTAATGGCTGCTTCACAAACATTACCTCTTCGGCAGCCAATTCAATACCCGGAGACCTCGCCCACCCTATTCAAAAACCAGCTAGAGCACGAGAAGCGTGGATAGCGCATCACCCTGTCTAAGCGTCTCATGTCCTTTGCTCAAGATTTTCCGCAAGAGAAACGATCATGCTTTAGCACGCCACGTGCAAACTTTACGAGAATTGGCTAATTATAGGAACACAACAGGACAAGGAATCGCTAACGGCTGCTTCACAAACATGACCTTACCGGCAGCCAAGTTAATTCCCGGAGACCTCGCCCACCCTAATCAAACACCAGCTAGAGCGCGAGAAGCATGGGTGGCGCATCACCGTGTCTAAGCGCCTCATGTCCTTGGCTCAAGATTTTTCGGAATAGAAACAATGCTGGTTCAGCACGCCACGTGCGAACTTTACTAGAATTGGCTAATTATAGGAACACTACAGGACAAGCAACAGCTAACGGCTGCTTCACAAACATGAGCTCATCGGCAGCCAAGTTAATACCCGGAGACCTGCCCACCCTATTCAAACACCAGCTAGAGCGCGAGAAGCATGGGCGGCGCATCACCGTGTCTAAGCGACATCATGTCCTTTGCCCAAGACTTTCCGGAAGAGAAACGATGATGGTTCAGCAAGCCGCGTGCGAACTTTACTAGAATTGGCTAATTATAGGCACACTACAGGACAAGCAAAAGCTAGCGGCTGCTTCACAAATATGATCTCATCGGCAGCCAAGTTAATGCCCGCGAGACTTCGCTCACCCTATTCAAACATCACATGGAGTGCGAGAAGCATGGATGCCGCACCACCGTGTCTAAGCGTCTCATGTCCTTTGCTCAAGATTTCCGGAATAGAAACAATGATGGTTCAGCGCACCACGTGCGAATTTACTAAAATTGGCTAATTATAGGAACACTTCAGGACAAGCAACAGCTAACGGCTGCTTCAAAGCCATGAGCTCATCGGCAGCCAAGTTAATACCCGGATACCTCGCCCACCCTATTAAAACACCAGCTAGAGGCCGAGAAGCATGGATGGCGCTTCACCGTATCTTAGCGTCTCATGTCCTTTGCTCAATATTTTCCGAAAGAGAAACGATGGTGCTTCAGCACGCCACGTGCGAACTTTACTAGAAATGGCTAATTATACGAACACTACAGGACAAGCAACAGCTAGCGGCTGCTTCACAAACGTGAGCTCGCCGGCAGCAAAGTAAATGCTCGGAGACCTCGCCCACCCTATTCAAGCACCACCTAGAGTGCGAGAAGCATGGATGGCGCATCACCGTGTCTAAGCATCTCATGTCCCTTTGCTCAAGATTTTTACGCAAGAGAAACGATGATGCTTCAGCTCCCCACGTGCGAATTTTACTAGAATTGGCTAATTATAGGAACACTACTGGACAAGCAACGGCTAACGACTGCTTCACATACATGACCGCATCGGTAGCCAAGTCAAAACCTGAAGACCTCGCCCACCCTGTTCAAACACCAGCTAGAGTGGGAGAAGCGTGGATGGCGCATCACCGTGTCTGAGCGTCTTATGTCCTTTGCTCAAGATTTTCCGCAAGAGAAACGATCATGCTTCAGCACGCCACGTGCGAACTTTAGGAGAATTAGCTAATTATAGGAACACTACAGGACAAGGAATGGGTAAAGGCTGCTTCACAAACAAGACCTCATCGGCAGCCAAGTTAATTCCGAAGACCTCGCCCACCCTAATCAGGCACCAGCTAGAGCGCGAGAAGCATGAATGGCTCATCACCGTGTCTAAGCGTCTCAGGGCCTTTGCTCAAGATTTTCCGGAAGAGAAACAATGATAGTTCAGCACGCCACGTGCGAAATTTACTAGAAATTGCTAATTATAGGAACACTACAAGACAAGCAACAGCTAACGGCTGCTTCACAAACATGACCTCATCGGCAGCCAAGTTAATACCCGGAGACCTGCCCACCCTATTCAAACACTACCTAGAGTGCGAGAAGCATGGGTGGCGCATCACTGTGTCTAAGCAACTCATGTCCTTTGCTCAAGATTTTCCGAAAGAGAAGCGATCACTCTTCAGCATGGCTAGTGATAACTATTAAGAATTGGCTAATTATAGGAACACTACAGGACAAGCAACAGCCAACGGCTGCTTCACAAGTATGACCTCATCGGCAGCCAAGTTAGTACCTGGAGACCAGGAACACCTTATTAAAACACCAGCTAGAGCGCGAGAAGCATGGGCGGCGCATCACCGTGTCTAAGCGACATAATGTCCTTTGCTCAAGACTTTCCGGAAGAGAAACGATGATGGTTCAGCACGCCACGTGCGAACTTTACTAGAAATGGCTAATTATAAGAACACTACAGGACAAGCAACAGCTAGCGGCTGCTTCACAAACATGAGCTCGCCGGCAGCTCGGAGACCTCGCCCACCCTATTCAAGCACCACCTAGAGTGCGAGAAGCATGGATGGCGCATCACCGTGTCTAACCATCTCATGTCCTTTGCTCAAGATTTTTACGCAAGAGAAACGATGATGCTTCAGCTCCCCACGTGCGAATTTTACTAGAATTGGCTAATTATAGGAACACTACTGGACAAGCAACGGCTAACGACTGCTTCACATACATGACCGCATCGGTAGCCAAGTCGAAACCTGGAGACCTCGCCCACCCTGTTCAAACACCAGCTAGAGTGCGAGAAGCGTGGATGGCGCATCACCGTGTCTGAGCGTCTTATGTCCTTTGCTCAAGATTTTCCGCAAGAGAAACGATCATGCTTCAGCACGCCACGTGCAAACTTTACGAGAATTGGCTAATTATAGGAACACAACAGGACAAGGAATCGCTAACGGCTGCTTCACAAACATTACCTTACCGGCAGCCAAGTTAATTCGCGGAGACCTCGCCCACCCTAATCAAACACCAGCTAGAGCGCGAGAAGCATGGGTGGCGCATCACCGTGTCTAAGCGCCTCATGTCCTTGGCTCAAGATTTTTCGGAATAGAAACAATGCTGGTTCAGCACGCCACGTGCGAACTTTACTAGAATTGGCTAATTATAGGAACACTACAGGACAAGCAACAGCTAACGGCTGCTTCACAAACATGAGCTCATGGGCAGCCAAGTTAATACCCGGAGACCTGCCCACCCTATTCAAACACCACCTAGAGTGCGAGAAGCATGGGTGGCGCATCACTGTGTCTAAGCATCTCATGTCCTTTGCTCAAGATTTTCCGAAAGAGAAGCGATCACTCTTCAGCATGGCTAGTGATAACTATTAAGAATTGGCTAATTATAGGAACACTACAGGACAAGCAACAGCCAACGGCTGCTTCACAAGTATGACCTCATCGGCAGCCAAGTTAGTACCTGGAGACCTGGAACACCTTATTAAAACACCAGCTAGAGCGCGAGAAGCATGGGCGGCGCATCACCGTGTCTAAGCGACATAATGTCCTTTGCTCAAGACTTTCCGGAAGAGAAACGATGATGGTTCAGCACGCCGCGTGCGAACTTTACTAGAATTGGCTAATTATAGGCACACTACAGGACAAGCAAAAGCTAGCGGCTGCTTCACAAACATGAGCTCTCCGGCAGCCATGTTAATGCTCGGAGACCTCGCCCACCCTATTCAAGCACCAGGTGGAGCGCGAGAAGAATGGATGGCGCATCACCGTGTCTAAGCGTCTCATGTCCTTTGGTCAAGATTTTTCGGAAGAGAAACGATCATGCTTCAGCACAGCTCGTGCTAACTTTTAAGAATTGGCTAATTATAGGAACACTACAGGACAAGCAACAGCTAACGGCTGCTTCAAAGCCATGAGCTCATCGGCAGCCAAGTTAATACCCGGATACCTCGCCCACCCTATTAAAACACCAGCTAGAGGCCGAGAAGCATGAATGGCGCTTCACCGTATCTAAGCGTCTCATGTCCTTTGCTCAAGATTTTCCGAAAGAGAAACGATGGTGCTTCAGCACGCCACGTGCGAACTTTACTAGAAATGGCTAATTATAAGAACACTACAGGACAAGCAACAGCTAGCGGCTGCTTCACAAACATGAGCTCGCCGGCAGCTCGGATACCTCGCCCACCCTATTCAAGCACCACCTAGAGTGCGAGAAGCATGGATGGCGCATCACCGTGTCTAAGCATCTCATGTCCTTTGCTCAAGATTTTTACGCAAGAGAAACGATGATGTTTCAGCTCCCCACGTGCGAATTTTACTAGAATTGGCTAATTATAGGAACACTACTGGACAAGCAACGGCTAACGACTGCTTCACATACATGACCGCATCGGTAGCCAAGTCAAAACCTGGAGACCTCGCCCACCCTGTTCAAACACCAGCTAGAGTGGGAGAAGCGTGGATGGCGCATCACCGTGTCTGAGCGTCTTATGTCCTTTGCTCAAGATTTTCCGCAAGAGAAACGATCATGCTTCAGCACGCCACGTGCGAACTTTACGAGAATTGGCTAATTATAGGAACACTACAGGACAAGGAATGGGTAAAGGCTGCTTCACAAACAAGACCTCATCGGCAGCCAAGTTAATTCCCGAAGACCTCGCCCACCCTAATCAAGCACCAGCTAGAGCGCGAGAAGCATGAATGGCTCATCACCGTGTCTAAGCGCTTCATGTCCTTTGCTCAAGGTTTTTCGGAATAGGAACAATGCTGGTTCAGCACGCCTCGTACGAACTTTAGTAGAATTGGATAATTATAGGAACACTACAGGACAAGCAACAGCTAATGGCTGCTTCACAAACATGAGCTCATCGGCAGCCAAGTTAATGCCCGGAGACCTCGCCCACCTTATTCAAGCACCACCTGGAGTGCGAGAAGCATGGATTGCGCATCACCGTGTCTAAGCGTCTCAGGGCCTTTGCTCAAGATTTTCCGAAAGAGAAACAATGATAGTTCAGCACGCCACGTGCGAAATTTACTAGAAATTGCTAAAATATAGGAACACTACAAGACAAGCAACAGCTAACGGCTGCTTCACAAACATGACCTCATCGGCAGCCAATTTAATACCCGGAAACCACGCCCACCCTATTCAAACACCAGCTACAGCGCGAGAAGCATGGATAGCGCATCACCCTGTCTAAGCGTCTCATGTCCTTTGCTCAAGATTTTCCGAAAGAGAAACGATCCTGCTACAGCACGGCTCATGCGAACTTTACAAGAATTGGCTAATTATAGGAACACTACAGGGCAAGCAACTGCTAACGGCTGCTTCACAAACATGACCTCATCGGCAGCCAAGTTAATACCCGGATACCTCGCCCACCCTTTTCAAACACCAGCTCGAGCGCGAGAAGCATAGGTGGCGCATCAGCATGTCTAAGCGTCTCAGGTCCTTTGCTCAAGATTATCCGGAATAGAAACAATGATGGTTCAGCACGCCACGCGCGAAATTTACTAGAATTGGCTAAATATAGGAACACTACAGGACAAGGAATGGCTAACGGCTGCTTCACAAACATGAACACATCGGCAGCCAACTTAATACCCTGATACCTCGCCCACCCTATTAAAACACCAGCTAGAGTGCGAGAAGCATGGATTGCGCTCACCGTATCTAAGCGTCTCATGTCTATTGCTCAAGATTTTCCGAAAGAGAAACGATGGTGCTTCCACACGCCACGTGCGAACTTTACTAGAATTGGCTCATTATAGGAACATTACAGGACAAGCAACAGCTAACGGCTGCTTTACAAACATGACCTCATTGGCAGCCAAGTTAATAACCGGAGACCTCGCCCCCCCTATTCAAACACCAGCTAGAGCGCGAGAAGCACGGATGGCGCATCACCGTGTCTAAGCGTCTGATGTCCTTTGATAAAGATTTTACCACAAAATAAAAGATGCTGCTTCAGCACGCCACGTGCGAACTTTACTAGAATTGGCTAATTATAGGAACACTACAGGACAAGCAACAGCTAACGGGTGCTTCACAAACATGAGCTCGTCGGCAGCCAAGTTTTTACACGGAGACCTCGCCGACCCTATTCAAACACCAGCTAGAGCACGAGAAGCATGGATGGCGCATCACCGTGTCTAAGCGTCTCATGTCCTTTGCTCAAGATTTTCCGGAAGAGAAACGATGCTGCTTCGGCACGCCACGTGCGAACTTTACTAGAATTGGCTAATTATAGGAACACTACAGGACAAGCAACAGCTAATGGCTGCTTCACAAACATGAGCTCATCGGCAGACAAGTTAATGCCCGGAGACTCGCCCTTCTATTCAAGCACCACCTAGAGTGCGAGAAGCATGGATGGCGCATCACCGTGTCTAAGCATCTCATGTCCTTTGCTCAAGATTTTTACGCAAGAGAAACGATGATGCTTCAGCTCCCCACGTGCGAATTTTACTAGAATTGGCTAATTATAGGAACACTACTGGACAAGCAACGGCTAACGACTGCTTCACATACATGACCGCATCGGTAGCCAAGTCAAAACCTGAAGACCTCGCCCACCCTATTCAAACACCACCTAGAGCACGAGAAGCATGGATAGCGCATCACCCTGTCTGAGCGTCTCATGTCTCTTGCTCAAGATTTTCCGAAAGAGAAACGATAGTGCTTCAGAACGCCACGTGCGAACTTTACTAGAATTGGCTAATTATAGGAAAACTACAGGACAAGCAACAGCTATCGGCTGTTTCACAAACATGAGCTCATCGGCAGCCAAGTTAATACCCGGAGACCTCGCCCACCCTATTCAAGCACCACCTAGAGTGCGAGAAGCATGGATTGCGCATCACCGTGTCTAAGCGTCTCAGGTCCTTTGCTCAAGATTTTCCGGAATAGAAATAATGGTTGTTCAGCACGCCACGTGCGAACTTTACGAGATTTGGATAATTATAGGAACACTACTGGACAAGCAACGGCTAACAGCTGCTTCACAGACATGACCGCATCGGTAGCCAAGTCAATACCCGGAGACCTCGCCCACCCTATTCAAACACCACCTAGAGCACGAGAAGCGTGGATAGCTCATCACCCTGTCTAAGCGTCTCATGTCCTTTGCTCAAGATTTTCCGCAAGAGAAACGATCATGCTTTAGCACGCCACGTGCGAACTTTACGAGAATTGGCTAACTATAGGAACAGAACAGGACAAGGAATCGCTAACGGCTGCTTCACAAACATGACCTTATCGGCAGCCAAGTTAATTCCCGGAGACCTCGCCCACCCTATTCAAACACCAGCTAGAGCGCGAGAAGCATGGATGGCGCATCACCGTGTCTAAGCGTCTCATGTCCTTTGCTCAAGATTTTCCGAAAGAGAAACGATCCTGCTTCAGTACGGCTCATGCGAACTTTACAAGAATTTTCTAATTATAGGAACACTACAGGATAAGCAACTGCTAACGGCTGCTTCACAAACATGACCTCATCGGCAGCCAAGTTAATACTCGGAGACCTCGCCCACCCTTTTCAACACCAGCTAGAGCGCGAGAAGCATAGGTGGCGCATCACCATGTCTAAGCGTCTCAGGTCCTTTGCTGAAGATTATCCGGAATAGAAACAATGATGGTTCAGCACGCCACGCGCGAAATTTACTAGAATTGGCTAAATATAGGAACACTACAGGACAAGGAATGGCTAACGGCTGCTTCACAAACATGCACACTTCGGCAGCCAAGTTAATACCCGAATACCTCGCCCACCCTATTAAAACATCAGCTATAGTGCGAGAAGCATGGATGGCGCTCACCGTATCTAAGCGTCTCATGTTCATTGCTCAAGATTTTCCGAAAGAGAAACGATGATGCTTCAGCACGCCACGTGCGAACTTTACTAGAATTGGCTAACTATAGGAACATTACAGGACAAGCAACAGCTAACGGCTGCTTCACAAACTTGACCTCATTGGCAGCCAAGTTAATAACCGGAGCCCTTGCCTACCCTATTCAAACACCAGCTAGAGCGCGAGAAGCATGCATGGCGCATCACCGTGTCTAAGCGTCTAATGTCCTTTGATAAAGATTTTACCACAAAATAAAAGATGCTGCTTCAGCACGCCTCGTGCGAACTTTACTAGAATTGGCTAATTATAGGAACACTACAGGACAAGCAACAGCTAACGGCTGCTTCACAAACATGAGCTCATCGGCAGCCATGTTAATACACGGAGACCTCGCCCACCCTATTCAAACACCAGCTAGAGCGCGAGAAGCATGGATGGCGCATCACCGTGTCTAAGCGTCTCATGTCCTTTGCTCAAGATTTTCCGGAAGAGAAACGATGCTGCTTCGGCACGCCACGTGCGAACTTTACTAGAATTGGCTAATTATAGGAACACTACAGGACAAGCAACAGCTAATGGCTGCTTCACAAACATTACCTCGTCGGCAGCCAAGTTAATACCCGGAGACCTCGCCCACCCTATTCAAACACCATCTAGAGCACGAGAAGCATGGATAGCGCATCACCCTGTCTAAGCGTCTCATGTCCTTGGCTCAAGATTTTTCGGAATAGAAACAATGCTGGTTCCACACGCCAAGTGCGAACTTTACTAGAACACTACAGGACAAGCAACATCTAACGGCTGCTTTAGAAACATGAGCTCATCGGCAGCCAAGTTAATTCCCGAGGACCTCGCCCACCCTATTCAAGCACCACCCAGTGTGCTAGAAGCATGGATTACGCATCACCGTGTCTAAGCGTCTCAGGGCCTTTGCTCAAGATTTTCCGGAATAGAAATAATGGTTGTTCAGCACGCCACGTGCGAACTTTACGAGAATTGGATAATTATAGGAACACTACTGGACAAGCAACGGCTAACGGCTGCTTCACTAACATGACCGCATCGGTAGCCAAGTCAATACCTGGAGACCTCGCCCACCCTATTCAAACACCAGCTAGAGCAAGAGAAGCGTGGATAGCGCATCACCCTGTCTAAGCGTCTCATGTCCTTTGCTCAAGATTTTCCGCAAGAGATACGATCATGCTTTAGCACGCCACGTGCGAACTTTACGAGAATTGGCTAATTATAGGAACACTACAGGACAAGCAACTGCTAACAGCTGCTTCACAAACATGACCTCATCGGCAGCCAAGTTAATACCCGGAGACCTCGCCCACCCTATTCAAACACCACCTAGAGTGCGAGAAGCATGGGTGGCGCATCACTGTGTCTAAGCATCTCATGTCCTTTGCTCAAGATTTTCCGAAAGAGAAGCGATCACTCTTCAGCATGGCTAGTGATAACTATTAAGAATTGGCTAATTATAGGAACACTACAGGACAAGCAACAGCTAATGGCTGCTTCACAAACATGAGCTCATCGGCAGCCAAGTTAATGCCCGGAGACCTCGCCCACCTTATTCAAGCACCACCTAGAGTGCGAGAAGCATGGATTGCGCATCACCGTGTCTAAGCGTCTCAGGGCCTTTGCTCATGATTTTCCGGAAGAGAAACATTGATAGTTCAGCACGCCACGTGCGAAATTTACTAGAATTGGCTAGTTATAGGAACACTACAGGACAAGAAATGGCTAACGGTTGCTTCACAAACCTGAGCTCATCGGCAGCCAAGTTAATACACGGATAGCTCGCCCACCCTATTAAAACACCAGCTAGAGTGCGAGAAGCATGGATGGCGCATCACAGTAACTAAGCGTCTCATGTACTTTGCTCAAGATTTTCCGAAAGAGAAACGATGATGCTTCATCACGGCTTGTGCGAACTTTACTAGAATTGGCTAATTATAGGAACACTACAGGACAAGCAACTACTAACGGCTGCTTCACAAACATGAGCTCGCAGGCAGCCAAGTTATTACCCGGTGACCTCGAACACCCTATTCAAACACCAGCTGGAGCGCAAGAAGAATGGATGGCGCATCAACGTGTCTAAGCGTCTCATGTCCTTTGCTCAAGATTCTCCGCAAGAGAAACGATGCTTCAGCACGGCTCGTGCTAACTTTTAAGAATTGGCTAAATATAGGAACACTACAGGACAAGGAATGGCTAACGGCTGCTTCACAAACATGATCTCATCTGCAGCCAAGTTAATGCCCGGAGACTTCGCTCACCCTATTCAAACACCACCTGGAGTGCGAGAAGCGTGGATGGCGCATCACCGTGTCTAAGAGTCTCATGTCCTTTGCTCAAGAATTTCTGGAATAGAAACAATGATGGTTCAGCGCGCCACGTGCGAATTTACTAGAATTGGCTAATTATAGGAACACTACAGGACAAGCAACAGCTAACGGCTGCTTCACAGCCATGAGCTCTTCGGCAGCCAAGTTATTACCCGGATACCTCGCCCACCCTATTAAAACTCCATCTAGAGTGCGAGAAGCATGGATGACGCTTCACCGTATCTAAGCCACTCATGTCCTTTGCTCAAGATTTTCCGGAAGAGAAACGATCATCATGCTTCATCACGGCTCGTGCTAATTTTTAAGAATTGCCTTATTATAAAAACACTACAGGACAAGCAACAGCTAATGGCTGCTTCACAAACATGAGCTCATCGGCAGCAGAGTTAATGCCCGGAGACCTCGCCCACCCTATTCAAGCACCACCTAGAGTGCGAGAAGCATGGATTGCGCATCACCGTGTCTAAGCGTCTCAGGGCCTTTGCTCATGATTTTCCGGAAGAGAAACATTGATAGTTCAGCACGCCACGTGCGAAATTTACTAGAATTGGCTAGTTATAGGAACACTACAGGACAAGAAATGGCTAACGGTTGCTTCACAAACCTGAGCTCATCGGCAGCCTAGTTAATACACGGATATCTCGCCCACCCTATTAAAACACCAGCTAGAGTGCGAGAAGCATGGATGGCGCATCACCGTAACTAAGCCTCTCATGTGCTTTGCTCAAGATTTTCCGAAAGAAAAACGATCATGCTTCATCACGGCTTGTGCGAACTTTACTAGAATTGGCTAATTATAGGAACACTACAGGACAAGCAACTACTAACGGCTGCTTCACAAACATGAGCTCGTAGGCAGCCAAGTTATTACCCGGTGACCTCGAACACCCTATTCAAACACCAGCTGGAGCGCAAGAAGAATGGATGGCGCATCACCGTGTCAAAGCGTCTCATGTCCTTTGCTCAAGATTCTCCGCAAGAGAAACGATGCTTCAGCACGGCTCGTGCTAACTTTTAAGAATTGGCTAAATATAGGAACACTACAGGACAAGGAATGGCTAACGGCTGCTTCACAAACATGATCTCATCTGCAGCCATGTTAATGCTCGGAGACTTCGCTCACCCTATTCAAACACCACCTGGAGTGCGAGAAGCATGGATGGCGCATCACCGTGTCTAAGCGTCTCATGTCCTTTGCTCAAGATTTTCCGGAAGAGAAACGATCATGCTTCATCACGGCTCGTGCTAATTTTTAAGAATTGCCTTATTATAGGAACACTACAGGACAAGAAACTGCTAACGGCTGCTTCACAAACATGACCTCATCGGCAGTCAAGTAAATACCCGGAGACCTCGCCCACTCTATTCAAACACCAGCTAGAGCGCGAGAAGCATGGGTGGCGCCTCACCATGTCTAAGCGTCTCATGTCCATTGCTCAAGATTTCCCGAAAGAGAAACGATGGTGCTTCACCACGCCACGTGCGAACTTTACTAGAATTGGCTAATTTTAGGAACACTACAGAACAAGCAACAGCTAACAGCTGCTTCACAAACATGAGCTCACCGGCAGCCAGGTTAATGCTCGGAGACCTCGCCCACCCTATTAAAGCACCACCTAAAGTGCGAGAAGCATGGATTGCGCATCACCGTGTCTACCCGTCTCAGGGCCTGAGCTCAAGATTTTCTGGAATAGAAACAATGATGATTCAGCACGCCACGTGCGAACATTACGAGAATTGGCTGATTATAGGAACACAACAGGACAAGGAATGGCTAACGGCTGCTTCACAAACAAGACCTCATCGGCAGACAAGTTAATTCCCGGAGATCTCGCCCACCCTATTCAAACACCAGTTAGAGCGCGAGAAGCATGGGTGGCACATCACCGTGTCTAAGCGCCTCATGTCCTTTGCTCAAGTTTTATCGGAATAGTAACAATGCTGGTTCAGCACGCCACGTACGAACTTTACTAGAATTGGCTTATTATAGGAACACTACAGGACAAGCAACACCTAATGGCTGCTTCACAAACATGAGATCATTGGCAGCTAAGTTAATGCCCGGAGACCTCGCCCACCCTTTTCAAGCACCACAAAGAGTGCGAGAAGCATGGATTGCGCATCACCGTGTCTAAGCGTCTCAAGTCCTTTGCTCAAGATTTTCCGGAATATAAACAATGATGGTTCAGCACGCCACGTGCGAACTTTACGAGAATTGGCTAATTATAGGCACACTGCAGGACAAGCAACGGCTAACGGCTGCTTCACAAACATGACCTCATCGGTAGCAAAGCCAATACCCGGAGACCTCGCCAACCTATTCAAACACCAGCTAGAGCTAGAGAAGCATGGGTGTCGCATCACCCTTTCTAAGCGCCTCATGTCCTTTGCTTAAGATTTTCCGGAATAGAAACAATATTGGTTCAGCACGCCACGTGCGAACTTTACGAGAATTGACTAAATATAGGAACAGTACAGGACAAGCAAAAGCTAGCGGCTTCTTCATAAACATGACCTCATCGGCAGCCAAGTTATTACCCGCAGACCTCGCCCACCCTATTCAAACACCAGCTAGAGCGCGACAAGCATGGATGGCGCATAACCGTGTCTAAGCGTCTCATGTCCTTTGCATAAGATTTTCCGAAAGAGAAACGATGATGCTTCAGCACGCCACGTGCGATGTTTACAAGATTTGGGTAATTATAGGAACAATACAGGAAAAGCAACAGCTAACAGCTGCTTCACAGCCATGAGCTCATCGGCAGCCAAGTTAATTCCCGGAGACCTCGCCTACCATATTCAAACACTAGCTAGAGCACGAGAAGCATGGGTGGCGCATCACCGTGTCTAAGCGTCTCATGTCCTTTGCTCAAGATATTCCGGAAGAGAAATGAGCATGCTTCATCACGGCTCGTGCTAATTTTTAAGAATTGCCTTATTATACGAACACTACAGGACGAGAAACTGCTTACGGCTGCTTCACAAACATGACCTCATCGGCAGTCAAGTTAATACCCGGATACCTCGCCCACCCTTTTCAAACACCAGCTCGAGCGCGAGAAGCATAGGTGGCGCATCAGCATGTCTAAGCGTCTCAGGTCCTTTGCTCAAGATTATCCGGAATAGAAACAATGATGGTTCAGCACGCCACGCGCGAAATTTACTAGAATTGGCTAAATATAGGAACACTACAGGACAAGGAATGGCTAACGGCTGCTTCACAAACATGAACACATCGGCAGCCAACTTAATACCCTGATACCTCGCCCACCCTATTAAAACACCAGCTAGAGTGCGAGAAGCATGGATTGCGCTCACCGTATCTAAGCGTCTCATGTCTATTGCTCAAGATTTTCCGAAAGAGAAACGATGGTGCTTCCACACGCCACGTGCGAACTTTACTAGAATTGGCTCATTATAGGAACATTACAGGACAAGCAACAGCTAACGGCTGCTTTACAAACATGACCTCATTGGCAGCCAAGTTAACAACCGGAGACCTCGCCCCCCCTATTCAAACACCAGCTAGAGCGCGAGAAGCACGGATGGCGCATCACCGTGTCTAAGCGTCTGATGTCCTTTGATAAAGATTTTACCACAAAATAAAAGATGCTGCTTCAGCACGCCACGTGCGAACTTTACTAGAATTGGCTAATTATAGGAACACTACAGGACAAGCAACAGCTAACGGGTGCTGCACAAACATGAGCTCGTCGGCAGCCAAGTTTTTACACGGAGACCTCGCCGACCCTATTCAAACACCAGCTAGAGCACGAGAAGCATGGATGGCGCATCACCGTGTCTAAGCGTCTCATGTCCTTTGCTCAAGATTTTCCGGAAGAGAAACGATGCTGCTTCGGCACGCCACGTGCGAACTTTACTAGAATTGGCTAATTATAGGAACACTACAGGACAAGCAACAGCTAATGGCTGCTTCACAAACATGAGCTCATCGGCAGACAAGTTAATGCCCGGAGACTCGCCCTTCTATTCAAACACCAGCTAGAGCGCGAGAAGCATGGATGGCGCATCACCGTGTCTAAGCGTCTCATGTCCTTTGCTGAAGATTTTCCGCAAGAGAAACAATTATGCTTCAGTACGCCACGTGCAAAATTTACTAGAATATGCTAATTATAGGAACACTACAAGACAAGCAACAGCTAACGGCTGCTTCACAAACATGACCTCTTTGGCAGCCAAGTTAAAACCCGGAGACCTCGCCCACCCTATTCAAACACCACCTAGAGCACGAGAAGCATGGATAGCGCATCACCCTGTCTGAGCGTCTCATGTCTTTTGCTCAAGATTTTCCGAAAGAGAAACGATAGTGCTTCAGAACGCCACGTGCGAACTTTACTAGAATTGGCTAATTATAGGAAAACTACAGGACAAGCAACAGCTATCGGCTGTTTCACAAACATGAGCTCATCGGCAGCCAAGTTAATACCCGGAGACCTCGCCCACCCTATTCAAGCACCACCTAGAGTGCGAGAAGCATGGATTGCGCATCACCGTGTCTAAGCGTCTCAGGTCCTTTGCTCAAGATTTTCCGGAATAGAAATAATGGTTGTTCAGCACGCCACGTGCGAACTTTACGAGATTTGGATAATTATAGGAACACTACTGGACAAGCAACGGCTAACAGCTGCTTCACAGACATGACCGCATCGGTAGCCAAGTCAATACCCGGAGACCTCGCCCACCCTATTCAAACACCACCTAGAGCACGAGAAGCGTGGATAGCGCATCACCCTGTCTAAGCGTCTCATGTCCTTTGCTCAAGATTTTCCGCAAGAGAAACGATCATGCTTTAGCACGCCACGTGCGAACTTTACGAGAATTGGCTAATTATAGTAACACAACAGGACAAGGAATCGCTAACGGCTGCTTCACAAACATGACCTTATCGGCAGCCAAGTTAATTCCCGGAGACCTCGCCCACCCTAATCAAACACCAGCTAGAGCGCGAGAAGCATGGGTGGCGCATCACCGTGTCTAAGCGCCTCATGTCCTTGGCTCAAGATTTTTCGGAATAGAAACAATGCTGGTTCAGCACGCCAAGTGCGAACTTTACTAGAATTGGCTAATTTTAGGAACACTACAGGACAAGCAACAGGTAACGGCTGCTTCACAAACATGAGCTCATCGGCAGCCAAGTTATTACCCGGTGACCTCGCCCACCCTATTCAAACACCAGCTAGAGCGCGAGAAGCATGGATGGCGCATCACCGTGTCTAAGCGTCTCATGTCCTTTGCTCAAGATTTTCCGAAAGAGAAACGATCCTGCTTCAGTACGGCTCATGCGAACTTTACAAGAATTTTCTAATTATAGGAACACTACAGGATAAGCAACTGCTAACGGCTGCTTCACAAACATGACCTCATCGGCAGCCAAGTTAATACTCGGAGATCTCGCCCACCCTTTTCAACACCAGCTAGAGCGCGAGAAGCATAGGTGGCGCATCACCATGTCTAAGCGTCTCAGGTCCTTTGCTGAAGATTATCCGGAATAGAAACAATGATGGTTCAGCACGCCACGCGCGAAATTTACTAGAATTGGCTAAATATAGGAACACTACAGGACAAGGAATGGCTAACGGCTGCTTCACAAACATGCACACTTCGGCAGCCAAGTTAATACCCGGATACCTCGCCCACCCTATTAAAACACCAGCTATAGTGCGAGAAGCATGGATGGCGCTCACCGTATCTAAGCGTCTCATGTTCATTGCTCAAGATTTTCCGAAAGAGATACGATCATGCTTTAGCACACCACGTGCGAACTTTACGAGAATTGGCTAACTATAGGAACACAACAGGACAAGGAATCGCTAACGGCTGCTTCACAAACATGACCTTATCGGCAGCCAAGTTAATTCCCGGAGACCTCGCCCACCCTATTCAAACACCAGCTAGAGCGCGAGAAGCATGGATGGCGCATCACCGTGTCTAAGCGTCTCATGTCCTTTGCTCAAGATTTTCCGAAAGAGAAACGATCCTGCTTCAGTACGGCTCATGCGAACTTTACAAGAATTTTCTAATTATAGGAACACTACAGGATAAGCAACTGCTAACGGCTGCTTCACAAACATGACCTCATCGGCAGCCAAGTTAATACTCGGAGACCTCGCCCACCCTTTTCAACACCAGCTAGAGCGCGAGAAGCATAGGTGGCGCATCACCATGTCTAAGCGTCTCAGGTCCTTTGCTGAAGATTATCCGGAATAGAAACAATGATGGTTCAGCACGCCACGCGCGAAATTTACTAGAATTGGCTAAATATAGGAACACTACAGGACAAGGAATGGCTAACGGCTGCTTCACAAACATGCACACTTCGGCAGCCAAGTTAATACCAGGATACCTCGCCCACCCTATTAAAACACCAGCTATAGTGCGAGAAGCATGGATGGCGCTCACCGTATCTAAGCGTCTCATGTTCATTGCTCAAGATTTTCCGAAAGAGAAACGATGATGCTTCAGCACGCCACGTGCGAACTTTACTAGAATTGGCTAACTATAGGAACATTACAGGACAAGCAACAGCTAACGGCTGCTTCACAAACTTGACCTCATTGGCAGCCAAGTTAATAACCGGAGCCCTTGCCTACCCTATTCAAACACCAGCTAGAGCGCGAGAAGCATGCATGGCGCATCACCGTGTCTAAGCGTCTAATGTCCTTTGCTAAAGATTTTACCACAAAATAAAAGATGCTGCTTCAGCACGCCTCGTGCGAACTTTACTAGAATTGGCTAATTATAGGAACACTACAGGACAAGCAACAGCTAACGGCTGCTTCACAAACATGAGCTCATCGGCAGCCATGTTAATACACGGAGACCTCGCCCACAATATTCAAACACCAGCTAGAGCGCGAGAAGCATGGATGGCGCATCACCGTGTCTAAGCGTCTCATGTCCTTTGCTCAAGATTTTCCGGAAGAGAAACGATGCTGCTTCGGCACGCCACGTGCGAACTTTACTAGAATTGGCTAATTATAGGAACACTAAAGGACAAGCAACAGCTAATGGCTGCTTCACAAACATTACCTCATCGGCAGCCAAGTTAATACCCGGAGACCTCGCCCACCCTATTCAAACACCATCTAGAGCACGAGAAGCATGGATAGCGCATCACCCTGTCTAAGCGTCTCATGTCCTTGGCTCAAGATTTTTCGGAATAGAAACAATGCTGGTTCAGCACGCCAAGTGCGAACTTTACTAGAACACTGCAGGACAAGCAACATCTAACGGCTGCTTTAGAAACATGAGCTCATCGGCAGCCAAGTTAATTCCCGAGGACCTCGCCCACCCTATTCAAGCACCACCCAGTGTGCTAGAAGCATGGATTACGCATCACCGTGTCTAAGCGTCTCAGGGCCTTTGCTCAAGATTTTCCGGAATAGAAATAATGGTTGTTCAGCACGCCACGTGCGAACTTTACGAGAATTGGATAATTATAGGAACACTACTGGACAAGCAACGGCTAACGGCTGCTTCACTAACATGACCGCATCGGTAGCCAAGTCAATACCTGGAGACCTCGCCCACCCTATTCAAACACCAGCTAGAGCAAGAGAAGCGTGGATAGCGCATCACCCTGTCTAAGCGTCTCATGTCCTTTGCTCAAGATTTTCCGCAAGAGATACGATCATGCTTTAGCACGCCACGTGCGAACTTTACGAGAATTGGCTAATTATAGGAACACTACAGGACAAGCAACTGCTAACAGCTGCTTCACAAACATGACCTCATCGGCAGCCAAGTTAATACCCGGAGACCTCGCCCACCCTATTCAAACACCACCTAGAGTGCGAGAAGCATGGGTGGCGCATCACTGTGTCTAAGCATCTCATGTCCTTTGCTCAAGATTTTCCGAAAGAGAAGCGATCACTCTTCAGCATGGCTAGTGATAACTATTAAGAATTGGCTAATTATAGGAACACTACAGGACAAGCAACAGCTAATGGCTGCTTCACAAACATGAGCTCATCGGCAGCCAAGTTAATGCCCGGATTCCTCGCCCACCTTATTCAAGCACCACCTAGAGTGCGAGAAGCATGGATTGCGCATCACCGTGTCTAAGCGTCTCTGGGCCTTTGCTCATGATTTTCCGGAAGAGAAACATTGATAGTTCAGCACGCCACGTGCGAAATTTACTAGAATTGGCTAGTTATAGGAACACTACAGGACAAGAAATGGCTAACGGTTGCTTCACAAACCTGAGCTCATCGGCAGCCATGTTAATACACGGATACCTCGCCCACCCTATTAAAACACCAGCTAGAGTGCGAGAAGCATGGATGGCGCATCACCGTAACTAAGCGTCTCATGTACTTTGCTCAAGATTTTCCGAAAGAGAAACGATGATGCTTCATCACGGCTTGTGCGAACTTTACTAGAATTGGCTAATTATAGGAACACTACAGGACAAGCAACTACTAACGGCTGCTTCACAAACATGAGCTCGCAGGCAGCCAAGTTATTACCCGGTGACCTCGAACACCCTATTCAAACACCAGCTGGAGCGCAAGAAGAATGGATGGCGCATCAACGTGTCTAAGCGTCTCATGTCCTTTGCTCAAGATTCTCCGCAAGAGAAACGATGCTTCAGCACGGCTCGTGCTAACTTTTAAGAATTGGCTAAATATAGGAAGACTACAGGACAAGGAATGGCTAACGGCTGCTTCACAAACATGATCTCATCTGCAGCCAAGTTAATGCCCGGAGACTTCGCTCACCCTATTCAAACACCACCTGGAGTGCGAGAAGCATGGATGGCGCATCACCGTGTCTAAGAGTCTCATGTCCTTTGCTCAAGATTTTCTGGAATAGAAACAATGATGGTTCAGCGCGCCACGTGCGAATTTACTAGAATTGGCTAATTATAGGAACACTACAGGACAAGCAACAGCTAACGGCTGCTTCACAGCCATGAGCTCTTCGGCAGCCAAGTTATTACCCGGATACCTCGCCCACCCTATTAAAACTCCATCTAGAGTGCGAGAAGCATGGATGACGCATCACCGTATCTAAGCCACTCATGTCCTTTGCTCAAGATTTTCCGGAAGAGAAACGATCATCATGCTTCATCACGGCTCGTGCTAATTTTTAAGAATTGCCTTATTATAAAAACACTACAGGACAAGCAACAGCTAATGGCTGCTTCACAAACATGAGCTCATCGGCAGCAGAGTAATGCCCGGAGACCTCGCCCACCCTATTCAAGCACCACCTAGAGTGCGAGAAGCATGGATTGCGCATCACCGTTTCTAAGCGTCTCAGGGCCTTTGCTCAAGATTTTCCGGAAGAGAAACAATGATAGTTCAGCACGCCACGTGCAAAATTTACTAGAATTGGCTAGTTATAGGAACACTACAGGACAAGAAATGGCTAACGGTTGCTTCACAAACCTGAGCTCATCGGCAGCCTAGTTAATACACGGATATCTCGCCCACCCTATTAAAACACCAGCTAGAGTGCGAGAAGCATGGATGGCGCATCACCGTAACTAAGCCTCTCATGTGCTTTGCTCAAGATTTTCCGAAAGAGAAACGATCATGCTTCATCACGGCTTGTGCGAACTTTACTAGAATTGGCTAATTATAGGAACACTACAGGACAAGCAACTACTAACGGCTGCTTCACAAACATGAGCTCGTAGGCAGCCAAGTTATTACCCGGTGACCTCGAACACCCTATTCAAACACCAGCTGGAGCGCAAGAAGAATGGATGGCGCATCACCGTGTCAAAGCGTCTCATGTCCTTTGCTCAAGATTCTCCGCAAGAGAAACGATGCTTCAGCACGGCTCGTGCTAACTTTTAAGAATTGGCTAAATATAGGAAGACTACAGGACAAGGAATGGCTAACGGCTGCTTCACAAACATGATCTCATCTGCAGCCATGTTAATGCTCGGAGACTTCGCTCACCCTATTCAAACACCACCTGGAGTGCGAGAAGCATGGATGGCGCATCACCGTGTCTAAGCGTCTCATGTCCTTTGCTCAAGATTTTCTGGAATAGAAACAATGATGGTTCAGCGCGCCACGTGCGAAATTTACTAGAATTGGCTAATTATAGGAACACTACAGGACAAGCAACAGCTAACGGCTGCTTCACAGCCTTGAGCTCATCGGCAGCCAAGTTAATACCCGGATACCTCACCCACCCTATTAAAACTCCATCTAGAGTGCAAAAAGCATGGATGGCGCTTCACCGTATCTAAGCCACTCATGTCCTTTGCTCAAGATTTTCCGGAAGAGAAACGATCATGCTTCATCACGGCTCGTGCTAATTTTTAAGAATTGCCTTATTATAGGAACACTACAGGACAAGAAACTGCTAACGGCTGCTTCACAAACATGACCTCATCGGCAGTCAAGTAAATACCCGGAGACCTCGCCCACTCTATTCAAACACCAGCTAGAGCGCGAGAAGCATGGGTGGCGCCTCACCATGTCTAAGCGTCTCATGTCCATTGCTCAAGATTTCCCCAAAGAGAAACGATGGTGCTTCACCACGCCACGTGCGAACTTTACTAGAATTGGCTAATTTTAGGAACACTACAGAACAAGCAACAGCTAACAGCTGCTTCACAAACATGAGCTCACCGGCAGCCAGGTTAATGCTCGGAGACCTCGCCCACCCTATTAAAGCACCACCTAAAGTGCGAGAAGCATGGATTGCGCATCACCGTGTCTACCCGTCTCAGGGCCTGAGCTCAAGATTTTCTGGAATAGAAACAATGATGATTCAGCACGCCACGTGCGAACATTACGAGAATTGGCTGATTATAGGAACACAACAGGACAAGGAATGGCTAACGGCTGCTTCACAAACAAGACCTCATCGGCAGACAAGTTAATTCCCGGAGATCTCGCCCACCCTATTCAAACACCAGTTAGAGCGCGAGAAGCATGGGTGGCACATCACCGTGTCTAAGCGCCTCATGTCCTTTGCTCAAGTTTTATCGGAATAGTAACAATGCTGGTTCAGCACGCCACGTACGAACTTTACTAGAATTGGCTTATTATAGGAACACTACAGGACAAGCAACACCTAATGGCTGCTTCACAAACATGAGATCATTGGCAGCTAAGTTAATGCCCGGAGACCTCGCCCACCCTTTTCAAGCACCACAAAGAGTGCGAGAAGCATGGATTGCGCATCACCGTGTCTAAGCGTCTCAAGTCCTTTGCTCAAGATTTTCCGGAATATAAACAATGATGGTTCAGCACGCCACGTGCGAACTTTACGAGAATTGGCTAATTATAGGCACACTGCAGGACAAGCAACGGCTAACGGCTGCTTCACAAACATGACCTCATCGGTAGCAAAGCCAATACCCGGAGACCTCGCCAACCTATTCAAACACCAGCTAGAGCTAGAGAAGCATGGGTGTCGCATCACCCTTTCTAAGCGCCTCATGTCCTTTGCTTAAGATTTTCCGGAATAGAAACAATATTGGTTCAGCACGCCACGTGCGAACTTTACGAGAATTGACTAAATATAGGAACACTACAGGACAAGCAAAAGCTAGCGGCTTCTTCATAAACATGACCTCATCGGCAGCCAAGTTATTACCCGCAGACCTCGCCCACCCTATTCAAACACCAGCTAGAGCGCGACAAGCATGGATGGCGCATAACCGTGTCTAAGCGTCTCATGTCCTTTGCATAAGATTTTCCGAAAGAGAAACGATGATGCTTCAGCACGCCACGTGCGATGTTTACAAGATTTGGGTAATTATAGGAACAATACAGGAAAAGCAACAGCTAACAGCTGCTTCACAGCCATGAGCTCATCGGCAGCCAAGTTAATTCCCGGAGACCTCGCCTACCATATTCAAACACTAGCTAGAGCACGAGAAGCATGGGTGGCGCATCACCGTGTCTAAGCGTCTCATGTCCTTTGCTCAAGATATTCCGGAAGAGAAATGAGCATGCTTCATCACGGCTCGTGCTAATTTTTAAGAATTGCCTTATTATAGGAACACTACAGGACGAGAAACTGCTTACGGCTGCTTCACAAACATGACCTCATCGGCAGTCAAGTTAATACCCGGATACCTCGCCCACCCTTTTCAAACACCAGCTCGAGCGCGAGAAGCATAGGTGGCGCATCAGCATGTCTAAGCGTCTCAGGTCCTTTGCTCAAGATTATCCGGAATAGAAACAATGATGGTTCAGCACGCCACGCGCGAAATTTACTAGAATTGGCTAAATATAGGAACACTACAGGACAAGGAATGGCTAACGGCTGCTTCACAAACATGAACACATCGGCAGCCAACCCAATACCCTGATACCTCGCCCACCCTATTAAAACACCAGCTAGAGTGCGAGAAGCATGGATTGCGCTCACCGTATCTAAGCGTCTCATGTCTATTGCTCAAGATTTTCCGAAAGAGAAACGATGGTGCTTCCACACGCCACGTGCGAACTTTACTAGAATTGGCTCATTATAGGAACATTACAGGACAAGCAACAGCTAACGGCTGCTTTACAAACATGACCTCATTGGCAGCCAAGTTAATAACCGGAGACCTCGCCCCCCCTATTCAAACACCAGCTAGAGCGCGAGAAGCACGGATGGCGCATCACCGTGTCTAAGCGTCTGATGTCCTTTGATAAAGATTTTACCACAAAATAAAAGATGCTGCTTCAGCACGCCACGTGCGAACTTTACTAGAATTGGCTAATTATAGGAACACTACAGGACAAGCAACAGCTAACGGGTGCTTCACAAACATGAGCTCATCGGCAGCCAAGTTTTTACACGGAGACCTCGCCGACCCTATTCAAACACCAGCTAGAGCACGAGAAGCATGGATGGCGCATCACCGTGTCTAAGCGTCTCATGTCCTTTGCTCAAGATTTTCCGGAAGAGAAACGATGCTGCTTCGGCACGCCACGTGCGAACTTCACTAGAATTGGCTAATTATAGGAACACTACAGGACAAGCAACAGCTAATGGCTGCTTCACAAACATGAGCTCATCAGCAGACAAGTTAATGCCCGGAGACTCGCCCTTCTATTCAAACACCAGCTAGAGCGCGAGAAGCATGGATGGCGCATCACCGTGTCTAAGCGTCTCATGTCCTTTGCTGAAGATTTTCCGCAAGAGAAACAATTATGCTTCAGTACGCCACGTGCAAAATTTACTAGAATATGCTAATTATAGGAACACTACAAGACAAGCAACAGCTAACGGCTACTTCACAAACATGACCTCTTTGGCAGCCAAGTTAAAACCCGGAGACCTCGCCCACCCTATTCAAACACCACCTAGAGCACGAGAAGCATGGATAGCGCATCACCCTGTCTGAGCGTCTCATGTCTTTTGCTCAAGATTTTCCGAAAGAGAAACGAGAGTGCTTCAGAACGCCACGTGCGAACTTTACTAGAATTGGCTAATTATAGGAAAACTACAGGACAAGCAACAGCTATCGGCTGTTTCACAAACATGAGCTCATCGGCAGCCAAGTTAATACCCGGAGACCTCGCCCACCCTATTCAAGCACCACCTAGAGTGCGAGAAGCGTGGATAGCGCATCACCCTGTCTAAGCGTCTCATGTCCTTTGCTCAAGATTTTCCGCAAGAGAAACGATCATGCTTTAGCACGCCACGTGCAGAATTTACTTGAATTGGCTAATTATAGAAACACAACAGGACAAGGAATCGCTAACGGCTGCTTCACAAACATGACCTTATCGGCAGCCAAGTTAATTCCCGGAGACCTCGCCCACCCTAATCAAACACCAGCTAGAGCGCGAGAAGCATGGGTGGCGCATCACCGTGTCTAAGCGCCTCATGTCCTTGGCTCAAGATTTTTCGGAATAGAAACAATGCTGGTTCAGCACGCCAAGTGCGAACTTTACTAGAATTGGCTAATTATAGGAACACTACAGGACAAGCAACAGGTAACGGCTGCTTCACAAACATGAGCTCATCGGCAGCCAAGTTAAAACCCGGAGACCTCGCCCACCCTATTCAAACACCACCTAGTGTGCGAGAAGCACGGATTGCGCATCACCGTGTCTAAGCGTCTCAAATCCTTTGCTCAAGATTTTCCGGAATAGAAATAATGGCTGTTCAGCACGCCATGTGCGAACTTAACGAGAATTGGCTAACTATAGGAACACAACAGGACAAGGAATCGCTAACGGCTGCTTCAGAAACATGACCTTATCGGCAGCCAAGTTAATTCCCGGAGACCTCGCCCACCCTATTCAAACACCAGCTAGAGCGCGAGAAGCATGGATGGCGCATCACCGTGTCTAAGCGTCTCATGTCCTTTGCTCAAGATTTTCCGAAAGAGAAACGATCCTGCTTCAGTACGGCTCATGCGAACTTTACAAGAATTTTCTAATTATAGGAACACTACAGGATAAGCAACTGCTAACGGCTGCTTCACAAACATGACCTCATCGGCAGCCAAGTTAATACTCGGAGACCTCGCCCACCCTTTTCAACACCAGCTAGAGCGCGAGAAGCATAGGTGGCGCATCACCATGTCTAAGCGTCTCAGGTCCTTTGCTGAAGATTATCCGGAATAGAAACAATGATGGTTCAGCACGCCACGCGCGAAATTTACGAGAATTGACTAAATATAGGAACACTACAGGACAAGCAAAAGCTAGCGGCTTCTTCATAAACATGACCTCATCGGCAGCCAAGTTATTACCCGCAGACCTCGCCCACCCTATTCAAACACCAGCTAGAGCGCGACAAGCATGGATGGCGCATAACCGTGTCTAAGCGTCTCATGTCCTTTGCATAAGATTTTCCGAAAGAGAAACGATGATGCTTCAGCACGCCACGTGCGATGTTTACAAGATTTGGGTAATTATAGGAACAATACAGGAAAAGCAACAGCTAACAGCTGCTTCACAGCCATGAGCTCATCGGCAGCCAAGTTATTTCCCGGAGACCTCGCCTACCATATTCAAACACTAGCTAGAGCACGAGAAGCATGGGTGGCGCATCACCGTGTCTAAGCGTCTCATGTCCTTTGCTCAAGATATTCAGGAAGAGAAATGAGCATGCTTCATCACGGCTCGTGCTAATTTTTAAGAATTGCCTTATTATAGGAACACTACAGGACGAGAAACTGCTTACGGCTGCTTCACAAACATGACCTCATCGGCAGTCAAGTTAATACCCGGATACCTCGCCCACCCTTTTCAAACACCAGCTCGAGCGCGAGAAGCATAGGTGGCGCATCAGCATGTCTAAGCGTCTCAGGTCCTTTGCTCAAGATTATCCGGAATAGAAACAATGATGGTTCAGCACGCCACGCGCGAAATTTACTAGAATTGGCTAAATATAGGAACACTACAGGACAAGGAATGGCTAACGGCTGCTTCACAAACATGAACACATCGGCAGCCAACCCAATACCCTGATACCTCGCCCACCCTATTAAAACACCAGCTAGAGTGCGAGAAGCATGGATTGCGCTCACCGTATCTAAGCGTCTCATGTCTATTGCTCAAGATTTTCCGAAAGAGAAACGATGGTGCTTCCACACGCCACGTGCGAACTTTACTAGAATTGGCTCATTATAGGAACATTACAGGACAAGCAACAGCTAACGGCTGCTTTACAAACATGACCTCATTGGCAGCCAAGTTAATAACCGGAGACCTCGCCCCCCCTATTCAAACACCAGCTAGAGCGCGAGAAGCACGGATGGCGCATCACCGTGTCTAAGCGTCTGATGTCCTTTGATAAAGATTTTACCACAAAATAAAAGATGCTGCTTCAGCACGCCACGTGCGAACTTTACTAGAATTGGCTAATTATAGGAACACTACAGGACAAGCAACAGCTAACGGGTGCTTCACAAACATGAGCTCATCGGCAGCCAAGTTTTTACACGGAGACCTCGGCGACCCTATTCAAACACCAGCTAGAGCACGAGAAGCATGGATGGCGCATCACCGTGTCTAAGCGTCTCATGTCCTTTGCTCAAGATTTTCCGGAAGAGAAACGATGCTGCTTCGGCACGCCACGTGCGAACTTTACTAGAATTGGCTAATTATAGGAACACTACAGGACAAGCAACAGCTAATGGCTGCTTCACAAACATAAGATCATCAGCAGACAAGTTAATGCCCGGAGACTCGCCCTTCTATTCAAACACCAGCTAGAGCGCGAGAAGCATGGATGGCGCATCACCGTGTCTAAGCGTCTCATGTCCTTTGCTGAAGATTTTCCGCAAGAGAAACAATTATGCTTCAGTACGCCACGTGCAAAATTTACTAGAATATGCTAATTATAGGAACACTACAAGACAAGCAACAGCTAACGGCTGCTTCACAAACATGACCTCTTTGGCAGCCAAGTTAAAACCCGGAGACCTCGCCCACCCTATTCAAACACCACCTAGAGCACGAGAAGCATGGATAGCGCATCACCCTGTCTGAGCGTCTCATGTCTTTTGCTCAAGATTTTCCGAAAGAGAAACGAGAGTGCTTCAGAACGCCACGTGCGAACTTTACTAGAATTGGCTAATTATAGGAAAACTACAGGACAAGCAACAGCTATCGGCTGTTTCACAAACATGAGCTCATCGGCAGCCAAGTTAATACCCGGAGACCTCGCCCACCCTATTCAAGCACCACCTAGAGTGCGAGAAGCGTGGATAGCGCATCACCCTGTCTAAGCGTCTCATGTCCTTTGCTCAAGATTTTCCGCAAGAGAAACGATCATGCTTTAGCACGCCACGTGCAGAATTTACTTGAATTGGCTAATTATAGAAACACAACAGGACAAGGAATCGCTAACGGCTGCTTCACAAACATGACCTTATCGGCAGCCAAGTTAATTCCCGGAGACCTCGCCCACCCTAATCAAACACCAGCTAGAGCGCGAGAAGCATGGGTGGCGCATCACCGTGTCTAAGCGCCTCATGTCCTTGGCTCAAGATTTTTCGGAATAGAAACAATGCTGGTTCAGCACGCCAAGTGCGAACTTTACTAGAATTGGCTAATTATAGGAACACTACAGGACAAGCAACAGGTAACGGCTGCTTCACAAACATGAGCTCATCGGCAGCCAAGTTAAAACCCGGAGACCTCGCCCACCCTATTCAAACACCACCTAGTGTGCGAGAAGCACGGATTGCGCATCACCGTGTCTAAGCGTCTCAAATCCTTTGCTCAAGATTTTCCGGAATAGAAATAATGGCTGTTCAGCACGCCATGTGCGAACTTTACGAGAATTGGATAATTATAGGAACACTACTGGACAAGCAACGGCTAACGGCTGCTTCACAAACATGACCACATCGGTAGCCAAGTCAATACCCGGAGACCTCGCCCACCCTATTCAAACACCAGCTAGAGCAGGAGAAGCGTGGATAGCGCATCACCCAGTCTAAGCGTCTCATGTCCTTTGCTCAAGATTTTCCGCAAGAGATACGATCATGCTTTAGCACACCACGTGCGAACTTTACGAGAATTGGCTAACTATAGGAACACAACAGGACAAGGAATCGCTAACGGCTGCTTCACAAACATGACCTTATCGGCAGCCAAGTTAATTCCCGGAGACCTCGCCCACCCTATTCAAACACCTGCTAGAGCGCGAGAAGCATGTATGGCGCATCACCGTGTCTAAGCGTCTCATGTCCTCTGCTCAAGATTTTCCGAAAGAGAAACGATCCTGCTTCAGTACGGCTCATGCGAACTTTACAAGAATTTTCTAATTATAGGAACACTACAGGATAAGCAACTGCTAACGGCTGCTTCACAAACATGACCTCATCGGCAGCCAAGTTAATACTCGGAGACCTCGCCCACCCTTTTCAACACCAGCTAGAGCGCGAGAAGCATAGGTGGCGCATCACCATGTCTAAGCGTCTCAGGTCCTTTGCTGAAGATTATCCGGAATAGAAACAATGATGGTTCAGCACGCCACGCGCGAAATTTACTAGAATTGGCTAAATATAGGAACACTACAGGACAAGGAATGGCTAACGGCTGCTTCACAAACATGCACACTTCGGCAGCCAAGTTAATACCCGGATACCTCGCCCACCCTATTAAAACACCAGCTATAGTGCGAGAAGCATGGATGGCGCTCACCGTATCTAAGCGTCTCATGTTCATTGCTCAAGATTTTCCGAAAGAGATACGATCATGCTTTAGCACACCACGTGCGAACGTTACGAGAATTGGCTAACTATAGGAACACAACAGGACAAGGAATCGCTAACGGCTGCTTCACAAACATGACCTTATCGGCAGCCAAGTTAATTCCCGGAGACCTCGCCCACCCTATTCAAACACCAGCTAGAGCGCGAGAAGCATGGATGGCGCATCACCGTGTCTAAGCGTCTCATGTCCTTTGCTCAAGATTTTCCGAAAGAGAAACGATCCTGCTTCAGTACGGCTCATGCGAACTTTACAAGAATTTTCTAATTATAGGAACACTACAGGATAAGCAACTGCTAACGGCTGCTTCACAAACATGACCTCATCGGCAGCCAAGTTAATACTCGGAGACCTCGCCCACCCTTTTCAACACCAGCTAGAGCGCGAGAAGCATAGTTGGCGCATCACCATGTCTAAGCGTCTCAGGTCCTTTGCTGAAGATTATCCGGAATAGAAACAATGATGGTTCAGCACGCCACGCGCGAAATTTACTAGAATTGGCTAAATATAGGAACACTACAGGACAAGGAATGGCTAACGGCTGCTTCACAAACATGCACACTTCGGCAGCCAAGTTAATACCCGGATACCTCGCCCACCCTATTAAAACACCAGCCATAGTGCGAGAAGCATGGATGGCGCTCACCGTATCTAAGCGTCTCATGTTCATTGCTCATGATTTTCCGAAAGAGAAACGATGATGCTTCAGCACGCCACGTGCGAACTTTACTAGAATTGGCTAACTATAGGAACATTACAGGACAAGCAACAGCTAACGGCTGCTTCACAAACTTGACCTCATTGGCAGCCAAGTTAATAACCGGAGACCTCGCCTACCCTATTCAAACACCAGCTAGAGCGCGAGAAGCATGCATGGCGCATCACCGTGTCTAAGCGTCTAATGTCCTTTGCTAAAGATTTTAACACAAAATAAAAGATGCTGCTTCAGCACGCCTCGTGCGAACTTTACTAGAATTGGCTAATTATAGGAACACTACAGGACAAGCAACAGATAACGGCTGCTTCACAAACATGAGCTCATCGGCAGCCATGTTAATACACGGAGACCTCGCCCACCCTATTCAAACACCAGCTAGAGCGCGAGAAGCATGGATGGCGCATCACCGTGTCTAAACGTCTCATGTCCTTTGCTCAAGATTTTCCGGAAGAGAAACGATGCTGCTTCGGCACGCCACGTGCGAACTTTACTAGAATTGGCTAATTATAGGAACACTACAGGACAAGCAACAGCTAATGGCTGCTTCACAAACATTACCTCATCGGCAGCCAAGTTAATACCCGGAGACCTCGCCCACCCTATTCAAACACCATCTAGAGCACGAGAAGCATGGATAGCGCATCACCCTGTCTAAGCGTCTCATGTCCTTGGCTCAAGATTTTTCGGAATAGAAACAATGCTGGTTCAGCACGCCAAGTGCGAACTTTACTAGAACACTACAGGACAAGCAACATCTAACGGCTGCTTTACAAACATGAGCTCATCGGCAGCCAAGTTAATTCCCGAGGACCTCGCCCACCCTATTCAAGCACCACCCAGTGTGCTAGAAGCATGGATTACGCATCACCGTGTCTAAGCGTCTCAGGGCCTTTGCTCAAGATTTTCCGGAATAGAAATAATGCTGGTTCAGCACGCCAAGTGCGAACTTTACTAGAACACTACAGGACAAGCAACAGCTAACGGCTGCTTCACAAACATGAGCTCATCGGCAGCCAAGTTAATACACGGAGACCTCGCCCACCCTATTCAAACACCAGCTAGAGCGCGAGAAGCATGGATGGCGCATCACCGTGTCTAAGCGTCTCATGTCCTTTGCTCAAGATTTTCCGGAAGAGAAACGATGCTGCTTCGGCACGCCACGTGCGATCTTTACTAGAATTGGCTAGTTATAGGAACACTACAGGACAAGCAACAGCTAATGGCTGCTTCACAAACATTACCTCATCGGCAGCCAAGTTAATACCCGGAGACCTCGCCCACCCTATTCAAACACCATCTAGAGCACGAGAAGCATGGATAGCGCATCACCCCGTCTAAGCGTCTCATGTCTTTTGCTCAAGATTTTCCGAAAGAGAAACGATGGTGCTTCAGAACGCCACGTGCGAACTTTACTAGAATTGGCTAATTATAGGAAAACTACAGGACAAGCAACAGATAACGGCTGTTTCACAAACATGAGCTCACCGGCAGCCAAGTTAATACCCAGAGACCTCGCCCACCCTATTCAAGCACCACATAGAGTGCGAGAAGCATGGATTGCGCATCACCGTGTGTAAGCGTCTCAGGTCCTTAGCTCAAGATTTTCCGGAATTGAAAAAATGGTTGTTCAGCACGCCACGTGCGAACTTTACGAGAATTGGATAATTATAGGAACACTACTGGACAAGCAACGGCTAACGGCAGCTTCACAAACATGACCGCAGCGGTAGCCAAGTCAATACCCGGAGAGCTCGCCCACCCTATTCAAACACCAGCTAGAGCACGAGAAGCGTGGATAGCGCATCACCCTGTCTAAGCGTCTCATGTGCTTTGCTCAAGATTTTCCGCAAGAGAAACAATGCTGGTTCAGCACGCCACGTGCGAACTTTACTAGAATTGGCTAATTATAGGAACACTACAGGACAAGCAACAGCTAACGGCTGCTTCACAAACATAAGCTCATCGGCAGCCAAGTTAATACCCGGAGACCTGCCCACCCTATTCAAACATCAGCTAGAGCGCGAGAAGCATGGGTGGCGCATTACCATGTCTAAGAGTCTCATGTCTTTGCTCAAGATCTTCCGAAAGAGAAACGATGGTGCTTATGCACGCCAGGTGCGAACTTTACTAGAATTGGCTAATTATAGGAACACTACAGGACAACACCTGCTAACGGCTGCTTCACAAACATGAGCTCATCGGCAGCCAAGGTAATGCCCGGAGACCTCGCCTACCCTATTCAAACACCACCTAGAGTGCGAGAAGCATGGGTGGCGCATCACTGCGTCTAAGCATCTCATGTCCTTTGCTCAAGATTTTCCGAAAGAGAAGCGATCACCCTTCAGCATGGCTAGTGATAACTATTAAGAATTGGCTAATTATAGGAACACTACAGGACAAGCAACAGCCAACGGCTGCTTCACAAGCATGACCTCATCGGCAGCCAAGTTAGTACCTGGAGACCTAGAACACCCTATTCAAACACCAGCTAGAGCGCGAGAAGCATGGGTGGCGCATCACCGTGTCTAAGCGACATCATGTCCTTTGCTCAAGACTTTCCGGAAGAGAAACGATGATGGTTCAGCACGCCGCGTGCGAACTTTACTAGAATTGGCTAATAATAGGCACACTACAGGACAAGCAGCAGCAAGCGGCTGCTTCACTAACATGAGCTCACCGGCAGCCAAGTTAATGCTCGGAGACCTCGCCCACCCTATTCAAGCACCAGCTGGAGCGCGAGAAGAATGGATGGCGCATCACCGTGTCTAAGCGTCTCATGTCCTTTGCTCAAGATTTTTCGAAAGGGAAACGATCATGCTTCAGCACGGCTCGTGCTAACTTTTAAGAATTGGCTAATTATAGGAACACTATAGGACAAGGAATGGCTAACGGCTGCTTCACAAACATGATCTCATCGGCAGCCAAGTTAATGCCCGGAGGCTTCGCTCACCCTATTCAAACATCACCTGGAGTGCGAGAAGCATGGATGCCGCATCACCGTGTCTAAGCGTCTCATGTCCTTTGCTCAAGATTTTCCGGAATAGAAACAATGATGGTTCAGCGCACCACGTGCGAAATTTACTAAAATTGGCTAATTATACGAACACTACAGGACAAGCAATAGCTAGCGGCTGCTTCACAAACATGAGCTCGCCGGCAGCAAAGTAAATGCTCGGAGACCTCGCCCACCCTATTCAAGCACCACCTAGAGTGCGAGAATCATGAATGGCGCACCACCGTGTCTAAGCATCTCATGTCCTTTGCTCAAGATTTTTACGCAAGAGAAACGATGATGCTTCATTTCCCCACGTGCGAAATTTACTAGAATTGGCTAATTATAGGAACACTACTGGACAAGCAACGGCTACAACTGCTTCACATACATGACCGAATCGGTAGCCAAGTCAAAACCCGGAGACCTCGCCCACCCTGTTCAAACACCAGCTAGAGCGGGAGAAGCGTGGATGGCGCATCACCGTGTCTGAGCGTCTTATGTCCTTTGCTCAAGATTTTCCGCAAGAGAAACGATCATGCTTCAGCACGCCACGTGCGAACATTAGAATTGGCTAATTATAGGAACACCACAGGACAAGGAATGGGTAACGGCTGCTTCACAAACAAGACCTCATCGGCAGCCAAGTTAATTCCCGAAGACCTCGCCCACCCTAATCAAGCACCAGCTAGAGCGCGAGAAGCATGTGTGGCTCATCTCCGTGTCTAAGCGCTTCAGTCATTTGCTCAAGGCTTTTCGGAATAGGAACAATGCTGGTTCAGCACGCGACGTACGAACTTTAGTAGAATTGGCTAATTATAGGAACACTACAGGACAAGCAACAGCTAATGGCTGCTTCACAAACATGAGCTCATCGGCAGCCAAGTTAATGCCCGGAGACCTCGCCCACCTTATTCAAGCACCACCTAGAGTGCGAGAAGCATGGATTGCGCATCACCGTGTCTAAGCGTCTCAGGGCCTTTGCTCATGATTTTCCGGAAGAGAAACATTGATAGTTCAGCACGCCACGTGCGAAATTTACTAGAATTGGCTAGTTATAGGAACACTACAGGACAAGAAATGGCTAACGGTTGCTTCACAAACCTGAGCTCATCGGCAGCCAAGTTAATACACGGATACCTCGCCCACCCTATTAAAACACCAGCTAGAGTGCGAGAAGCATGGATGGCGCATCACCGTAACTAAGCGTCTCATGTACTTTGCTCAAGATTTTCCGAAAGAGAAACGATGATGCTTCATCACGGCTTGGGCGAACTTTACTAGAATTGGCTAATTATAGGAACACTACAGGACAAGCAACTACTAACGGCTGCTTCACAAACATGAGCTCGCAGGCAGCCAAGTTATTACCCGGTGACCTCGAACACCCTATTCAAACACCAGCTGGAGCGCAAGAAGAATGGATGGCGCATCACCGTGTCTAAGCGTCTCATGTCCTTTGCTCAAGATTCTCCGCAAGAGAAACGATGCTTCAGCACGGCTCGTGCTAACTTTTAAGAATTGGCTAAATATAGGAACACTACAGGACAAGGAATGGCTAACGGCTGCTTCACAAACATGCTCTCATCTGCAGCCATGTTAATGCTCGGAGACTTCGCTCACCCTATTCAAACACCACCTGGAGTGCGAGAAGCATGGATGGCGCATCACCGTGTCTAAGCGTCTCATGTCCTTTGCTCAAGATTTTCTGGAATAGAAACAATGATGGTTCAGCGCGCCACGTGCGAATTTACTAGAATTGGCTAATTATAGGAACACTACAGGACAAGCAACAGCTAACGGCTGCTTCACAGCCATGAGCTCTTCGGCAGCCAAGTTATTACCCGGATACCTCGCCCACCCTATTAAAACTCCATCTAGAGTGCGAGAAGCATGGATGACGCTTCACCGTATCTAAGCCACTCATGTCCTTTGCTCAAGATTTTCCGGAAGAGAAACGATCATCATGCTTCATCACGGCTCGTGCTAATTTTTAAGAATTGCCTTATTATAAAAACACTACAGGACAAGCAACAGCTAATGGCTGCTTCACAAACATGAGCTCATCGGCAGCCAAGTTAATGCCCGGAGACCTCGCCCACCCTATTTAAGCACCACCTAGAGTGCGAGAAGCATGGATTGCGCATCACCGTTTCTAAGCGTCTCAGGGCCTTTGCTCAAGATTTTCCGGAAGAGAAACAATGATAGTTCAGCACGCCACGTGCAAAATTTACTAGAATTGGCTAGTTATAGGAACACTACAGGACAAGAAATGGCTAACGGTTGCTTCACAAACCTGAGCTCATCGGCAGCCTAGTTAATACACGGATATCTCGCCCACCCTATTAAAACACCAGCTAGAGTGCGAGAAGCATGGATGGCGCATCACCGTAACTAAGCCTCTCATGTGCTTTGCTCAAGATTTTCCGAAAGAGAAACGATCATGCTTCATCACGGCTTGTGCGAACTTTACTAGAATTGGCTAATTACAGGAACACTACAGGACAAGCAACTACTAACGGCTGCTTCACAAACATGAGCTCGTAGGCAGCCAAGTTATTACCCGGTGACCTCGAACACCCTATTCAAACACCAGCTGGAGCGCAAGAAGAATGGATGGCGCATCACCGTGTCTAAGCGTCTCATGTCCTTTGCTCAAGATTCTCCGCAAGAGAAACGATGCTTCAGCACGGCTCGTGCTAACTTTTAAGAATTGGCTAAATATAGGAACACTACAGGACAAGGAATGGCTAACGGCTGCTTCACAAACATGATCTCATCTGCAGCCATGTTAATGCTCGGAGACTTCGCTCACCCTATTCAAACACCACCTGGAGTGCGAGAAGCATGGATGGCGCATCACCGTGTCTAAGCGTCTCATGTCCTTTGCTCAAGATTTTCTGGAATAGAAACAATGATGGTTCAGCGCGCCACGTGCGAAATTTACTAGAATTGGCTAATTATAGGAACACTACAGGACAAGCAACAGCTAACGGCTGCTTCACAGCCTTGAGCTCATCGGCATTCAAGTTAATACCCGGATACCTCGCCCACCCTATTAAAACTCCATCTAGAGTGCGAGAAGCATGGATGGCGCTTCACCGTATCTAAGCCACTCATGTCCTTTGCTCAAGATTTTCCGGAAGAGAAACGATCATGCTTCATCACGGCTCGTGCTAATTTTTAAGAATTGCCTTATTATAGGAACACTACAGGACAAGAAACTGCTAACGGCTGCTTCACAAACATGACCTCATCGGCAGTCAAGTAAATACCCGGAGACCTCGCCCACTCTATTCAAACACCAGCTAGAGCGCGAGAAGCATGGGTGGCGCCTCACCATGTCTAAGCGTCTCATGTCCTTTGCCCAAGATTTCCCGAAAGAGAAACGATGGTGCTTCACCACGCCACGTGCGAACTTTACTAGAATTGGCTAATTTTAGGAACACTACAGAACAAGCAACAGCTAACAGCTGCTTCACAAACATGAGCTCACCGGCAGCCAGGTTAATGCTCGGAGACCTCGCCCACCCTATTAAAGCACCACCTAAAGTGCGAGAACCATGGATTGCGCATCACCGTGTCTACCCGTCTCAGGACCTGAGCTCAAGATTTTCCGGATTGAAACAATGATGATTCAGCACGCCACGTGCGAACTTTACGAGAATTGGCTTATTATAGGAACACTACAGGACAAGGAATGGCTAACGGCTGCTTCACAAACAAGACCTCATCGGCAGCCAAGTTAATTCCCGGAGATCTCGCCCACCCTATTCAAACACCAGTTAGAGCGCGAGAAGCATGGGTGGCACATCACCGTGTCTAAGCGCCTCATGTCCTTTGCTCAAGTTTTATCGGAATAGTAACAATGCTGGTTCAGCACGCCACGTACGAACTTTACTAGAATTGGCTTATTATAGGAACACTACAGGACAAGCAACACCTAATGGCTGCTTCACAAACATGAGATCATTGGCAGCTAAGTTAATGCCCGGAGACCTCGCCCACCCTTTTCAAGCACCACAAAGAGTGCGAGAAGCATGGATTGCGCATCACCGTGTCTAAGCGTCTCAAGTCCTTTGCTCAAGATTTTCCGGAATATAAACAATGATGGTTCAGCACGCCACGTGCGAACTTTACGAGAATTGGCTAATTATAGGCACACTGCAGGACAAGCAACGGCTAACGGCTGCTTCACAAACATGACCTCATCGGTAGCAAAGCCAATACCCGGAGACCTCGCCAACCTATTCAAACACCAGCTAGAGCTAGAGAAGCATGGGTGTCGCATCACCCTTTCTAAGCGCCTCATGTCCTTTGCTTAAGATTTTCCGGAATAGAAACAATATTGGTTCAGCACGCCACGTGCGAACTTTACGAGAATTGACTAAATATAGGAACACTACAGGACAAGCAAAAGCTAGCGGCTTCTTCATAAACATGACCTCATCGGCAGCCAAGTTATTACCCGCAGACCTCGCCCACCCTATTCAAACACCAGCTAGAGCGCGACAAGCATGGATGGCGCATAACCGTGTCTAAGCGTCTCATGTCCTTTGCATAAGATTTTCCGAAAGAGAAACGATGATGCTTCAGCATGCCACGTGCGATGTTTACAAGATTTGGGTAATTATAGGAACAATACAGGAAAAGCAACAGCTAACAGCTGCTTCACAGCCATGAGCTCATCGGCAGCCAAGTTAATTCCCGGAGACCTCGCCTACCATATTCAAACACTAGCTAGAGCACGAGAAGCATGGGTGGCGCATCACCGTGTCTAAGCGTCTCATGTCCTTTGCTCAAGATATTCCGGAAGAGAAATGAGCATGCTTCATCACGGCTCGTGCTAATTTTTAAGAATTGCCTTATTATAGGAACACTACAGGACGAGACACTGCTTACGGATGCTTCACAAACATGACCTCATCGGCAGTCAAGTTAATACCCGGAGACATCGCCCACCCTATTCAAACACCAGCTAGAGCGCGAGAAGCATGGGTGGCGCCTCACCATGTCTAAGCGTCTCATGTCCTTTGCTCAAGATTTCCCGAAAGAGAAACGACGGTGCTTCACCACGCCACGGGCGAACTTTACTAGAATTGGCTAATTATAGGAACACTACAGGACAAGCAGCAGCTAACGGCTGCTTCACAAACATGAGCTCATCGGCAGCCATGTTAATACCCGGAGACCTCGCCCACCCTTTTCAGCACCAGCTAGAGCGCGGGAAGCATAGGTGGCGGATCACCATGTCTAAGCGTCTCAGGTCCTTTGCTCAAGATTATCCGGAATAGAAACAATGATGGTTCAGCACGCCACGCGCGAAATTTACTAGAATTGGCTAAATATAGGAACACTACAGGACTAGGAATGGCTAACGGCTGCTTCACAAACATGCACACATCGGCAGCCAAGTTAATACCCGGATACCTCGCCCACCCTATTAAAACACCAGCTAGAGTGCGAGAAGCATGGATGGCGCTCACTGTATCTAAGCGTCTCATGTCCATTGCTCAAGATTTTCCGAAAGAGAAACGATGATGCTTCAGCACGCCACGTGCGAACTTTACTAGAATTGGCTAATTATACGAACATTACAGGACAAGCAACAGCTAACGGCTGCTTCACAAACATGACCTCATTGGCAGCCAAGTTAATAACCGGAGACCTCGCCCACCAATTCAAACACCAACTAGAGCGCGAGAAGCATGCATGGCGCATCACCGTGTCTAAGCGTCTAATGTCCTTTGCTAAAGATTTTACCACAAAATAAAAGATGCTGCTTCAGCACGCCACGTGCGAACTTTACTAGAATTGGCTAATTATAGGAACACTACAGGATAAGCAACAGCTAACGGCTGCTTCATAAACATGAGCTCATCGGCAGCCAAGTTAATACACGGAGACCTCGCCCACCATATTCAAACACCAGCTAGAGCGCGAGAAGCATGGATGGCGCATCACCGTGTCTAAGCGTCTCATGTCCTTTGCTCAAGATTTTCCGGAAGAGAAACGATGCTGCTTCGGCATGCCACGTGCGATCTTTACTAGAATTGGCTAATTATAGGAACACTACAGGACAAGCAACAGCTAATGGCTGCTTCACAAACATTACCTCATCGGCAGCCAAGTTAATACCCGGAGACCTCGCCCACCCTATTCAAACACCATCTAGAGCACGAGAAGCATGGATAGCACATCACCCCGTCTAAGCGTCTCATGTCTTTTGCTCAAGATTTTCCGAAAGAGAAACGATGGTGCTTCAGAACGCCACGTGCGAACTTTACTAGAATTGGCTAATTATAGGAAAACTACAGGACAAGCAACAGATATCGGCTGTTTCACAAACATGAGCTCACCGGCAGCCAAGTTAATACCCGGAGACCTCGCCCACCCTATTCAAGCACCACATAGAGTGCGAGAAGCATGGATTGCGCATCACCGTGTGTAAGCGTCTCAGGTCCTTAGCTCAAGATTTTCCGGAATTGAAATAATGGTTGTTCAGCACGCCACGTGCGATCTTTACGAGAATTGGATAATTATAGGAACACTACTGGACAAGCAACGGCTAACGGCAGCTTCACAAACATGACCGCAGCGGTAGCCAAGTCAATACCCGGAGAGCTCGCCCACCCTATTCAAACACCAGCTAGAGCACGAGAAGCGTGGATAGCGCATCACCCTGTCTAAGCGTCTCATGTGCTTTGCTCAAGATTTTCCGCAAGAGAAAGAATGCTGGTTCAGCACGCCACGTGCGAACTTTACTAGAATTGGCTAATTATAGGAACACTACAGGACAAGCAACAGCTAACGGCTGCTTCACAAACATAAGCTCATCGGCAGCCAAGTTAATACCCGGAGACCTGCCCACCCTATTCAAACATCAGCTAGAGCGCGAGAAGCATGGGTGGCGCATTACCATGTCTAAGAGTCTCATGTCTTTGCTCAAGATCTTCCGAAAGAGAAACGATGGTGCTTATGCACGCCAGGTGCGAACTTTACTAGAATTGGCTAATTATAGGAACACTACAGGACAAGCACCTGCTAACGGCTGCTTCACAAACATGAGCTCTTCGGCAGCCAAGGTAATGCCCGGAGACCTCGCCCACCCTATTCAAACACCACCTAGAGTGCGAGAAGCATGGGTGGCGTATCACTGCGTCTAAGCATCTCATGTCCTTTGCTCAAGATTTTCCGAAAGAGAAGCGATCACCCTTCAGCATGGCTAGTGATAACTATTAAGAATTGGCTAATTATAGGAACACTACAGGACAAGCAACAGCCAACGGCTGCTTCACAAGCATGACCTCATCGGCAGCCAAGTTAGTACCTGGAGACCTAGAACACCCTATTCAAACACCAGCTAGAGCGCGAGAAGCATGGGTGGCGCATCACCGTGTCTAAGCGACATCATGTCCTTTGCTCAAGACTTTCCGGAAGAGAAACGATGATGGTTCAGCACGCCGCGTGCGAACTTTACTAGAATTGGCTAATAATAGGCACACTACAGGACAAGCAACAGCAAGCGGCTGCTTCACTAACATGAGCTCACCGGCAGCCAAGTTAATGCTCGGAGACCTCGCCCACCCTATTCAAGCACCAGCTGGAGCGCGAGAAGAATGGATGGCGCATCACCGTGTCTGAGCGTCTCATGTCCTTTGCTCAAGATTTTTCGAAAGGGAAACGATCATGCTTCAGCACGGCTCGTGCTAACTTTTAAGAATTGGCTAATTATAGGAACACTACAGGACAAGGAATGGCTAACGGCTGCTTCACAAACATGATCTCATCGGCAGCCAAGTTAATGCCCGGAGACTTCGCTCACCCTATTCAAACATCACCTGGAGTGCGAGAAGCATGGATGCCGCATCACCGTGTCTAAGCGTCTCATGTCCTTTGCTCAAGATTTTCCGGAATAGAAACAATGATGGTTCAGCGCACCACGTGCGAAATTTACTAAAATTGGCTAATTATACGAACACTACAGGACAAGCAATAGCTAGCGGCTGCTTCACAAACATGAGCTCGCCGGCAGCAAAGTAAATGCTCGGAGACCTCGCCCACCCTATTCAAGCACCACCTAGAGTGCGAGAATCATGGATGGCGCACCACCGTGTCTAAGCATCTCATGTTCTTTGCTCAAGATTTTTACGCAAGAGAAACGATGATGCTTCATTTCCCCACGTGCGAAATTTACTAGAATTGGCTAATTATAGGAACACTACTGGACAAGCAACGGCTACGACTGCTTCACATACATGACCGAATCGGTAGCCAAGTCAAAACCCGGAGACCTCGCCCACCCTTTTCAAACACCAGCTAGAGCGGGAGAAGCGTGGATGGCGCATCACCGTGTCTGAGCGTCTTATGTCCTTTGCTCAAGTTTTTCCGCAAGAGAAACGATCATGCTTCAGCACGCCACGTGCGAACATTAGAATTGGCTAATTATAGGAACACCACAGGACAAGGAATGGGTAACGGCTGCTTCACAAACAAGACCTCATCGGCAGCCAAGTTAATTCCCGAAGACCTCGCCCACCCTAATCAAGCACCAGCTAGAGCGCGAGAAGCATGTGTGGCTCATCTCCGTGTCTAAGCGCTTCAGTCATTTGCTCAAGGCTTTTCGGAATAGGAACAATGCTGGTTCAGCACGCGACGTACGAACCTTAGTAGAATTGGCTAATTATAGGAACACTACAGGACAAGCAACAGCTAATGGCTGCTTCACAAACATGAGCTCATCGGCAGCCAAGTTAATGCCCGGAGATCTCGCCCACCTTATTCAAGCACCACCTAGAGTGCGAGAAGCATGGATTGCGCATCACCGTGTCTACCTGTCTCAGGACCTGAGCTCAAGATTTTCCGGATTGAAACAATGATGATTCAGCACGCCACGTGCGAACTTTACGAGAATTGGCTGATTATAGGAACACTACAGGACAAGGAATGGCTAACGGCTGCTTCACAAACAAGACCTCATCGGCAGCCAAGTTAATTCCCGGAGATCTCGCCCACCCTATTCAAACACCAGTTAGAGCGCGAGAAGCATGGGTGGCACATCACCGTGTCTAAGAGCCTCATGTCCTTTGCTCAAGTTTTATCGGAATAGTAACAATGCTGGTTCAGCACGCCACGTACGAACTTTACTAGAATTGGCTTATTATAGGAACACTACAGGACAAGCAACACCTAATGGCTGCTTCACAAACATGAGATCATTGGCAGCTAAGTTAATGCCCGGAGACCTCGCCCACCCTTTTCAAGCACCACAAAGAGTGCGAGAAGCATGGATTGCGCATCACCGTGTCTAAGCGTCTCAAGTCCTTTGCTCAAGGTTTTCGGGAATATAGACAATGATGGTTCAGCACGCCACGTGCGAACTTTACGAGAATTGGCTAATTATAGGCACACTGCAGGACAAGCAACGGCTAACGGCTGCTTCACAAACATGACCTCATCGGTAGCAAAGCCAATACCCGGAGACCTCGCCAACCTATTCAAACACCAGCTAGAGCTAGAGAAGCATGGGTGTCGCATCACCCTTTCTAAGCGCCTCATGTCCTTTGCTTAAGATTTTCCGGAATAGAAACAATATTGGTTCAGCACGCCACGTGCGAACTTTACGACAATTGACTAAATATAGGAACACTACAGGACAAGCAAAAGCTAGCGGCTTCTTCATAAACATGACCTCATCGGCAGCCAAGTTATTACCCGCAGACCTCGCCCACCCTATTCAAACACCAGCTAGAGCGCGACAAGCATGGATGGCGCATAACCGTGTCTAAGCGTCTCATGTCCTTTGCATAAGATTTTCCGAAAGAGAAACGATGATGCTTCAGCACGCCACGTGCGATGTTTACAAGATTTGGGTAATTATAGGAACAATACAGGAAAAGCAACAGCTAACAGCTGCTTCACAGCCATGAGCTCATCGGCAGCCAAGTTAATTCCCGGAGACCTCGCCTACCATATTCAAACACTAGCTAGAGCACGAGAAGCATGGGTGGCGCATCACCGTGTCTAAGCGTCTCATGTCCTTTGCTCAAGATATTCCGGAAGAGAAATGAGCATGCTTCATCACGGCTCGTGCTAATTTTTAAGAATTGCCTTATTATAGGAACACTACAGGACGAGACACTGCTTACGGATGCTTCACAAACAAGACCTCATCGGCAGTCAAGTTAATACCCGGAGACATCGCCCACCCTATTCAAACACCAGCTAGAGCGCGAGAAGCATGGGTGGCGCCTCACCATGTCTAAGCGTCTCATGTCCTTTGCTCAAGATTTCCCGAAAGAGAAACGACGGTGCTTCACCACGCCACGGGCGAACTTTACTAGAATTGGCTAATTATAGGAACACTACAGGACAAGCAGCAGCTAACGGCTGCATCACAAACATGAGCTCACCGGCAGCGAAGTTAATGCTCGAAGACCTCGCCCGCCCTATTCAAGCACAACCTAGAGTGCGAGAAGCATGGATTGCGCATCACCGTGTCTACGCGTCTCAGGTCCTTTGCTCAAGATTTTCCGGAATAGAAACAATGATGATTCAGCACGCCACGTACGAACTTTACGAGAATTGGCTAATTATAGGAACACTACAGGACAAGGAATGGCTAACAGCTGCTTCACAAACAAGACCTCATCGGCAGCCAAGTTAATTCCCGGAGATCTCGCCCACCCTAATCAAACACCAGCTAGAGCGCGAGAAGCATGGGTGGCACATCACCGTGTCTAAGCGCCTCATGTCCTTTGCTCAAGTTTTATCGGAATAGAAACAATGCTGGTTCAGCACGCCACGTACGAACTTTACTAGAATTGGCTAATTATAGGAACACTACCGGACAAGCAACAGCTAATGGCTGCTTCACAAACATGAGCTCATCGGCAGCTAACTTAATGCCCGGAGACCTCGCCCACCCTTTTCAAGCACCACAAAGAGTGCGAGAAGCATGGATTGCGCATCACCGTGTCTAAGCGTCTCAAGTCCTTTGCTCAAGATTTTCCGGAATATAAACAATGATGGTTCAGCACACCACGTGCGAACTTTACGAGAATTGGCTAATTATAGGAACACTATAGGACAAGCAGCGGCTAACGGCTGCTTCACAAACATGACCTCAGCGGTAGCAAAGCCAATACTCGGAGACCTCGCCAACCTATTCAAACACCAGCTAGAGCGCGAGAAGCATGGATGGCGCATCACCGTGTCTAAGCGCCTCATGTCCTTTGCTTAAGATTTTCCGGAATAGAAACAATAATGGTTCAGCACGCCACGTGCGAACTTTACTAGAACTGGGTAATTATAAGAACACTACAGGACAAGCAACGGCTTAAGGCTGCTTCACAAAGATGACCTCAACGGTAGCCATGTCAATACCCGGAGATCACGCCCACACTATTCAAATACCAGCTAGCGCGCGAGAAGCGTGGATGGCGCATCACACTGTCTAAGCGTCTCATGTCCTTTGCTCAAGATTTTCCGAAAGATAAACGATGATGCTTCAGCACGCCACGTGCGATGTTTACAAGAATTGGCTAATTATAGGAACACTACAGGACAAGCAACAGCTAACGGCTACTTCACAAACATGAGATCATCGGCAGCCAAGTTAATGCCCGGAGACCTCGCCCACCCTATTCAAGCACCACCTAGAGTGCGAGAAGCATGGATGGCGCATCACCGTATCTAAGCGTCTCATGTCCTTTGCTCAAGGTTTTCCGAAAGAGAAACGATGATGCTTCAGTACGCCATGTGCGAACTTTACTACAATTGGCTAAATATAGGAACACTACAGGACAAGCAACAGCTAACGGCTGCTTCACAGCCATGAGCTTATCGGCAGCCATGTTTATACCCGAAGACCTCGCCCACCCTATTCAAACACCAGCTAGAGCGCAAGAAGCGTGGATGGCGCATCACCGTGTCTGAGTGTCTAATGTCCTTTGCTCAAGATTTTCCGAAAGAGAAACGATGATGCTTCAGCACGCCATGTGCGAACTTTACTAGAATTGGCTAATTATCAGAACACTGCAGGACAAGCAACAGCTAACGCCTGCTTCACAGCCATGAGCTCATCGGCAGCCAAGTTAATACCCGGAGACCTCGCCCACCATATTCAAACACCAGCTAGAGCACGAGAAGCATGGATGGTGCATCACCGTGTCTAAGCGTCTCATGTCCTTTGCTCAAGAATTTCCGGAAGAGAAACGATCATGCTTCATCACGGCTCGTGCTAATTTTTAAGAATTGCCTAATTATAGGAAAACTACAGGACAAGAAACTGCTAACGGCTGCTTCACAAACATGACCTCATCGGCATCCAAGTTAATACCCGGAGACCTCGCCCACCCTATTCAAACACCAGCTAGAGCGCGACAAGCATGGATGGCGCATAACCGTGTCTGAGCGTCTCATGTCCTTTGCATAATATTTTCCGAAAGAGAAAAGATGATGCTTCAGCACGCCACGTGCGATGTTTACAAGAATTGGGTAATTATAGGAACAATACAGGACAAGCAACAGCTAACAGCTGCTTCACAGCCATGAGCTCATCGGCAGCCAAGTTAATACCCGGAGACCTCGCCTACCATATTCAAACACCAGCTAGAGCACGAGAAGCATGGATGGTGCATCACCGTGTCTAAGCGTCTCATGTCCTTTGCTCAAGATTTTCCGGAAGAGAAACGATGATGGTTCAGCACACCACGTGCGAGCTTAATTAGAATTGGGTAATTCTAAGAACACTACAGGACAAGCAACGGCTTACGGCTGCTTCACAAAGATGACCTCAACGGTAGCCAAGTCAATACCCGGAGATCACGCCCACCCTATTCAAATACCAGCTAGCGCGCGAGAAGCGTGGATGGCGCATCACACTGTCTAAGCGTCTCATGTGCTTTGCTCAAGATTTTCCTGAATAAAAACAATAATGGTTCAGCACGCCACGTGCGAAATTTACTAGAATTGGCTAATTATAGGAAAACTACAGAACAAGCAAAAGCTAGCGGCTTCTTCATCAACATGACCTCATCGGCAGCCAAGTTAAGACCCGCAGACCTCGCCCACCCTATTCAAACACCAGCTAGAGCGCGAAGAGCAGGGATGGCGCATCATAGTGTCTAAGCGCATCATGTCCTTTGAATAAGCTTTTCCGCAAGAGAAACGATGATGCTTCAGCACACCACGTGCGAACTTTACAAGAATTGGCTAATTATAGAAACGCTACAGGACAAGCAGCGAATAACGGCTGCTTCACAAACATGAGCTCATCGGCAGACAAGTTAATACCTGGATACATCGCCCACCCTATTAAAACACCAGCTAGAGTGCGAGAACCATGGATGTATTGCGCATCACCGTGTCTAAGCGTCTCAGGTCCTTTGCTCAAGATTTTCCACAAGAGAAACGATCATGCTTCAGCACGGCTTGTGCGAACTTTACTAGAATTGGCTAATTATCAGAACACTGCAGGACAAGCAACAGCTAACGCCTGCATCACAGCCATGAGCTCATCGGCAGCCAAGTTAATACCCGGAGACCTCGCCCACCATATTCAAACACCAGCTAGAGCACGAGAAGCATGGATGGTGCATCACCGTGTCTAAGCGTCTCATGTCCTTTGCTCAAGAATTTCCGGAAGAGAAATGATCATGCTTCATCACGGCTCGTGCTAATTTTTAAGAATTGCCTAATTATAGGAAAACTACAGGACAAGAAACTGCTAACGGCTGCTTCACAAACATGACCTCATCGGCAACCAAGTTAATACCCGGAGACCTCGCCCACCCTATTCAAACACCAGCTAGAGCGCGACAAGCATGGATGGCGCATAACCGTGTCTGAGCGTCTCATGTCCTTTGCATAAGATTTTCCGAAAGAGAAAAGATGATGCTCCAGCACGCCACGTGCGATGTTTACAAGAATTGGGTAATTATAGGAACAATACAGGACAAGCAACAGCTAACAGCTGCTTCACAGCCATGAGCTCATCGGCAGCCAAGTTAATACCCGGAGACCTCGCCTACCATATTCAAACACCAGCTAGAGCACGAGAAGCATGGATGGTGCATCACCGTGTCTAAGCGTCTCATGTCCTTTGCTCAAGATTTTCCGGAAGAGAAACGATGATGGTTCAGCACGCCACGTGCGAGCTTAAATAGAATTGGGTAATTATAAGAACACTACAGGACAAGCAACGGCTTACAGCTGCTTCACAAAGATGACCTCAACGGTAGCCAAGTCAATACCCGGAGATCACGCCCACCGTATTCAAATACCAGCTAGCGCTCGAGAAGCGTGGATGGCGCATCACACTGTCTAAGCGTCTCATGTCCTTTGCTCAAGATTTTCCGAAAGATAAACGATGACGCTTCAGCACGCCACGTCCGATGTTTACAAGACTTGCCTTTTTATAGGAACACTACAGGACAAGAAACTGCTAACGGCTGCTTCACAAACATGACCTCTTCGGCAGCCAAGTTAATACCCGGAGACCTCGCCCGCCCTATTCGAACACCAGCTAGAGCGCGAGAAGCATGGGTGGCGTATCACCGTGTCTAAGCGTCTCATGTCCTTTGCTCAAGATTTTCCGAAAGATAAACGATGATGCTTCAGCCCGCCACGTGCGATGTTTACAAGAATTGGCTAATTATAGGAACACTACAGGACAAGCAACAGCTAACGGCTACTTCACAAACATGAGCTCATCGGCAGCCAAGTTAATGCCCGGAGACCTCGCCCACCCTATTCAAGCTCCACCTAGAATGCGAGAAGCATGGATTGCGCATCACCGTGTCTAAGCGTCTCCGGTCCTTTGCTCAAGATTTTCCGGAAGAGAAACAATGATGGTTCAGCACGCCACTTGCGAAATTTACTAGAATTGGCTAATTGTAGAAACACTACAGGACAAGGAATGGCTATCGGCTGCTTCACAAACATGAGCTCATCGGCAGCGAAGTTAACACCCGGATACCCCACCCACCCTATTAAAACACCAGCTAGAGTGCGAGAAGCATGGATGGCGCATCACCGTATCTAAACGTCTCATGTCCTTTGCTCAAGGTTTTCCGAAAGAGAAACGATGATGCTTCAGCACGCCATGTGCGAACTTTACTAGAATTGGCTAAATATAGGAACACTACAGGACAAGCAACAGCTAACGGCTGCTTCACAGACATGAGCTTATCGGCAGCCATGTTTATACCCGGAGACATCGCCCACCCTATTCAAACACCAGCTAGAGCGCAAGAAGCGTGGATGCCGCATCACCGTGTCTGAGTGTCTAATGTCCTTTGCTCAAGATTTTCCGAAAGAGAAACGATGATGCTTCAGCACGCCATGTGCGAACTTTACTAGAATTGGCTAATTATCAGAACACTGCAGGACAAGCAACAGCTAACGCCTGCATCACAGCCATGAGCTCATCGGCAGCCAAGTTAATACCCGGAGACCTCGCCCACCATATTCAAACACCAGCTAGAGCACGAGAAGCATGGATGGTGCATCACCGTGTCTAAGCGTCTCATGTCCTTTGCTCAAGAATTTCCGGAAGAGAAATGATCATGCTTCATCACGGCTCGTGCTAATTTTTAAGAATTGCCTAATTATAGGAAAACTACAGGACAAGAAACTGCTAACGGCTGCTTCACAAACATGACCTCATCGGCAACCAAGTTAATACCCGGAGACCTCGCCCACCCTATTCAAACACCAGCTAGAGCGCGACAAGCATGGATGGCGCATAACCGTGTCTGAGCGTCTCATGTCCTTTGCATAAGATTTTCCGAAAGAGAAAAGATGATGCTCCAGCACGCCACGTGCGATGTTTACAAGAATTGGGTAATTATAGGAACAATACAGGACAAGCAACAGCTAACAGATGCTTCACAGCCATGAGCTCATCGGCAGCCAAGTTAATACCCGGAGACCTCGCCTACCATATTCAAACACCAGCTAGAGCACGAGAAGCATGGATGGTGCATCACCGTGTCTAAGCGTCTCATGTCCTTTGCTCAAGATTTTCCGGAAGAGAAACGATGATGGTTCAGCACGCCACGTGCGAGCTTAAATAGAATTGGGTAATTATAAGAACACTACAGGACAAGCAACGGCTTACAGCTGCTTCACAAAGATGACCTCAACGGTAGCCAAGTCAATACCCGGAGATCACGCCCACCGTATTCAAATACCAGCTAGCGCTCGAGAAGCGTGGATGGCGCATCACACTGTCTAAGCGTCTCATGTCCTTTGCTCAAGATTTTCCGAAAGATAAACGATGACGCTTCAGCACGCCACGTCCGATGTTTACAAGACTTGCCTTTTTATTGGAACACTACAGGACAAGAAACTGCTCACGGCTGCTTCACAAACATGAGCTCACCGGCAGCGAAGTTAAAGCTCGGAGACCTCGCCCGCCCTATTCAAGCACCACCTAGAGTGCGAGAAGCATGGATTGCGCATCACCGTGTCTACGCGTCTCAGGTCCTTAGCTCAAGATTTTCCGGAATAGAAACAATGATGATTGAGCACGCCATGTACGAACTTTACTAGAATTGGCTAATTATAGGAACACTACAGGACTGCAACAGCTAACGGCTGCTTCACAAATATGAGCTCGTCGGCACCCAAATTAATACCCAGAGACCTCGCCCACCCTATTCAAACACCAGCTAGAGGGCGAGAAGCATGGATAGCTCATCACCGTGTCTAAGCGTCTCATGTCCTTCGCTTAAGATTTTCCGTAAGAGAAACGATTATGCTTCAGCACGGCTCATGCCAACTTTACTAGAATTGGCTAATTATAGGAACACTACAGGACAAGCAACGGCTAACGGCTACTTCACAAACATGACCTCATCGGCAGCCAAGTAATACCCGGAGACCTCGCCCACCCTTTCCAAACACCAGCTAGAGCGCGAGAAGCATAGCTGGCGCATCACCATGTCTAAGCGTCTCATGTGCTTTGCTCAAGATTTTCCGGAAGAGAAACAATGATGGTTCAACACGCCACTTGCGAAATTTACTAGCATTGGCTAATTATAGAAACACTACAGGACAAGGAATGGCTATCGGCTGCTTCACAAACATGAGCTCATCGGCAGCGAAGATAATACCCGGATACCTCGCCCACCCTATTAAAACACCAGCTAGAGTGCGAGAAGCATGGATGGCGCATCACCGTATCTAAGCGTCCCATGTCCTTTGCTCAAGAATTTCCGGAAGAGAAACGATCATGCTTCATCACGGCTCGTGCTAATTTTTAAGAATTGCCTAATTATAGGAAAACTACAGGACAAGAAACTGCTAACGGCTGCTTCACAAACATGACCTCATCGGCAGCCAAGTTTATACCCGGAGACCTCGCCCACCCTACTCAAACACCAGCTAGAGCGCGAGAAGCATGGGTGGCGACTCACCATGTCTAAGCGTCTCATGTCCTTTGCTCAAGATTTCCCGAAAGAGAAACAATGGTGCTTCACCACGCCACGTGCGAACTTTACTAGAATTGGCTAATTATAGGAACACTACAGGACAAGCAACGGTTGACGGCTGCTTCACAAACATGACCTCATCGGCAGCCAAGTTAATACAAGGAGACCTCACCCACCCTTTCTAAACACCAGCTAGACCGCGAGAAGCATAGCTGGCGCATCACCATGTCTAAGCGTCTCATGTCCTTTGCTCAAGATTTTCCAAAAGAGAAACGATCATGCTTCATCACGGCTCGTGCTAATTTTTAAGAATTGCCTTATTGTAGGAACACTACAGGACAAGAAACTGCTAACGGCTGCTTCACAAACATGACATCATCGGCAGCCAAGTTAATACCCGGAGACCTCGCCCACCCTATTCAAACACCAGCTAGAGCGCGAGAAGCATGGGTGGCGCCTCACCATGTCTAAGCGTCTCATGTCCTTTGCTCAAGATTTCCCGAAAGAGAAACGATGGTGCTTCACCACTCCACGTGCGAACTTTACTAGAATTGGCTAATTATAGGAACACTACAGGACAAGCAACAGCTAACGGCTGCTTCACAAACATGAGCTCACCGGCAGCCAAGTTAATGCTCGAAGACCTCGCCCGCCCTATTCAAGCACAACCTAGAGTGCGAGAAGCATGGATTGCGCATCACCCTGTTTACGCGTCTCAGGTCCTTAGCTCAAGATTTTCCGGAATAGAAACAATGATGATTCAGCACGCCACGTACGAACTTTACGAGAATTGGCTAATTATAGGAACACTACAGGACAAGGAATGGCTAACAGCTGCTTCACAAACAAGACCTCATAGGCAGCCAAGTTAATTCCCGGAGATCTCGCCCACCCTAATCAAACACCAGCTAGAGCGCCACGTACGAACTTTACTAGAAGTGGCCTCATAGGCAGCCAAGTTAATTCCCGGAGATCTCGCCCACCCTAATCAAACACCAGCTAGAGCGCCACGTACGAACTTTACTAGAAGTGGCTAATTATAGGAACACTACCGGACAAGCAACAGCTAATGGCTGCTTCACAAACATGAGCTCATCGGCAGCCGAGTTAATGCCCGGAGACTTCGCCCACCCTTTTCATGCACCACAAAGAGTGCGAGAAGCATGGATTGCGCTTCACCGTGTCTAAGCGTCTCAGGTCCTTTGCTCAAGATTTTCCGGAATAGAAACAATGATGGTTCAGCACGCCACGTGCGAACTTTGCGAGAATTGGCTAACTATAAGAACACTACATGACAAGCAAACGGCTAACAGCTGCTTCACAAACATGTCCTCATCGGCAGCCAAGTTAATACCCGGAGACCTCGCCCACCCTACTCAAACACCAGCTAGAGCGCGTGAAGCATGGGTGGCGCCTCACCATGTCTAAGCGTCTCATGTCCTTTGCTCAAGATTTCCCGAAAGAGAAACGATGGTGCTTCACCACGCCACGTGCGAACTTTACTAGAATTGGCTAATTATAGGAACACTACAGGACAAGCAACAGCTAACGGCTGCTTCACAAACATGAGCTCACCGGCAGCCAAGTTAATGCTCGAAGACCTCGCCCGCCCTATTCAAGCACCACCTAGAGTGCGAGAAGCATGGATTGCGCATCACCGTGTCTACGCGTCTCAGGTCCTTAGCTCAAGATTTTCCGGAATAGAAACAATGATGATTCAGCACGCCACGTGCGAACTTTACGAGAATTGGCTAATTATAGGAAGACTACAAGACAAGGAATGGCTTACGGCTGCTTCTCAAACATGACCTCATCGGCAGCCGAGTTAATGCCCGGAGACTTCGCCCACCCTATTCATGCACCACAAAGAGTGCGAGAAGCATGGATTGCGCTTCACCGTGTCTAAGCGTCTCAGGTCCTTTGCTCAAGATTTTCCGGAATAGAAACAATGATGGTTCAGCACGCCACGTGCGAACTTTGCGAGAATTGGCTAACTATAAGAACACTACATGACAAGCAACGGCTAACAGCTGCTTCACAAACATGTCCTCATCGGTAACAAAGCCAATACCCGGAGACCTCGCCCACCCTATTCAAACACCAGCTAGAGCTCGAGAAGCATGGGTGGCGCATCACCGTGTCTAAGCGCCTCATGTCCTTTGCTCAAGATTTTCCGGAATAGAAACAATAATGGTTCAGCACGCCACGTGCGAACTTTACTAGAATTGGCTAATTATAGGAACACTACAGGACAAGCAAAAGCTAGCGGCTTCTTCATCAACATGACCTCATCGGCAGCCAAGTTAAGGCCCGCAGACCTCACCCACCCTATTCAAACACCAGCTAGAGCGCGACAAGCATGGATGGCGCATAACCGTGTCTAAGCGTCTTATGTCCTTTGCATAAGATTTGCCGCAAGAGAAACGATGATGCTTCAGGACGCCACCTGCGATGTTCACAAGATTTGGCTAATTATAGGAACACTAAAGGACAAGGAACAGCTAACAGCTGCTTCACAGACATGAGCTTATTGGCAGCCAAGTTAATACCCGGAGACCTCTCCCACCCTATTCCAACACCAGCTAGAGCGCGACAAGCATGGATGGCGCATAACCGTGTCTAAGCGTCTCATGTCCTTTGCTTAAGATTTTCCGCAAGAGAAACGATGATGCTTCAGCACGCCACGTGCGAACTTTACAAAAATTGGCTAATAATGGGAACACTACAAGACAAGCAACAGCTAACGGCCGCTTCACAAAGATGAGCTCATCGGCACCCAAGTAAATACCCGGAGACCTCGCCCACCCTATTCAAACACCAGCTAGAGCGCGAGAAGCATGGCTGGCGCATCACCGTGTCTAAGCGCCTCATGTGCTTTGCTCAAGATTTTCCTGAATAAAAACAATAATGGTTCAGCACGCCACGTGCGAAATTTACTAGAATTGGCTAATTATAGGAACACTACAGAACAAGCAAAAGCTAGCGGCTTCTTCATCAACATGACCTCATCGGCAGCCAAGTTAAGACCCGCAGACCTTGCCCACCCTATTCAAACACCAGCTAGAGCACGACAAGCAGGGATGGCGCATCATAGTGTCTAAGCGCATCATGTCCTTTGAATAAGCTTTTCCGCAAGAGAAACGATGATGCTTCAGCACACCACGTGCGAACTTTACAAGAATTGGCTAATTATAGAAACGCTACAGAACAAGCAGCGAATAACGGCTGCTTCACAAACATGAGCTCATCGGCAGACAAGTTAATACCTGGATACATCGCCCACCCTATTAAAACACCAGCTAGAGTGCGAGAACCATGGATGTATTGCGCATCACCGTGTCTAAGCGTCTCAGGTCCTTTGCTCAAGATTTTCCACAAGAGAAACGATCATGCTTCAGCACGGCTTGTGCGAACTTTTAAGAATTGGCTAATTATAGGAACACTAAATGACTAGCAACGGCTAACGGCTGCTTCACAAACATGACCTCTTCGGCAGCCAAGTTAATACCCGGAGACCTCGCCCACCCTATTCGAACACCAGGTAGAGCGCGAGAAGCATGGGTGGCGTATCACCGCGTCTAAGCGTCTCATGTCCTTTGCTCAAGATTTTCCGAAAGATAAACGATGATGCTTCAGCACGCCACGTGCGATGTTTACAAGAATTGGCTAATTATAGGAACACTACAGGACAAGCAACCGCTAACGGCTACTTCACAAACATGAGCTCATCGGCAGCCAAGTTAATGCCCGGTGACCTCGCCCACCCTATTCAAGCACCACCTAGAATGCGAGAAGCATGGATTGCGCATCACCGTGTCTAAGCGTCTCCGGTCCTTTGCTCAGATTTTCCGGAAGAGAAACAATGATGCTTCAGTGCGCCACGTGCGAAATTTACCATAATTGGCTAATTGGGGGAACACTGCCGGACAAGCAACAGCTGGCGGCTGCTTCGCAAACATGACCTCATCGGCAGCCAAGTTAATACCCGGAGACCTCGCCCACCCTATTCAAACACCAGCTGGAGCGCGAGAAGAATGGATGGGGCATCACCGTGTCTAAGCGTCTCATGTCCTTTGCTCAATATTTTCCGCATAAGAAACGATCATGCTTCAGCACGCCACGTGCGAACTTTACGAGAATTGGCTAACTATAAGAACACTACATGACAAGCAAAGGCTAACGGCTGCTTCACAAAAATGACCTCATCGGTAACAAAGCCAATACCCGGAGACCTCGCCCAGACTATTCAAACACCAGCTAGAGCGCGAGAAGCATGGGTGGCGCATCACCGTGTCTAAGCGCCTCATGTTCTTTGCTCAAGATTTTCTTGAATAAAAACAATAATGGTTCAGCACGCCACGTGCGAAATTTACTAGAATTGGCTAATTATAGGAACACTACAGAACAAGCAAAAGCTAGCGGCTTCTTCATCAACATGACCTCATCGGCAGTCAAGTTAAGACCCGCAGACCTCGCCCACCCTATTCAAACACCAGCTAGAGCGCGACAAGCAGGGATGGCGCATCACAGTGTCTAAGCGCATCATGTCCTTTGAATAAGCTTTTCCGCAAGAGAAACGATGATGCCTCAGCACACCACGTGCGAGCTTTACAAGAATTGGCTAATTATAGGAAAGCTACAGGTCAAGCAGCGAATAACGGCTGCTTCACAAACATGAGCTCATCGGCAGCCAAGTTAATACCTGGATACATCGCCCACCCTATTAAAACCCCAGCTGGAGTGCGAGAAGCATGGATGGCGCATCACCGTGTCTTAGCGTCTCATGTCCTTTGCTGAAGATTTTCCGCAGGAGAAAGGATGATTCTTCAGTACGCCACGTGCGAAATTTACTATAATTGGCTAATTAGAGGAACACTACAGGACAAGCAACAGCTAACGGCTGCTTCACAAACATGACCTCTTCGGCAGCCAAGTTAATACCCGGAGGCCTCGCCCACCCTATTCGAACACCAGCTAGAGCGCGAGAAGCATGGGTGGCGTATCACCGTGTCTAAGCGTCTCTTGTCCTTTGCTGAAGATTTTCCGCAAGAGAAACGATGATGCTTCGGCACGCCACGTGCGAACTTTAAGAGAATTGGCTAATTATAGGAACACTACAGGACAAGCAACAGCTATCGGCTGCTTCGCAAACATGACCTCATCGGCAGCCACGTTAACACAGGGGGAACTCGCCCACCCTATTCAAACACTAGCTGGAACGCGAGAAGCATGGATGGCGAATCACCGTTTTTTTATGGAGGAAAAACGCTAAGGCGTCCGTGTGCTGTGCGATGTCAGTGCATGTTAAAGATCCCCAGGTGGTGGAAATTATTCCGGAGCACTCGACTACGGTGCCCCTTTCTTCCTTTCTTCTTTCACTCCCTCCTTTATCCCTTCCCTTACGTCGCGGTTCAGGTGTCCAACGATATATATGAGACAGATACTGCGCCATTTCCTTTCCCCAAAAACCAATTATTATTATTTCTAAGCGTCTCATGTCCTTTGCTCAAGATTTTTCCACAAGAGAAATGATCCTGCTTCAGCAAGCCACGTGCGAACTTTACTAGAATTGTCTAATCATAGGAACACTACAGCAAAAGGAACGGCTAACGGCTGCACCACAAACATTACCTCATCGGCAGCCATGTTAATACCCGGAGACCTGCCCACCCTATTCAAACACAAGCTGGAGCGCGAGAAGCATGGATGGCGCATAACCGTGTCTAAGCGTCTCATCTCCTTTGCATAAGATTTTCCGAAAGAGAAACGATGATGCTTCAGCACGCCACCTGGGATGTTCCCAAGAATTGGCTAATTATAGGAACACTACAGGACAAGGAACAGCTAACAGCTGCTTCACAAACATGAGCTCATCGGCAGCCAAATTAATACCCGGAGACCTCGCCCACCCTATTCAAACACCAGCTAGAGCGCGAGAAGCATGGATGGCACATCACCGTGTCTAAGCGTCTCATGTCCTTTGCTGAAGATTTTCTGCAAAAAGAAACGATGATGCTTCAGTACGCCACGTGCGAAATTTACTATAATTGGCTAATTATAGGAACACTACAGGACAAGCAACAGCTAATGGCTGCTTCACAAACATAAGGTCATCGGCAGCCAAGGTAATGCCCGGAGACCTCGCCCACCCTATTCAAACACCCCCTAGAGTGCGAGAAGCATGGATGGCGCATCACCGTGTCTAAGCGTCTCATGTCCTTTGCTCAATATTGTCCGCAAGATAAACGATGATGCTTCAGCTCGCCACGTGCGAACTGTACTAGAATTGGCTAATTATAGGAACACTACAGGACAAGCAACAGCTATCGGCTGCTTCACAAACATGAGCTCATCGGTAGCCAAGTCAATACCCGGAGACCTCGCCCACCCTATTAAAACTCCATCTAGAGTGCGAGAAGCATGGATGGCGCTTCACCGTATCTAAGCCACTCATGTCCTTTGCTCAAGATTTTCCGGAAGAGAAACGATCATGCTTCATCACGGCTCGTGCTAATTTTTAAGAATTGCCTTATTATAGGAACACTACAGGACAAGAAACTGCTAACGGCTGCTTCACAAACATGACCTCATCGGCAGTCAAGTAAATACCCGGAGACCTCTCCCACTCTATTCAAACACCAGCTAGAGCGCGAGAAGCATGGGTGGCGCCTCACCATGTCTAAGCGTCTCATGTCCTTTGCTCAAGATTTCCCGAAAGAGAAACGATGGTGCTTCACCACGCCACGTGCGAACTTTACTAGAATTGGCTAATTTTAGGAACACTACAGAACAAGCAACAGCTAACAGCTGCTTCACAAACATGAGCTCACCGGCAGCCAGGTTAATGCTCGGAGACCTCGCCCACCCTATTAAAGCACCACCTAAAGTGCGAGAAGCATGGATTGCGCATCACCGTGTCTACCCGTCTCAGGACCTGAGCTCAAGATTTTCCGGATTGAAACAATGATGATTCAGCACGCCACGTGCGAACTTTACGAGAATTGGCTGATTATAGGAACACTACAGGACAAGGAATGGCTAACGGCTGCTTCACAAACAAGACCTCATCGGCAGCCAAGTTAATTCCCGGAGATCTCGCCCACCCTATTCAAACACCAGTTAGAGCGCGAGAAGCATGGGTGGCACATCACCGTGTCTAAGCGCCTCATGTCCTTTGCTCAAGTTTTATCGGAATAGTAACAATGCTGGTTCAGCACGCCACGTACGAACTTTACTAGAATTGGCTTATTATAGGAACACTACAGGACAAGCAACACCTAATGGCTGCTTCACAAACATGAGATCATTGGCAGCTAAGTTAATGCCCGGAGACCTCGCCCACCCTTTTCAATCACCACAAAGAGTGCGAGAAGCATGGATTGCGCATCACCGTGTCTAAGCGTCTCAAGTCCTTTGCTCAAGATTTTCCGGAATATAAACAATGATGGTTCAGCACGCCACGTGCGAACTTTACGAGAATTGGCTAAATATAGGCACACTGCAGGACAAGCAACGGCTAACGGCTGCTTCACAAACATGACCTCATCGGTAGCAAAGCCAATACCCGGAGACCTCGCCAACCTATTCAAACACCAGCTAGAGCTAGAGAAGCATGGGTGTCGCATCACCCTTTCTAAGCGCCTCATGTCCTTTGCTTAAGATTTTCCGGAATAGAAACAATATTGGTTCAGCACGCCACGTGCGAACTTTACGAGAATTGACTAAATATAGGAACACTACAGGACAAGCAAAAGCTAGCGGCTTCTTCATAAACATGACCTCATCGGCAGCCAAGTTATTACCCGCAGACCTCGCCCACCCTATTCAAACACCAGCTAGAGCGCGACAAGCATGGATGGCGCATAACCGTGTCTAAGCGTCTCATGTCCTTTGCATAAGATTTTCCGAAAGAGAAACGATGATGCTTCAGCATGCCACGTGCGATGTTTACAAGATTTGGGTAATTATAGGAACAATACAAGAAAAGCAACAGCTAACAGCTGCTTCACAGCCATGAGCTCATCGGCAGCCAAGTTAATTCCCGGAGACCTCGCCTACCATATTCAAACACTAGCTAGAGCACGAGAAGCATGGGTGGCGCATCACCGTGTCTAAGCGTCTCATGTCCTTTGCACAAGATATCCCGGAAGAGAAATGAGCATGCTTCATCACGGCTCGTGCTAATTTTTAAGAATTGCCTTATTATAGGAACACTACAGGACGAGAGACTGCTTACGGCTGCTTCACAAACATGACCTCATCGGCAGTCAAGTTAATACCCGGAGACATCGCCCACCCTATTCAAACACCAGCTAGAGCGCGAGAAGCATGGGTGGCGCCTCACCATGTCTAAGCGTCTCATGTCCTTTGCTCAAGATTTCCCGAAAGAGAAACGACGGTGCTTCACCACGCCACGGGCGAACTTTACTAGAATTGGCTAATTATAGGAACACTACAGGACAAGCAGCAGCTAACGGCTGCTTCACAAACATGAGCTCACCGGCAGCGAAGTTAATGGTCGAAGACCTCGCCCGCCCTATTCAAGCACAACCTAGAGTGCGAGAAGCATGGATTGCGCATCACCGTGTCTACGCGTCTCAGGTCCTTTGCTCAAGATTTTCCGGAATAGAAACAATGATGATTCAGCACGCCACGTACGAACTTTACGAGAATTGGCTAATTATAGGAACACTACAGGACAAGGAATGGCTAACAGCTGCTTCACAAACAAGACCTCATCGGCAGCCAAGTTAATTCCCGGAGATCTCGCCCACCCTAATCAAACACCAGCTAGAGCGCGAGAAGCATGGGTGGCACATCACCGTGTCTAAGCGCCTCATGTCCTTTGCTCAAGTTTTATCGGAATAGAAACAATGCTGGTTCAGCACGCCACGTACGAACTTTACTAGAATTGGCTAATTATAGGAACACTACCGGACAAGCAACAGCTAATGGCTGCTTCACAAACATGAGCTCATCGGCAGCTAAGTTAATGCCCGGAGACCTCGCCCACCCTTTTCAAGCACCACAAAGAGTGCGAGAAGCACGGATTGCGCATCACCGTGTCTAAGCGTCTCATGTCCTTTGCTCAAGATTTTCCGGAATATATACAATGATGGTTCAGCACACCACGTGCGAACTTTACGAGAATTGGCTAATTATAGGAACACTATAGGACAAGCAGCGGCTAACGGCTGCTTCACAAACATGACCTCATCGGTAGCAAAGCCAATACCCGGAGACCTCGCCAACCTATTCAAACACCAGCTAGAGCGCGAGAAGCATGGATGGCGCATCACCGTGTCTAAGCGCCTCATGTCCTTTGCTTAAGATTTTCCGGAATAGAAACAATAATGGTTCAGCACGCCACGTGCGAACTTTACTAGAACTGGGTAATTATAAGAACACTACAGGACAAGCAACGGCTTACGGCTGCTTCACAAAGATGACCTCAACGGTAGCCATGTCAATACCCGGAGATCACGCCCACACTATTCAAATACCAGCTAGCGCGCGAGAAGCGTGGATGGCGCATCACACTGTCTAAGCGTCTCATGTCCTTTGCTCAAGATTTTCCGAAAGATAAACGATGATGCTTCAGCACGCCACGTGCGATGTTTACAAGAATTGGCTAATTATAGGAACACTACAGGACAAGCAACAGCTAACGGCTATTTCACAAACATGAGATCATCGGCAGCCAAGTTAATGCCCGGAGACCTCGCCCACCCTATTAAAACACCAGCTAGACCGCAAGAAGCGTGGATGGCGCATCACCGTGTCTGAGTGTCTAATGTCCTTTGCTCAAGATTTTCCGAAAGAGAAACGATGATGCTTCAGCACGCCATGTGCGAACTTTACTAGAATTGGCTAATTATCAGAACACTGCAGGACAAGCAACAGCTAACGCCTGCTTCACAGCCATGAGCTCATCGGCAGCCAAGTTAATACCCGGAGACCTCGCCCACCATATTCAAACACCAGCTAGAGCACGAGAAGCATGGATGGTGCATCACCGTGTCTAAGCGTCTCATGTCCTTTGCTCAAGAATTTCCGGAAGAGAAACGATCATGCTTCATCACGGCTCGTGCTAATTTTTAAGAATTGCCTAATTATAGGAAAACTACAGGACAAGAAACTGCTAACGGGTGCTTCACAAACATGACCTCATCGGCAGCCAAGTTAATACCCGAAGACCTCGCCCACCCTATTCAAACACCAGCTAGAGCGCGACAAGCATGGATGGCGCATAACCGTGTCTGAGCGTCTCATGTCCTTTGCATAATATTTTCCGAAAGAGAAAAGATGATGCTTCAGCACGCCACGTGCGATGTTTACAAGAATTGGGTAATTATAGGAACAATACAGGACAAGCAACAGCTAACAGCTGCTTCACAGCCATGAGCTCATCGGCAGCCAAGTTAATACCCGGAGACCTCGCCTACCATATTCAAACACCAGCTAGAGCACGAGAAGCATGGATGGTGCATCACCGTGTCTAAGCGTCTCATGTCCTTTGCTCAAGATTTTCCGGAAGAGAAACGATGATGGTTCAGCACGCCACGTGCGAGCTGAATTAGAATTGGGTAATTCTAAGAACACTACAGGACAAGCAACGGCTTACGGCTGCTTCACAAAGATGACCTCAACGGTAGCCAAGTCAATACCCGGAGATCACGCCCACCCTATTCAAATACCAGCTAGCGCGCGAGAAGCGTGGATGGCGCATCACACTGTCTAAGCGTCTCATGTGCTTTGCTCAAGATTTTCCTGAATAAAAACAATAATGGTTCAGCACGCCACGTGCGAAATTTACTAGAATTGGCTAATTATAGGAAAACTACAGAACAAGCAAAAGCTAGCGGCTTCTTCATCAACATGACCTCATCGGCAGCCAAGTTAAGACCCGCAGACCTCGCCCACCCTATTCAAACACCAGCTAGAGCGCGAAGAGCAGGGATGGCGCATCATAGTGTCTAAGCGCATCATGCCTTTGAATAAGCTTTTCCACAAGAGAAACGATGATGCTTCAGCACACCACGTGCGAACTCTACAAGAATTGGCTAATTATAGAAACGCTACAGGACAAGCAGCGAATAACGGCTGCTTCACAAACATGAGCTCATCTGCAGACAAGTTAATACCTGGATACATCGCCCACCCTATTAAAACACCAGCTAGAGTGCGAGAACCATGGATGTATTGCGCATCACCGTGTCTAAGCGTCTCAGGTCCTTTGCTCAAGATTTTCCACAAGAGAAACGATCATGCTTCAGCACGGCTTGTGCGAACTTTTAAGAATTGGCTAATTATAGGAACAATAAAGGACTAGCAACGGCTAATGGCTGCTTCGAAAACATGACCTCTTCGGCAGTCAAGTTAATACCCGGACACCTCGCCCACCCTATTCGAACACCAGCTAGAGTGCGAGAAGCATGGGTGGCGTATCACCGTGTCTAAGCGTCTCATGTCCTTTGCATAAGATTTGCCGCAAGAGAAACGATGATGCTTCAGCACGCCACCTGCGATGTTCACAAGAATTGGCTAATTATAGGAACACTACAGGGCAAGGAACAGCTAACAGCTGCTTCACACACATGAGCTCATTGGCAGCCAAGTTAATACCCGGAGACCTCTCCCACCCTATTCCAACACCAGCTAGAGCGCGACAAGCATGGATGGCGCATAACCGTGTCTAAGCGTCTCATGTCCTTTGCTTAAGATTTTCCGCAAGAGAAACGATGATGCTTCAGCACGCCACGTGCGAACTTTACAAGAATTGGCTAACAATGGAAACACTACAAGACAAGACACAGCTAACGGCCGCTTCACAAACATGAGCTCATCGGCACCCAAGTAAATACCCGGAGACCTCGCCCACCCTATTCAAACACCAGCTAGAGCGCGAGAAGCATGGGTGGCGCATCACCGTGTCTAAGCGCCTCATGTGCTTTGCTCAAGATTTTCCTGAATAAAAACAATAATGGTTCAGCACGCCACGTGCGAAATTTACTAGAATTGGCTAATTATAGGAAAACTACAGAACAAGCAAAAGCTAGCGGCTTCTTCACCCTATTCAAACACCAGCTAAAGCGCGACAAGCAGGGATGGCGCATCATAGTGTCTAAGCGCATCATGTCCTTTGAATAAGCTTTTCCGCAAGAGAAACCATGATGCTTCAGCACACCACGTGCGAACTTTACAAGAATTGGCTAATTATCGAAACGCTACAGGACAAGCAGCGAATAACGGCTGCTTCACAAACATGAGCTCATCGGCAGACAAGTTAATACCTGGATACATCGCCCACCCTATTAAAACACCAGCTAGAGTGCGAGAACCATGGATGTATTGCGCATCACCATGTCTAAGCGTCTCAGGTCCTTTGCTCAAGATTTTCCACAAGAGAAACGATCATGCTTCAGCACGGCTTGTGCGAACTTTTAAGAACTGGCTAATTATAGGAACACAAAAGGACTAGCAACGGATAACGGCTGCTTCACAAACATGACCTCTTCGGCAGCCAATTTAATACCCGGAGACCTCGCCCGCCCTATTCGAACACCAGCTAGAGCGCGAGAAGCATGGGTGGCGTATCACCGTGTCTAAGCGTCTCATGTCCTTTGCTCAAGATTTTCCGAAAGATAAACGATGATGCTTCAGCACGCCACGTGCGATGTTTACAAGAATTGGCTAATTATAGGAACACTACAGGACAAGCAACAGCTAACGGCTACTTCACAAACATGAGCTCATCGGCAGCCAAGTTATGCCCGGAGACCTCGCCCACCCTATTCAAGCTCCACCTAGAATGCGAGAAGCATGGATTGCGCATCACCGTGTCTAAGCGTCTCCGGTCCTTTGCTCAAGATTTTCCGGAAGAGAAACAATGATGGTTCAGCACGCCACTTGCGAAATTTACTAGAATTGGCTAATTGTAGAAACACTACAGGACAAGGAATGGCTATCGGCTGCTTCACAAACATGAGCTCATCGGCAGCGAAGTTAACACCCGGATACCTCACCCACCCTATTAAAACACCAGCTAGAGTGCGAGAAGCATGGATGGCGCATCACCGTATCTAAACGTCTCATGTCCTTTGCTCAAGGTTTTCCGAAAGAGAAACGATGATGCTTCAGCACGCCATGTGCGAACTTTACTAGAATTGGCTAAATATAGGAACACTACAGGACAAGCAACAGCTAACGGCTGCTTCACAGACATGAGCTTATCGGCAGCCATGTTTATACCCGGAGACCTCGCCCACCCTATTCAAACACCAGCTAGAGCGCAAGAAGCGTGGATGGCGCATCACCGTGTCTGAGTGTCTAATGTCCTTTGCTCAAGATTTTCCGAAAGAGAAACGATGATGCTTCAGCACGCCATGTGCGAACTTTACTAGAATTGGCTAATTATCAGAACACTGCAGGACAAGCAACAGCTAACGCCTGCTTCACAGCCATGAGCTCATCGGCAGCCAAGTTAATAAACGGAGACCTCGCCCACCATATTCAAACACCAGCTAGAGCACGAGAAGCATGGATGGTGCATCACCGTGTCTAAGCGTCTCATGTCCTTTGCTCAAGAATTTCCGGAAGAGAAATGATCATGCTTCATCACGGCTCGTGCTAATTTTTAAGAATTGCCTAATTATAGGAAAACTACAGGACAAGAAACTGCTAACGGCTGCTTCACAAACATGACCTCATCGGCAACCAAGTTAATACCCGGAGACCTCGCCCACCCTATTCAAACACCAGCTAGAGCGCGACAAGCATGGATGGCGCATAACCGTGTCTGAGCGTCTCATGTCCTTTGCATAAGATTTTCCGAAAGAGAAAAGATGATGCTCCAGCACGCCACGTGCGATGTTTACAAGAATTGGGTAATTATAGGAACAATACAGGACAAGCAACAGCTAACAGCTGCTTCACAGCCATGAGCTCATCGGCAGCCAAGTTAATACCCGGAGACCTCGCCTACCATATTCAAACACCAGCTAGAGCACGAGAAGCATGGATGGTGCATCACCGTGTCTAAGCGTCTCATGTCCTTTGCTCAAGATTTTCCGGAAGAGAAACGATCATGGTTCAGCACGCCACGTGCGAGCTTAAATAGAATTGGGTAATTATAAGAACACTACAGGACAAGCAACGGCTTACGGCTGCTTCACAAAGATGACCTCAACGGTAGCCAAGTCAATACCCGGAGATCACGCCCACCCTATTCAAATACCAGCTAGCACGCGAGAAGCGTGGATGGCGCATCACACTGTCTAAGCGTCTCATGTCCTTTGCTCAAGATTTTCCGAAAGATAAACGATGACGCTTCAGCACGCTACGTCCGATGTTTACAAGACTTGCCTTTTCATAGGAACACTACAGGACAAGAAACTGCTAACGGCTGCTTCACAAACATGAGCTCACCGGCAGCGAAGTTAAAGCTCGGAGACCTCGCCCGCCCTATTCAAGCACCACCTAGAGTGCGAGAAGCATGGATTGCGCATCACCGTGTCTACGCGTCTCAGGTCCTTAGCTCAAGATTTTCCGGAATAGAAACAATGATGATTCAGCACGCCACGTACGAACTTTACGAGAATTGGCTAATTATAGGAACAGTACAGGACAAGGAATGGCTAACAGCTGCTTCACAAACAAGACCTCATAGGCAGCCAAGTTAATTCCCGGAGATCTCGCCCACCCTAATCAAACACCAGCTAGAGCGCCACGTACGAACTTTACTAGAAGTGGCCTCATAGGCAGCCAAGTTAATTCCCGGAGATCTCGCCCACCCTAATCAAACACCAGCTAGAGCGCCACGTACGAACTTTACTAGAAGTGGCTAATTATAGGAACACTACCGGACAAGCAACAGCTAATGGCTGCTTCACAAACATGAGCTCATCGGCAGCCGAGTTAATGCCCGGAGACTTCGCCCACCCTATTCATGCACCACAAAGAGTGCGAGAAGCATGGATTGCGCTTCACCGTGTCTAAGCGTCTCAGGTCCTTTGCTCAAGATTTTCCGGAATAGAAACAATGATGGTTCAGCACGCCACGTGCGAACTTTGCGAGAATTGGCTAACTATAAGAACACTACATGACAAGCAAACGGCTAACAGCTGCTTCACAAACATGTCCTCATCGGCAGCCAAGTTAATACCCGGAGACCTCGCCCACCCTACTCAAACACCAGCTAGAGCGCGAGAAGCATGGGTGGCGCCTCACCATGTCTAAGCGTCTCATGTCCTTTGCTCAAGATTTCCCGAAAGAGAAACGATGGTGCTTCACCACGCCACGTGCGAACTTTACTAGAATTGGCTAATTATAGGAACACTACTGGACAAGCAACAGCTAACGGCTGCTTCACAAACATGAGCTCACCGGCAGCCAAGTTAATGCTCGAAGACCTCGCCCGCCCTATTCAAGCACCACCTAGAGTGCGAGAAGCATGGATTGCGCATCACCGTGTCTAAGCGTCTCAAGTCCTTTGCTCAAGATTTTCCGGAATATAAAAAATGATGGTTCAGCACACCACGTGCGAATTTGACGAGAATTGGCTAATTATAAGAAAACTAAAGGACAAGAAATTGCTAACGGCTGCTTCACAAACATGACCTCATCGGCAGCCAAGTTAATACACGGAGATCTCGCCCACCCTACTCAAACACCACCTAGAGTGCGAGAAGCATAGATTGCGCATCACCGTGTCTACGCGTCTCAGGTCCTTAGCTCAAGATTTTCCGGAATAGAAACAATGATGATTCAGCACGCCACGTGCGAACTTTACGAGAATTGGCTAATTATAGGAAGACTACAAGACAAGGAATGGCTTACGGCTGCTTCTCAAACATGACCTCATCGGCAGCCGAGTTAATGCCCGGAGACTTCGCCCACCCTATTCATGCACCACAAAGAGTGCGAGAAGCATGGATTGCGCTTCACCGTGTCTAAGCGTCTCAGGTCCTTTGCTCAAGATTTTCCGGAATAGAAACAATGATGGTTCAGCACGCCACGTGCGAACTTTGCGAGAATTGGCTAACTATAAGAACACTACATGACAAGCAACGGCTAACAGCTGCTTCACAAACATGTCCTCATCGGTAACAAAGCCAATACCCGGAGACCTCGCCCACCCTATTCAAACACCAGCTAGAGCTCGAGAAGCATGGGTGGCGCATCACCGTGTCTAAGCGCCTCATGTCCTTTGCTCAAGAATTTCCGGAATAGAAACAATAATGGTTCAGCACGCCACGTACGAACTTTACTAGAATTGGCTAATTATAGGAACACTACAGGACAAGCAAAAGCTAGCGGCTTCTTCATCAACATGACCTCATCGGCAGCCAAGTTAAGGCCCGCAGACCTCACCCACCCTATTCAAACACCAGCTAGAGCGCGACAAGCATGGATGGCGCATAACCGTGTCTAAGCGTCTTATGTCCTTTGCATAAGATTTGCCGCAAGAGAAACGATGATGCTTCAGGACGCCACCTGCGATGTTCACAAGATTTGGCTAATTATAGGAACACTACAGGACAAGGAACAGCTAACAGCTGCTTCACAGACATGAGCTTATTGGCAGCCAAGTTAATACCCGGTGACCTCTCCCACCCTATTCCAACACCAGCTAGAGTGCGAGAACCATGGATGTATTGCGCATCACCGTGTCTAAGCGCCTCAGGTCCTTTGCTCAAGATTTTCCACAAGAGAAACGATCATGCTTCAGCACGGCTTGTGCGAACTTTTAAGAATTGGCTAATTATAGGAACACTAAAGGACTAGCAACGGCTAACGGCTGCTTCACAAACATGACCTCTTCGGCAGCCAAGTTAATACCCGGAGACCTCGCCCACCCTATTCGAACACCAGGTAGAGCGCGAGAAGCATGGGTGGCGTATCACCGCGTCTAAGCGTCTCATGTCCTTTGCTCAAGATTTTCCGAAAGATAAACGATGATGCTTCAGCACGCCACGTGCGATGTTTACAAGAATTGGCTAATTATAGGAACACTACAGGACAAGCAACAGCTAACGGCTACTTCACAAACATGAGCTCATCGGCAGCCAAGTTAATGCCCGGAGACCTCGCCCACCCTATTCAAGCACCACCTAGAATGCGAGAAGCATGGATTGCGCATCACCGTGTCTAAGCGTCTCCGGTCCTTTGCTCAAGATTTTCCGGAAGAGAAACAATGATGGTTCAGCACGCCACTTGCGAAATTTACTAGAATTGGCTAAATATAGGAACACTACAGGACAAGCAACAGCTAACGGCTGCTTCACAGCCATGAGCTTATCGGCAGCCATGTTTATACCCGGAGACCTCGCCCACCCTATTCAAACACCAGCTAGAGCGCAAGAAGCGTGGATGGCGCATCACCGTGTCCTTTGCTCAAGATTTTCCGAAAGAGAAACGATGATGCTTCAGCACGCCACCTGCGATATTCCCAAGAATTGGCTAATTATAGGAACACTACAGGACAAGGAACAGCTAACAGCTGCTTCACAAACATGAGCTCATCGGCAGCCAAGTTAATACCTGGATACATCGCCCACCCTATTAAAACACCAGCTATCGTGCGAGAAGCATGGATGGCGCATCACCGTGTCTAAGCGTTTCATGTCCTTTGCTGAAGATTTTCCGCAAGAGAAACGATGATGATTCAGTACGCCACGTGCGAAATTTACTATAATTGCCTAATTAGAGGAACACTACAGGACAAGCAACAGCTAGCGGCTGCTTCACAAACATGACATCATCGGCAGCCAAATTAATACCCGGAGACCTTGCCCACCCTATTAAAACACCAGCTAGAGCACGAGAAGCATGGATGGCTCATCAGAGTGTCTAAGCGTCTCATGTCCTTTGCTCAATATTGTCCGCAAGATAAACGATGATGCTTCAGCACGTCACGTGCGAACTTTTCTAGAATTGGCTAATTATAGGAACACTACAGGACAAGCAACAGCTAACGGCTGCTTCACAAACATGAGCTCACCGGCAGCCAAGTTAATACCCGGAGACCTGCACACCCTATTCAAACAACAGCTAGAGCGCGACAAGCATGGATTGCGCATAACCGTGTCTAAGCGTCTCATGTCCTTTGCATAAGATTTTCCGCAAGAGAAACGATGATGCTTCAGCACGCCACCTGCGATGTTCACAAGAATTGGCTAATTATAGGAACACTACAGGACAAGGAACAGCTAACAGCTGCTTCACAAACATGAGCTCATCGGCAGCCAAGTTAATACCCGGAGACCTCGCCCATCCTATTCAAACACCAGCTAGAGCGCGAGAAGCATGGATGGCGCATCACCGTGTCTAAGCGTCGCATGTCCCTTCCTGAAGATTTTCTGCAAGAGAAACGATGATGCTTCAGTGCGCCACGTGCGAAATTTACCATAATTGGCTAATTGGGGGAACACTGCCGGACAAGCAACAGCTGGCGGCTGCTTCGCAAACATGACCTCATCGGCAGCCAAGTTAATACCCGGAGACCTCGCCCACCCTATTCAAACACCAGCTAGAGCGCGAGAAGCATGGGTGGCGCATCACCGTGTCTAAGCGCCTCATGTTCTTTGCTCAAGATTTTCTTGAATAAAAACAATAATGGTTCAGCACGCCACGTGCGAAATTTACTAGAATTGGCTAATTATAGGAACACTACAGAACAAGCAAAAGCTAGCGGCTTCTTCATCAACATGACCTCATCGGCAGTCAAGTTAAGACCCGCAGACCTCGCCCACCCTATTCAAACACCAGCTAGAGCGCGACAAGCAGGGATGGCGCATCACAGTGTCTAAGCGCATCATGTCCTTTGAATAAGCTTTTCCGCAAGAGAAACGATGATGCTTCAGCACACCACGTGCGAGCTTTACAAGAATTGGCTAATTATAGGAAAGCTACAGGTCAAGCAGCGAATAACGGCTGCTTCACAAACATGAGCTCATCGGCAGCCAAGTTAATACCTGGATACATCGCCCACCCTATTAAAACCCCAGCTAGAGTGCGAGAAGCATGGATGGCGCATCACCGTGTCTAAGCGTCTCATGTCCTTTGCTGAAGATTTTCCGCAGGAGAAAGGATGATTCTTCAGTACGCCACGTGCGAAATTTACTATAATTGGCTAATTAGAGGAACACTACAGGACAAGCAACAGCTAACGGCTTCTTCACAAACATGACCTCTTCGGCAGCCAAGTTAATACCCGGAGGCCTCGCCCACCCTATTCGAACACCAGCTAGAGCGCGAGAAGCATGGGTGGCGTATCACCGTGTCTAAGCGTCTCTTGTCCTTTGCTGAAGATTTTCCGCAAGAGAAACGATGATGCTTCGGCACGCCACGTGCGAACTTTAAGAGAATTGGCTAATTATAGGAACACTACAGGACAAGCAACAGCTATCGGCTGCTTCGCAAACATGACCTCATCGGCAGCCACGTTAACACAGGGGGAACTGGCCCACCCTATTCAAACACTAGCTGGAACGCGAGAAGCATGGATGGCGAATCACCGTTTTTTTATGGAGGAAAAACGCTAAGGCGTCCGTGTGCTGTGCGATGTCAGTGCATGTTAAAGATCCCCAGGTGGTGGAAATTATTCCGGAGCACTCGACTACGGTGCCCCTTTCTTCCTTTCTTCTTTCACTCCCTCCTTTATCCCTTCCCTTACGTCGCGGTTCAGGTGTCCAACGATATATATGAGACAGATACTGCGCCATTTCCTTTCCCCAAAAACCAATTA